>NC_086445.1:166722636-167080636 GCF_028390025.1 Pseudophryne corroboree
GCTGCGGAGGATCCCATGAGAGAAGTAATATCGTCCCAGACATCTGCACCTGCCTGTACTTGTTTGCTCTCACTCCCCTACTCCGGCAGCACCGATGACAAGCAGACACCGACGCTGTGCATCTGAAGGTCGGTGACAGGGAAAGGCAGGCTGGACTGACTGACTATGGTGGTCATTCCGAGTTGTTCGTTTGTTGCCGATTTTTCGCAACACAGTGATTAGGTGGAAAATGCGCATGCGCATGGTACGCAGCGCGCATGCGCTTAGTAATTTAACACAAAACTCTGGAGATTTACACAAGCTCGAGCAACGTTTTTTCAACGCTCGAGTGATCGTAATGTGATTGACAGGAAGTGGGTGTTTCTGGGCGGCAACTTGGCGTTTTCAGGGAGTGTGCTAAAAAACGCAGGCGTGCCAGGAAAAAACGCAGAAGTGGCTGGAGAAACGGGGGAGTGGCTGGCCGAACGCAGGGCGTGTTTGTGACGTCAAACCAGGAACTAAACAGACCGAGGTGATCGCAATCTGTGAGTAGGTCTGGAGCTACTCAGAAACTGCAAGGAATTATTTAATAGCAGTTCTGCTAACCTTTCGTTCGCTATTCTGCTAAGCTAAGATACACTCCCAGAGGGCGGCGGCCTAGCGTTTGCAATGCTACTAAAAGCAGCTAGCGAGCGAACAACTCGGAATGAGGGCCTATGCTGGGATCTGGAGGACTAAGCAGAACGCAGCCCACTCCAATCAGCAGCAGTCTGTGTCACTTAATATATTTCATAAAGTGTGGAGGGTGAAAAAATATTACATTTTGGGGGGGAAATCATTAAATATAGAATGGGTGAAGGAGCAGAGAAGATTATTAAATATACTGTTTGAGTGATGAGGGGGAAAGATCATTAAAATACATAATGGGTGGACTTCCGGTGGGCGGTGCATCATGGTGGCCGCATTTTAACTCGGCTCCGTCTCCTCTCAGCTATATCCAGCCCCATCCATCATTTTATCCCTCTACATGGTGGGATTTTTCAACCCATCAGAGCTGCGGAAGACCTGCTCTACTTAATGAGCTGACTTTGAGGACGATTGGAGCCACATAACCGGCAGAGTCCTGCCTGCAAGGTTTCAGGCCTCCTAGTGCTTTGGTGGCGTGCCGAGGCGCCACTTCATATTAAGGCTGCTGTTCCCCAAGACCCCCCCCCTCCCCCTGGAGTTATCAAGGCTCTCCATTACTCAACTTCCAGTGGTGAAGAGGCTGCTGCATCGAGACCATAGCGGTAAATGCTGCCGTGCTCCTGACTGGGACGCGTTCCCATGGGGCACACAGCCTTGATCTGTCCCTGGATGGAGGACGTCGGCTGGGTATTGTGCCTTGATGACCCTCCAGACACTGGACGCCAAATTGGTCCCTCCGCCAAGATGCATCTGTGGCTGCAAGCGTTCCGCGGGAGCGACAGAGAAATGCTGGATCGGGAGTGGTGACGAGACGGAGGTGGCGGACTCCTGGTAGCCGTGCCCAAACTACTTTGGTAGCCGCTGACAAGTGCTCTGGACTAGCGGATGCTGGATGCTCCAGGGCGAAGAGGTCCGCGCCCCTCCATTTGGCTACAGCTCCGCGCCAGCCCAGATTGTATAGACCTTCGGTGGGGACTGTATCCTGGCAGATCCCTAGGAATCGTCTCCTACTTACCCGGTATTTGTCCTTACCCCTACTAATACCTCTTTCCTCCCTTCCTCGTGTCCTGCCCCCACCCCTCCAATTTCTCCTAACCTTTCTATCCTCTCCTCCCTTCTGCCTCTATCTTATCATTCCTACACAACAGGTGGCTCCAGTGACTGCACTTGGTCGCGAGGCTCAAAAGCCTATATTAACTGACCCTTTTTCTCCCTTATAAGTCTGTTATTGACAAACAGAAACAAAAGGGGCTGCAGTTTCAGTGATTGTGCACTAGTGACTGTTCTAAGACTTGATGTACTTTAATACCCGGATCTGTAATTTTTCACATTGCAGTGATTTTCGCAGTCCACACATAACCAATATCATATGAACAACTATACTTTTCTCTTTTATAGTGACTCTTGTCCCTAAGGTTTATCTATATATGATATAGGTGCACAAGGGCCATAGGCATTGTTCACTGTCATTGTTATTACAGCAGTGCCATCTAGTGGCCCTGGTTACCTGAGCAAATATAGTGTTACTATTGTTTCTATATCATACCTCTCCTGCCTTTTCTTAAATCTATCGGCAGCCGCTAGGAACCAGCATTATATTTGTAGTCTATTACACTAGTCCCTTTGATGTGTTTTTTTTTTTTCTCTAATGTTCATTGCCTTCCGGTGGTGCAGTATTATATTCATTTTACCAAATTAGTTTATTATTTTGTCCGCACAGTTTGTTTGCTGCTACCTGGTAATGTAGCTCTCATTATTGATTGTCAACTTTAGCTTGTATATCAGTATCACGAGAGTACGCAACCCTCCAGTGGGGGAGTAGCTTCCTCATATACAACTCGTTTATACGTGTACTTCGTTTCTGTTAACGCATGCTTGAAATTCTGTAACTTTTTCCTTTCATGTAGAGATCATGTTGTGGGAGTAACCCCCACCCCCACCCCCCCCATCAGAGGGATCATGTCTTTGCTTATGTAACTTACTAATACCGCCTGCCCGGGTTTCTGCCTGTATTTTATAGCTTGTTATCAGGTGATCGCTAGCTCTTTAATTGGAGAGACCTACCTCCACCCTCATTTCTCTCCACATTTCTTCTAGGGCATGGACAAATATATTGATAAAACCATTCCCCCCAAACAGCTGAACGGGAAGGGGTAAGGGTTCATCACAAAAATCTGTCGTCCCCCCCTCCCCCTCTGGTTCTGATCAGGGATGTTCTGACGTACCTGGGAACAGACCTCCTCCCCTCACGGCAAAGGAGATCTCTGATTTCCTAATGCCTCTCATGGATAAAAGGTTTGATGATCTCCAGATCTGTTTAGATGCGGGATTAAAGATAAAACCAGTTCACCCTTTATACACCACAAAATAAAAAAGGATAATACCGTTTGTTTATGAGATGTATCAATTTCACGTTAGACTGATGATGTTTTCCAAATGCATCATTACTTGAGAATCTGAAATAAAGTGTGTCCCTTTTGTGTATATCAGAGCTAATTTAGCTCATAAAGGGGAACACAAATTAAAAAGATAATAGTGCAAATTATCGTGTGTTTTTTTAAAAGGCAGAATTTAATAACAAGATTCACTTACAAACATATATGATAAAAGCGCATGGTATATATCCCACTCAGGCAAAAAGCAGCAACAAAGGCGGAGAATCCTCTTTATCCCATGTTGTTATTTTAGGGAAGGCTGTACCGAGCTCCGGAACCAGATAACAGCAGGATATCCACCAGAGTAGCCCAGTGATAGGACGGTGTAAAACGGGAGAGCAGTACGCTTAACGCGTTTCAGACAACTTTGTCCTTCGTTGCTGCTTTTTGCCTGAGTGGGATATATAGTACTGTACCATGCGCTTTTATCATATATGTTTGTAAGTGAATCTTGTTATTAAATTCTGCCTTTTAAAAAAAAAACGATAATTTGCACTATTATCTTTTTAATTTGTGTTCCCCTTTATGAGCTAAATTAGCTCTGATATACAGAAAAGGGACACACTTTATTTCAGATTCTCAAGTAATGATGCATTTGGAAAACATCATCAGTCTAATGTGAAATTGATACATCTCATAAAAAAACGGTATTATCCTTTTTTTATTTTGTGATGTATAAAGGGTTAACTGGTTTTATCTTTGGAGCGCCTGTGCTCTATTTCATACTTTTCTTGTATCTGTATTTATCTATTAGTGCAGTTGGGAGGCACTATTTGATATAGAACCTAGCTGCACCACTGATATCTTGCGCAGAGTTTCTCTGATCACTGTTTCTGCATTAGATGCGGGATTAGCCCATATAGATTCCTATGCTGCACGCATTACAACACTAGAAATGAGAGTGAGTGATGTAGAGGATCATTTACAATCCTGTCAGACGGAAGTGACCTCCCAAGAGAAGATCACTCTCCAATGACAAGAAAAATTGGAGGATTAGGAAAATAGATCACGCAATAATATAACTTGAGGTTTGTGGAGATCCCGGAATTGGTTACGGCCCTGCTCTAACCTCGTTCCTCAATACAGATTTGCCCAATGCCCTGGAAATCTTGGATGACTTAGAAGTCCCATATATAGAAAGGGCCTACAGATTGGGTGTTGTACAATTTGGGGGGCCTAAACGCTCCCGCCCGGTTATTGCCCGTTACCTTGATTATAGAACCAAAGAAAAAATTCTGACTGCTTACCACAGGACAAGAGATTTGGTAGTTGTGGGTCACAAAATTCAAATTTTTCAAGACTTCTCAGCGGCTGTCGCTCTTAAACGTAAAGAATTCTCAGAAGTCTGTTCATATCACCACAACAAAAACATTAGATTCGCTCTGCTGTACCCAGCGAAGCTGAGGGTGTTGGACAATGGTACTCAATTGTTCTTTATGAACTCAGACTCTGCAAAATCTCTTTCAGACAAATAGGTCACCACAACGCTCTCCAAATAAATAGATCATGACTTTGTAATATTCCGTGGTTTATGTTATTGGGAGATGCTCTCCCCGGGCGGGAGTGATTTTTGCTCATTATGATTACTTCTGGGGTTATTACCCCTGTACTTACAGTTCTATAAATACTACTGTTCCATGTTCTACGTGCTCACCTCTAAACCTAGATGGTGCCCACAAATGTTTTGTTTTGTTGGAAAATGTTTGAAATTGAGGTTATGAGACATCATGGTTGTTCACTATTGCTTGTATTGCGAATGTTATGTTCAAACGCAAAACTTGATTGTTTATTTGTATCTTCTTATGTCATTTCATACCTGGAGTTCAAAGCCTGGGAAGGGGCCACTGTCCGGGATTTTAAGTTTTGCAAGACCAACAGCCATTATCCTTTCCTTGGGGGTGAGTAGCCATGCCGTCCTCAGATTCCACCTCTTCTGATGCCCTGCTCCCAAAAACACTCCTGTTAAAAGAAAGAGGGTCACTACACACCTCAGACATTTTCACCCAGATGTGGTGTTCCTGCAGGAAACACACTGGATAACTAGTGCAGAAAATACTTTAAAGGCGGCCTGGATCGGATCCTGTATCTCTGCCCCCTTTCGCAGAAAGGCTAGGGGTGTAGCCATTTTGTTTCGCAAAGATCTACAAGTATCCATATTATTAGAAGTTATTGACCCTGAGGGGAGATACATAATCTTAGACATAGAATTGTTCCACACGAAATATACATTGGTCAATTTATATGCCCCTAATGCCAGCCCTCATTTGTATATTCAAGACTTGGGACATCTCCTTCAGGGTAGACCCCATTACACCTTAATCTTAGGAGGAATTTTCAATATGGTAGAGGACTCAGCCATTGACAGATCCCCCCCTATTATGCGTCTGATTCTCAGGGCCATTTCCTGCAATCTGTTCGAACCGCTCTAGGCCTATCGAATCCTTGGAGGTTGTTAAATCCCACAGATAAAATGCATACCCACCTTTCAATGGTACATGGGTCTCTTTCTTGGATTGACAAAATTTTGGTAGCGTTATTTGTCAGGTAGACGTCCATGATATTATAGTGTCAGACCATGCACCTGTCTCAATAGCTCTCGGCCACCCATTTATGTACCCATCGGATCGTATTTGGAGATTCCCCAATTATTTATCATCAAATGATGACTTTAAGTCTTACCTTATTTATCACTGGACTAACTATGTGGATGAGAATTTGGACTATTGGGACAACCCAGAAATTTTCTGGGAGGCCGCTAAGGCAGTAATGAGAGGGCACATAATTAGTTATATCTCTCAGAAAAAGAAAGAGGCCAAAGCAGAATATGTCGCATTACAATCGGCAATGTCAGCAGCGTTCCAACATTACACTCTTTCCCCATCTGATACCACTCTAGCTGCTTACAAACAAGCTAGGCAATTGCATGAGACTTACCTGGCGACCCAAGCTAAACACTCCATTGATTTCACTAAAAACAGATTCTACGGGTGGGGAGACAAAGCTGGTAGATTATTGGTGGCCCTATCTAAGCCTCCTAAAAAGCGACATACTATAACCACTCTTAAGCACCCCATTTCTGGCATTACTTTTACCAAGTCATCTGAGATTGCGGTGCAATTTCAGACTTACTTTGAAGCCTTGGTGGTCATTCCGAGTTGATCGCTCGCTGCCGATTTTCGCAGTGCAGCGATTAAGTAAAAAAACGACAAAAATGCGCATGCGCGTGGTACGCAGCGTGCATGCGCTAAGTACTTTCACACAAAACTTTGAAGATTTACACAAGCTCGAGCGACGTTTTTTCATCGCTCGAGTGATTGTAGTGTGATTGACAGGAAGTGGGTGTTTCTGGGCGGAAACTGTCCGTTTTCAGGGAGTGTGCTAAAAAACGCAGGCGTGCCAGGTAAAAACGCAGGAGTGGCTGGAGAAATGGGGGAGTGGCTGGCCGAACGCAGGTCGTGTTTGTGACGTCAAACCAGGGACAAAACGGACTGAGGTGATCGCAGTCTAGGAGTAGGTCTGGAGCTACTCAGAAACTGCAGCAAATTATTTAGTAGCAGTTCTGCTAATCTTTCGTTCACTATTCTGCTAAGCTAAGATACACTCCCAGAGGGCGGCGGCCTAGCGTGTGCAATGCTGCTAAAAGCAGCTAGCGAGCGATCAACTCGGAATGAGGGCCCTTGTTTGCTTCCTCACCTGTGGACACTGAGGTCCAACAATGATTCCTTTCTGATGAAGTACAGGTTGAGTATCCCATATCCAAATATTCCACAATACGGAATATTCCAAAATACGGAATTTTTTGAGAGAGACTGAGATAGTGAAACCTTTGTTTTCTGATGGCTCAATGCACACAAGCTTTGTTTAATAATAAACATTATTTAAAAAAAATTATTAAATGACCTTCAGGCTGTATGTATAAAGTGTATATGAAACATAAATGAATTGTGTTTATGTACACACACTTTGTTTAATGCACAAAGTTATTAAAAATATTGGATAAAATGACCTTCAGGCTGTGTGTATGAGGTGTATATGAAACATAAATGCATTCTGTGCTTAGACTTGGGTCCTATCCCAATGATATCTCATTATGGTATGCAATTATTCCAAAATACGGAAAAATCCGATATCCAAAATACTTCTGGTCCCAAGCATTTTGGATAAGGGATACTCAACCTGTAATACCTCCACTCACCCCTGACCAGATGGCAACATTGACGGGTAGGATTACAATGGATGAGGTTAACTTGGTCATTTCCTGACATCCCCATGGTAAAACACCAGGCCCGGATGGCCTCTCAGGCGACTTTTATTACATGTTGAAGACCCACATTGCCCCTACATTGTTGGAATTGTTCCAAGCTATACATGAAAAGAACTCCCCCTCTCCTTTTTTAAATGAGGCTTTCATCACCCTGTTGCCCAAACCGGACAGGGATCCCTGCTTACTGTCTTCATACAGGCCCATTAGTCTCCTAAATGTAGACTACAAATTGTTAGCTAAAATTATGGCACTACGTCTACAATCTATACTCCCTGACATACTAACGACCACTCAAGTAGGTTTTGTCCAAGGACGACATGCTGTTAAAGCAGTGAGCACAGCGGCCCTCATTCCGAGTTGTTCACTCGCTGCTATTTTTAGCAAAATTGCTAATAGGCTAAAATCCGTCAGTTCTGCGCATGCGTATGCACAGCAGGGCGCACGCGCTAAGCAATCTTACACAAAACTATGCTATTTTACTCACGGGCAAACAAAGCTTTTCAATCGCTCTGCTGATCGTAGTGTGATTGACAGGAAGTGGGTGTTTCTGGGCGGAAACTGGACGTTTTCAGGAAGTGTGCTAAAAAACGCAGGCGTGCCAGGTAAAAACGCAGAAGTGGCTGGCCGGACGCTGGGGGAGTGTTTGTGACGTCAAACCAGGAACTAAACGGACTGAGGTGATCGCAAGCTAGGGGTAGGTCTGGAGCTACTCAGAAACTGCAAGAAAATACTTAATAGCAGAATTGCTAATCTTTCGTTAGCAATTCTGCTATGCTAAGATACACTCCCAGAGGGCGGCGGCTTTGTGTTAGCATTTCTGCTAAAAGTAGCTAGCGAGTGAACAACACGGAATGAGGGCCAGCATTGGCTGCGGTGCTATCATCCCAAAACTCCCATACCAATCAACATATGCTTTTAAGTTTGGACGCTAATAAAGCGTTTGATATGGTGTTATGGCCACATTTGTTTGCTGTTTTGGATAAGAGGGGTTTCGAGGTGAGCTTCATTCAATTGATCCACTCTCTATACCAGAATCCGTCTGCTTCTTTATTGATCAATGGATCTAGGGGCCCACGTTTTTATATGGAGAAGGGCACCCGCCAGGGATGCCCTTTATCCCCCTTGTTATTTAATTTAGCACTAGACCGACTTCTCCGTATGCTTCAAGATTCACCAGTTTTTCGGGGCATCTCATTGGGTACTCATGAAATAAAACTGTCGGCTTTTGCTGATGACATTCTCCTCTACATAACTGACCCTGAACACTCCCTTCTACACATTTTCGACACGATCACTCAGTTTGGCTCCATTTCGGGCTTTAGTATTAATATAGACAAATCAAATGCTATGTTATTGCATGGTAACTGTATACGTCCTAGATGGACTACTCAATATCCATTACGATGGGCTGCCGCACATATTCCATATCTGGGGATTGCGATCCCTCGCAACCCTGCAAATTTATACAGAGTCAATGTGAGCCGTGCTATTACTACCTTGACTAATGATGTGAAAATGTGGGAACGCCTTCCATTATCCTACTTGGGACGGGACAATTTACTCAAGATGGTAGCCATTCCACGTTTACTATATCCGTTGCAAATTCTCCCGGTCTTACTGACCAAATTAGATCTACAACAAATTAATGCACTCTTTCGTAGATTTAACTGGAAAGGGGGTCGAGTCCGCATAGCCCTGCGGAAACTCATTCACCCAAAATCTAATGGGGGGATAAATTTCCCGGACATAGTAAATTATAATCACGCCGCTGTTTTGAGGCATTTACGAGATTGGCTAGAGAATAGCTCAGTATACACTAACACATCAATGGACGAAGGCTTCCTTCCTAGTGTGAGCCTAACATGTTTTCTCCATCAGCATGACAAGGAAATACCTGACTCTATAAAGTTAAATTCCTTTCTATGGACCACTAGGAAAATTTGGCACATACTGCATCATAAAGCAGGTCTTAACCAATACCATTCTCTTCACCTACCTTTGATTTGTAACCCTGACTTTCTGGATGGCATGGCTGCTCACCCCTTCACTTTGTGGAGGTTGGCGGGTATTCACAATTTACGATCCTTGGTCTCAATAAAGGATAAGCATCCTTTGCATTACTCAGAAGTATCGTCCCAATATGCCATGGTAAGCCCATATCCAATGGAGTTTCTACAAACACGATTTTACATTACCCACGTACTAACCCATTTTTCGGTGGGCGATTGGAATAGCTCATTAGACAGCCTTCTGACACTCCCATTGCCTCAGCGTAAGGCCATTTCTATCCATTATACATTCCTGAGAAATATTATTAACCACGCAGAGGTAGCGGGAGGAATGTCTAAATGGTTGACCCACTTTCCCACCTTGACCATGCCATTAATGGAAAAAGCCCTTTTGTTTTCACGAAAGATTTTAAAAGCTAGTATGTACACTGAACTTTTCCTAAATATATACCATAATACTTATCTATACCCTCTTCGGCATTTCCATATGGGAACTTCCGAAACACATACATGTCCGAAGTGTCATCAAGCGGAAGAAAACAATTACCATTGTCTTTGGGCTTGTCCCATCATACAGTATTTCTGGCATCTCATTTGGCGTTATGCTGAGGCTAAACTTGTCACATATGTGCCTTTCAACCCTGAATGGGCTATATTAGGTGTTTTTGACCCTACTCTCTGAATGACTTTAGAAAGTAAACAATTGCTATTAGCCCTTAGCGCGGCTGGGAAAAAGACGATACTTCAGGGTTGGATTGACACCACTCCCCCACAAATTCCCTTATTCCCTTATTCCCTTTATTCTTGTCCAAGCTTCACTTTCTATTCAAAATGGACTGGGTAGAAGCTATTGTAGATAAAGGTAAACAGGTTGAACATTTCTTTATTCTCTGGGACTCATATATACCATCCCTTCCTCTTGCTATGAGGCAGCAAATTAATTGTAGTCTCAAAAATACTACCTGGTACCTCACGAGGCTGGCAGCTCAAGATCCACCTATTGCTCTAGCCTAATAGGATATACTTGGTCAATGGCCTCTCCTGGAATTGCCATGTTCACCATTTCAATTTAAATACATTGAAATGGCTTCGACTGTTTTGTACAAGCAATGTTTTACTCTAATACTATGATTTCTTTCTCTGTATCAATGTAATCTTCTTTTCGGTTTTCTGCTCTGACTGTATCTTCGGCTAGATTTGTGATGTTGTATGTCTCAATAAAAATATTATATTCAAAAAGAAAAAAAAATACATAATGGGTGAGGGGGATCATCAGATATCAAATATATAAGAAGCAGAGGTGATGAGTTGCTTCTGGGAGGGGGGAAAGCGGGTAGGAGTGGAGACATAATCATTTACTACATATAATATAGTGGTATATTGATATGCCTAGATAGATCCATCCATGTAGATAGATCTCTATATACATAGATATCTATATAGAACCAGAAAATGGAGCACCTGCCAAATTTTGTTCACAGCTTAAGTTCAGTTTAGAAGAATCCATTTGCTCAAATGTTTTCGGTCAAAAGCTGACCATCATCAGGAGACATCTATAAACAGCAGCTATCTCATCCCATTCCACCGGGTCAAACAGTGTAACAGGATATACCCCAACTGATCAAACATTGGCACCAAAACAGGACGCCAGGCGCATCATGATGATGTCACAACATTACCATAAATATATAAATGAAAATATCATCCACAGAGCCAGCGAAATCAAATCTACTTACAATTATAAACCAACTGTAGTCAGTATGCTCGCCTGTCTCATGTAATGCACACCGATCAACAATGCTGCCGCATGGCCAGCAACTACACCGTATCCGTGCCAGCAGCAGTCGATCAGTCCATGACTTCCGCATTTGATGAACCGCAAACCTCATCTCCGGGCAGCTTGGAATGCATCCAGCGTGACAGGAACTGACTTTACGCACAATGGCAACAGATCCACTATGTACTAATCAAATACAGAGCAGGCACCAAATGATATTCTCTATATTGTATATCCAATGGAAGGTACTAACAACATATTGGACAATAGTTCAAGAGGTATACTAAACTGTAGTCTCATTAGTAGCAATCGGGTATCAGGAGCCAGAGAGGCATTGGAAAATGACAGTGTATATACACAAAATTATATCATACAAAACAAACATACATAAACTTAAATCTAAACATAAATAATTAGTGAGTGCATTTGGTAAAAAAAATTAATTAATTACCGCAAAAAAATTGTTAATTAACGCAAAAAAATAGATTATATAGCTATATCTATCTATCTATATATGACCTGCACTGCTGCCATTCATGGAGGTGCAGGAAGAGGAGGCCAACATACAGCGGGTGCCGCAACACCAGGGGGGGGGGGTGCTGATATGAGGGCCCCCTCTCTTTGGTGCCCTGGGCTCCCCAAAGGCTTAATCTGACCCTGTACACGGCTCACCCACCGCAAGAAACGGCACGGTCCCTAGGATAGTATAGGCAGTAGTGGAACTTCAGAATTGCCATGCTATGACTCTTCTGCTCCCTGACACTCTCTGCCCCCTTTTGCAGCTGCTCCATCTACTGTATTCCCACCATAGCCATTCTCCACCCACCTCCAGTGCCCTCCTTTTTTTGTATTACACTATTATATGCACTTCTTTATGCTGTTTTTAACATAAATATGTGCATAACTGTGACACTAGTGAAGAATAAGGGCGCCTATTTAGTGTTTTTAAAAAAAAATTAGATATAAAGTGAATCAAGTGATAATGTATGGACATCACTTATTTGATACACCCACTTTCTTCGGTCTCATGACCAGTACACATGTGTAAAGAAAAATAGAACAGAAATAACATAGCGCGTACAGTTTTCAAAGCATGTTTCACCATAAAAAATAGAAATAGTTGTATCTAAAAAAACCTCCTAAGGATAAGCAAATCCTCAATGGTAAAAATCCACCAGCAGGGATTATTTAAAGGTTTTTCACAAATTTTAATACAACATAAAACATAAAGAAAATAATAACAGATGGTAAAAGTGCAAGCGTACAGAATTCGAGCTTATCAATCCGTATGTACAATCGGATACATCCTGTTTTCCATAAGAATCCAATACTGGTAAAAATGCAAATGTACAGGAAATTTAAGTTAAAAGAGCTTATCTGTCCATAAGGAGGTCTCAGGTACAGCAGTGTATGTATAGATAGATTGTACATAATTGTATTTCCATCAATATTTTTTTCTGTGATAGAAGTAGTAATGTGGTACAGAAAAAAAGGAGAATGGGGGAGAGAGTGAATTACTCGAGAAACGAAACAGTACAATGTAGAATCTAAGACATTTGTAAAAAGCAGAACATTCAGACAATATAACACAGAGGACAGAGTGTAAATGGTACATATAGTTTTTTGCCTTCATTTAAACTAAACAGGAGGGGAACAAACAGATGACTCCGGTATTATAGCTCCCTCTCCGTATGTAATATATTCATGGCAACAAAACTACTGCATAATAGGAGAGGAGACAGAGGTGGAATATAAGGTACTTGTGGTTTCCATTTCAAAATGTATTGCACCTTCACAAACACCCTTGAAAGAGAAAGAGGGAGCTTCACCTGAGTTGCAGTGGTGATGTGGCCCAGCATGTACAGTAGCTTTGCTGTTTGGAGACCAGGGATGTGTAGAGATATAGAACAGCCAGGTCAAGGGTAGGAACCAAATCAAAACCCAGGACATGTTTGGCTAAAAAATAAAACCTTCATTCCAAAGGGGGCAGAGTATTAGGCATACTCACATAACATGAAAGATATGACCCACTTCCCCACATTTCCACCAGCAAATTTTAGTCTTAGCATGCCAGATTTTATGTATCAGGTGTGAGATATAACCAACATAGCAGTTTGACATGTATCTCAGAGTGATTCAAACATCTCCATATGCAATAAGACATAACAGTCTTAGTCCCACTGGGTATTGGTAAGAACTTAGATTATTAAGGTCTAGCTCCCAATGAGTTTGTATGGGGATTTAGCAGATGGGAATACTTGGTGCATTTGTAGATACCAGTAAGCTGGCTATAAGGCAGGCAGTGCAGCCCGCGCTGTTACACAGGGAAGAGTGCCATGCAGGCAGCACCCTTGCTACCTATACCTCTAACTAGCAGGGTGCTACATATACCTCTAGCTAGCAGGTTTGGCACTCTGAAGCCAGTTTCACTACAGAAGTGCCAGCTGGTGTGTTCTTTGGACATTGCTGTGCACTGTGCAGACTGTACAGCAGAAGTGAATCGGAAGTGGCGGACCGCCCACCCCGAATGGAGCAGCAGACTTATGACGGTATGCACTCCAGGGGGTAGGGGATGTATGCACAGGGTGGGCTGGCACCCATATATGGTGCTGCCAGTAAGATGTTTCTCTTCACAGTACTAGAGGTCGGCTGTTGAAGTAACATTGAGGGCCTTGGCAAGGCTCCTAAACCAATGTCTAAGTTGGAAATATTAAACTAGATCTAATGAGGCGAGAGAAAACTGATTGGATAGGGATTAATAGGAACAGAGAGAGCCACCAGCAAGATGATCATTAAGAAACATAATACCATGGATGTGCCAAGTTATTCAATTTAGGAAAGGAATCAGTTTTGCCATGTCTAAAACAGACCAGTTGGGAGAGACACATCCCTATGTGAAAGGTTCACAAAATCTATAATGTCCCAAATTAATAATGACTCCCTGGAGGAAGAGAAGAAATGTTGACGCTGGGACTCTGCCTCTCTATGTTACATGCCTTTATAGTTTTCATACCGAAACCTGGGATCCTACCCAAATCAGACTGGATATATGTATAGAAAATCTACAGTAACTAATTGTAGGCACCTGTACACACAGATCTAGGTCCCCGGGTTGGTGGATGATGGGGCAGTGGTTGTGTCTTTGGATGCAGCCAAGGCATTCAACTCTGTGGCATGGAGCTATTTATGACATGTAATTTCCCAGTTTAGTCTGGGGGATTGCTTTATTTGTTGGGTGAAACTGCTATATTCAGCATCTGCAACAAAAATTTGTGTAAATGATTTAACTCCTCCCTTTTCACTTTGGGTCATGCACTAGGCAAGGTTGTCCATTGTATCCTGCTTTATTTCCAATGGCAATTGAACCCCTTGCCTGTATGATAAGTGCCCATCCAGATATTAATGGGCTTCCTATAGGGCAGTTGACAGCATAAATCTATGGCCCTCATTCCGAGTTGATCGCTCGCTAGCTACTTTTTGCAGCTGTGCAAACGTATAGTCACCGCCCACGGGGAAGTGTATTTTCGCTTTGCAAATGTGCGATCGCATGTGCAGGCGAGCAGGACGAAAACGTTTTTTTTTTCAGTTTCTGAGTAGGTCTGAACTTACACTGGATTTGTTGTGGGGGAAATAGCGCACTGAGCTACCCTTATATAGGTATAGTGTATATATGAGCCGGAATACAGAAATAACAGTATCTTATAACACAGTGATACCCACTACCTATGGGAGGAATAAAATTCTAAATTGTCAAATAGAAAAGCCGGCGGTGCTCCCTTGAGTTGTAAAGAACAAATCGACTGATATACAGAGAAAGAAGACAACTCCTTTTTATGGGGCACTCTTATTAATAATCTAAAACTTAACTTTTATTGAAATTGGACTCACATTGACATACTACATAAAACATTTATACAATTGAGACAATTAATGGTATGACTAGCTAAACCTCTAAAAATATCTCCATGTGACGTCCTTCTCACTATATCGATTATAATATCCCAATTATTCCAAATTGTCCATAATGTTAAGTTCTACTGCTATAGATGATTGTTTATGAGGAAACTATTTTATGGATTACTGCCAGAAACAGCGTTTCAAACTATAAATGTAGCCATTCACCCTACGTGACATAGGTGATTGGTATCATACAGCTGTTGATAATCCCCAAATATAACTGGTAATTAAAGCAGCTATCACGGTACACATATTATCGACATATGCTATGGCTGAATTTTATAGTCAGTTGATGGTATACACATAATATGCAGGTAAACTTAATTGGACAATTGTGAAAAATTAAAAAGGGAAAAGAAGAGAGAAGGAAAAAGTCGGAAGGAAGACGGGGAGGAATAGGTGACTAAATGCCTGGTTTCTGCTTTTGGAGATCTGCTAAAAAAGCATTGAATTTCCAATGAGAGAACCACCTGGAGCATATGCACCACTCCCAAGACCTGTATCTGCTGTTAACTTTTTCTGCCCAATTAAGGGCAAAGTTAATGAGAGTGCAGGGGAGAGGTCCCTAGCCAGTATGTGATACCTATATTGCTGACTACTTGTAGGCCCATTATTGAAATAAATAACAACAATTATTTGAAATATCACCTTGTCTAAGTTCACAATAAAATATGTGGCATCTATGAAAAGCACTCAAGAAAGAAAGGGCAAAATTACTTATGTAAAATATATTGGATATATAGCATAGCTATTGAGTTTTAATTATATCTATGAAATACAGATTTCATATGCAGTAACGACCAGGATTTCTACTGTCCTCAATCATGTCTGTTGACATCAAATTAAGGATGAGAGGGTCCTTTAGGGTGTTTGTGCAATATGAAAAAAGTGTGCTTCTGCTGTCGGTATCTCAATAGATGAGTTAAGCCGATGAGAGAGCACTGAAATAGAAAGAAAAAAGAAGATAAATCATATAATTGATAAGGATGTATTCTTGTGAGTGTATTCACAGCAAATCTTGTTGCATATAGAGTAGCCTAATATCTAACCATTTTGCCCCCACACAGTTTATATTTCATAATAACTGAACACAAGGTAAATATTCCCAAAAAATGGAGGTTAATTGGTTAGAAACACATTTTTTTGTGATAAACTTAATACAAGCGTAATGATAATATCACAGTTGCGTCATATATACAAATAAGAAATTTATTTACTCAGCCCTTGCGATCACTTCAGCCTGTCCGGTCCCGGAACTGACATCAGACACTCGCCCTGCAAACGCCTGGACACGGCTGCGTTTTCCCTACCACTCCCAGAAAACGGTCAGTTGACATCCATAATCACCCTCTTCCTGTCAATCTCCTTGCAAATGGCTGTGCAAATGGAATCGTCGCTAGAAGCATTGCACAGCAACAATGCTGTTTGTACCAGTAGGATGTGCATGCGCATTGCGGGGCATATGCATGTGCAGTAGTAACCTGATCGCTGCACTGCGAAAATCGGCAGCGTGCGTTCAACTCGTAATGACCCCCAATATGCTGATAATACATTGCTCTTTCTTTTGGATGATGAGTTTGTGTCTGTAGAAGTACGTTGTGAGATGTACATAAACCTTAAAATCAATTGGGAAATATATAAATTTCCTTCGTCACTAGTCTGTCCCAAGGTAGCTTGATACTGACCATTCATTGGCATGGACTGATAAGTTTAAGTATTTGTGGATCTGGAGCACAGGAAACATTTTGGACTATGTTAGTCATAATATTGATCCAGTGACATCTTATCCCTGGAAGAAGTTCCCTGTGACAGGGACCATTATGATTAAATGGCAATTCAACCTAAGTATCTCTCTAATGCACTCCCATGTTTATCTCCCTGCCACAGTTTTTCATAACACTATGGGGGTCATTCCGACCCGTTCCCACGCAGCAGTTCTTCGCTGCGGTGCGAACGGGTCGGAACTACGCATGCGCGGTGTACGCATTGCGCACGCGCATCGTTGGTCGCGACATCGGTCTCTGGGCAATGACGTGCACAGTGAAAAAAAAGACGCAGCGCCAATCGCATGGAGATTGACAGCGGAGAGGCGTACCGGGGCGGATACTCACCGTTGGATGCCGTTTTCGGGGAGTGGTCGTCCAAACGCAGGCGTGTCCAAGCAAATGGAGGGCGGATGGCTGACGTCAAAGCCGGGAGGAACGTCGCTGGATCCGTTGAACAGGGTAAGTAGCTCCAGCCTTATTTCTAGGTTGCTGAAAACTTTTTTGGCTTAGCAGGGCTGCACAAGCGATCGCAGCCCTGTTAAGCTAAAATACACTCCCCCATAGGCGGGGATTAGTTCATTGCACCAGCAGCAAAAAGTTGCTGGCTGCGATCAACTCGGAATGACCCCCTATGTGCAGTGCATATGGGATGTCAGGAGAGCCAGGGTGCAACTGCTGAGCCGCTTCATAAACCAAAATTCTCAGGTGGACTGGCCAGCCCTAATTTTCAGGTCTTTTATTTAGCTGCCCACTTGCTGAAGCAGCAGATGGATTCCAACACAGTTGCCTTTCAATATTTTCTGGTTGAGCAAATGGAGACTTCTCTCACTCCCCTGCACGTTCTTCTGACTCGCCACTCTTATCAAACCCTTGGCAAACAGGCTTCAGTGGTGAGGAAGGACATCCATGCATTACTAGGTGGAGAGGGATTTGTTGCTGATACACCTGTTCGGTATAATAAACAATTTGTAGAGTTGCTTCACGAGGATAATAAATGGCGTGGTTTCAGTCTGCGCTCCATGAGACAGCTTTATGAGGGACATCAGTTTGTATCCTTTGACCACCTCAAGTATATTTTAGCTATTTCTAATTGTCATTTTTTTCTGTTGGGTTTCAATTAAGAGGGGTGGCAATCTTATTGGTTGCTTCCCCAGTTCAATCCATTTCACTCCCTGGGAGTGAGAGTTTATACTTGGTATCACTAGGTTGGCTACCTCTAATGTCCACTTCTAATACATTCACATTTACAGCCTTCACAGTGTGTATTTTACCCCAGTTTGCCTGTTCTGACTGGGTAGTCAAAACACTTCTGACAGTCCTAGGTGGCTTGATGTGCACATTTTGTCATTTACTGCAGAGCTGCCCACGAGTGTTTAAATTCTGGGTGGATATCTGGGCAATAATTCAATTAACATGTATACTGGTCCCTCTAATTACTCTGAAAGCTCGCCTGTTTGGTGTTGCCCTAGAGGAATTAATAATCAAGACTGTCTTTAAATGTGTCTTAACCCTAACCTTCTTAGCGAGAGTTATAGTATGGGATGGATGAGTCAGGATGCTCCCTGGACAGGTCTTGTTAATACAACCATGAATGATGATAGATTTATGTACTCATGTAAAGAGCCAACTCATAAGTTTTGCACAAGTTGGTCCCTGTCGTATGACAATCCTTATGCTGTCTTTCACAGTGAGGGGGAGATGTACTAAGCCTTAGAGAGTGGAGAGTGATAAAGTACCAGCCAATTAGCTGATAACTGTCATTTTTCAAACACAGCCTGTAACATGGCAGTTAAGAGAGCTGATTGGTTGGTACTTTATCACTCTCCAAAGCTTAGAACATTTCCCCCTGAGGATGATGTGGGCTAAGGGGATGATTTGTGCTCACTCTGCTTCTCTCAGGTTCTCATTCATCTAGCCATGCTGCTCACTGTTTTTGCTTTGTGTGGCACTCTTTCATTTTTTTATTATATCCTACTCCTATATTATGTACTGTATTCTGTTTTTCTTAATTTTACAAACACGGATAGCAGTTAAGGCAGGCTTGTTCTCTACTAACACATTAATGAAAAATCAGTAAAATTACTTAGTTAAAAAAAAACAGTCTGAATGTTAATAATTAATAAGCCATCAGGGCCATTTCTATACAATTATGTGCCCAGTACGAACAATAGAATGTGCACCCTTGGCATGGCCTCACTGCAAGGGACGTGGCCTCCCTGTTTGTTTAATTGACAGGTTCCGATCAGCAGAGCTGGGCTCATCTCACACAAAGTGCCTCTCTCCGGTACCTTAGAGTCTCCAATTACTACCTCAGGAGTCAGGCTGCCACACTCTGCTCGGTGGGGGACCAGGTCTGTCAGCTGTTCCGCTCCTTCCTTGGTTCCGGATTCAGCATGTCCCTAGTCTCCTCACCCAGTGCCGGCTCATGTCCCTTCCCTGGCACAAAGGCTTTGGCTCTGGCTTTCAGCCAGGATGGTATTCATGAGTCTGCCTCTCTTTGGGCAGCCAGTCCTCTGGGTCCACATCCACTGTCAATCAATGAAGGGGAATGAGGAGTCACAGTTCGCTCTTCCCCTTCCTCTCCGTCTGCTCTGCTTCTGAGCATTAAAGTCCCTGATGGTGGCAGCAACTGTACAGCATGCCCGCCGCTGGAATTGGCACTGTAGGCTTTGTTGGGTTCATGAACAGATGTTGACATTTTTGGTACAAATTCAGATTAACAGACTTTCAGTCCAAATCAGAGTTATTCATGGGAGTTTGCCATGGAGAGTGCTCAGTGTTTGGAATCTAAAGCTGGGTACACACTGAGCGATATGTCGTCCCATATCGCTCAATTCGGCACATATTGGGCAGTGTGTGTGCCTGATATGCAGGTGCTTACAGTCACTAGCGACGTCGTCAGGCTTGATGCGCTGCACATTAAACCTGACGATATCGCTAGCAACACCATGTATGCTAACGAAGGACAGAACAGTGATCATTCCATCCCTTCATTAACATCACTCAATGTGTATCCAGGATCCAATATGACAGCTCATTGGGCCAACATATCGGCTGGGTACATGTTGCTCCAGTGTGTAGCCAGCTTAAGCCTTGTCTTGGCTGCGGTACATGAGCTTGACATTTGGAATGTTGATAGTCAGATTGTTGATAGGGTCTCAATGTTGACATTTGAGATGTTGACATTTACAATGTCAACACTGACAATGTCAATGTGTTCAACATGTTGACATAATGAATGTCAACAATGTGAATGTTGACAGTACTATTTTACCCTAACCGCAGCTTAACCGAAACAACAGCCTAACCCTAACTGAAACCTAACCATAACTCTCATAAGTTCATAATGTAGAAATGTTATGAACAAGGTCAACATTCTAACTGAATATGTCAAAATTCTGACCCATTCAACATTACAGTGTCAATATTCTGAATGTCGACAATGTAACTGCATACCCCCATCATAACCATGTACGATGCTAGTATAGATTACACAAAACAACAGTCTTTCCTGCAGCATCCTACAATGATGAGCAACATTCTATTGACATTTATTTTTCCATTCCCTTTACACAACCCTTAAACATATTACTGTCCTGCATGCTCTATTTGTCACTTACTGCAATCCTACACCACACTGCATGCACAGAAAGAGACAATTAAAATAAATTGAACAAAAATTATCAAATAGTTTCCTGCACTACAAAGGCATTAAACCATTCTGATAGGTGCGATTGCTTAAACCATATGCCACTCTACTATGCTGCCTACAGGTGGGCCCAGATACCTTCCCACTATGGGTTATTAGGAAGGCACAGTATGGATGGACATTGACCAACAATGCTTAGTAAACACTGATGGTTTGTTATTGATGGTCAATGTTTTTCTATCAATCGCAGAGGTCCGAAGTTTCTCCACTGTTGAGTTCTGATGATGACGTGGCAGTGTTTATTTCTCCCATCACATGTCATTTAGCTCTGCCCCTCTGCTGTCGGTACCTTAACCACTGCCATCCTTACATAAAGCCATTGATGGTTTTCCATATGGCTACCTGCCAACAAAGGAGAGTACCAATAGTGATATTAATGGATTCCATCATTAGTGAACCACTCAATGGCCATTCCTAGATGACAATGGTTTGTGAGATGGTTGTCATTGTTATTGGTTTAATTGCCATGCAGCAGCAGAAGGCAAAGTAAGACTCTGAAGAAGGAAGGAGCATAAGGGCCCATCAGATCAAAGGAAGATTGGCCCTGGAATCCCAGATAGACTAGAAGATCATTCAAATTTATGTACTCAACAGAAGAAAACTAAGCAGGCGTGGGATGATTTGGAGCCTTTAACTGCACCCATAAATGCGATTTCTAGCCTGTAATAATTATTATGTGCTTTACACTTCATGGCCACAGGCTCATTTCATAATGTGTGCTCACATTCTAATTACCATTCCATTGCGCTGACCTGACCAGTAACTGTCGATGGGGGACTGGCCGCACAACTTAACATATGGACAAGGGACCTTAGAGAGGAAAGCCAGGACATGGGGCTCTGCAAATGAGATTTTATTAAGAGGGTCTACCATAGTTGATTAACTCTTATTATTGTATTATTATTGTAAATCCATGTCACACTTAAGTGCCACTGCATATTCCAGGTGACAGGGTGTCCCAGACAGATTAATCTTTCATGATTACGTAATGACTGGTATCCTACTCTCTTCATACCAAATATTACATCAAAGCGTCATGGGATAACTTATCTAGTCAAATAAAAATAAAGCTTGTTTAGGTTTTTTTTTTATTACATCACAGACTATTTTGTATAGATCAATAGTATAAAAAAAATCCCTAGATAAATCCACTTTCATTCTACAATGTAAGAAAAGAAAATGTCTAAATGTCATTTGGGGTCAGTCCTTTTTACAGCCAGAGTCGTTTCTGTGGAAGTTTTATTTATTCCAGCAGGGTGAATATTTCCTTGTTGTTCTACATATGGATATTCTCTTTAAATAAATTGTGTCATTCAAGGGGCTGATGTCAAAGAATATGGTTCTGCCTTTTTCAATTTAAGACTTGTATCCTAAATGCATACAGACAGACCATACATGTCTACATATTCTAACTTGCTAGACATCTTCTGTTCTTCTCTGATCACCATTCCTCACAGCAATGATTCAATATCCTAACACTCTCCATGTTTCATCTGTATACAATTAAGAGGCTAAATAAAGCTCAAAATACAAGGGTTCAGCAGAAAAACATTTTAATGGAATATATGTCCACAAATAATGCCCCTCGCCATAGATAGTCTATGTGAACATCTAAACCGCAAAAAAACCAAAAACAAACTTCATATTCAAGAGTTTAGTAAGAGACCACCAAGCACTTTATGTGACAAATTGGAGCAATTTATATGACAAAAATATTTTCAATATAGTATATTTCTACTCTAGGGGGATGTGGGGTGTGGACTGTACTGGGTGACACCATCCAAAGGGGGTGACACCAAGTTTGGGAGAGTCTAAGGGTAGCCCAGCATTTCCGGGATTGCTGAGCACTCCACCAGATTGAAGACCATGCCCCTTCCTGTGAGGCCATCCCCTTGTGGGTGCTCACCTACATCTTGGGCTGGGCCCTGATTTACACTGGGCGACACTGACCATAGTGGCGCACTGTTTCTTCATATGGACTGTACATCAATTACATTACTGTTTTATTGGTATCCGTGTGATAGATCTACAATGTCTAGGTAGACAGTCAATAGGTCAGCCACAAATGGTTTGGCTAAGAGATTTGTACAATTATTCCAAAAAGCTATCAAGTCCATGCACCATGAACATCTACCTTTGCAACACAAGATTGACAACTTCCTGTTTATATATTGTAGAACTGAGCATTGCACTACCGGTCAGCCACCTGTTGTGCTCTAGTCTTTATGCAATGGAACTTGCAGTCTCAGTGGGACTTTATAAAACCGGATGTGAGACGGAAGGTACACAGCAAACAATTTCAATCTGTTTATCAGTAACCTACTCGGTCCTTCGACATTGGCCACGAGGTGCTTGTCCGTGATTACAGAAGAGACAAATGGCAACCAGGTATAGTCTCTTCCGGAGAACGAATTGACAGAATAGGAGAGGAGTGGGTTAAACCTCAGCTAGTCTGGGGGCAGGATGGTAAGGCATTATGGGAGTTTTATTGTTAGCCAATAGGAATGAATGTTGGGGGTAGGTGGAATGGGTTCTTAAGCCTGAGAAAGGGGCTGGGTCAGCCTCTTCTGCTTTTGTCGTGGTAAGGGTGAGTGCTCTCCCCCCCCCCTTTTTGTCTCTTGCTGTGCTGCTTGTAGTAGTAGTTCTCCATCTATATATTGGAGTGCTGCTGCTGTGACTGTGTGCTGTGTACTGCCCCCTCTGTCCCCATTACCTGGGTTTATATTGTGGCCTACCATGCCCCGTCCCCACCGCTCCTCTGCCCCCCCTGCCCGCTACCTTGATTCGGCTCCTGCTCGGGAGCTGGCTTCCGGTGCCACGGGCCGGAGCGCTCTGCTCTCGGCCGGGACTGGGCCTGCTGGAGCTGCTGCGGGCGCCCGTTCTCGGGCGCGCGCTGCGGCGCGTCCGTCCGCTCCTTCGCCGACTAGGCCGCGGCCGCCGGGGGGTCCCTCCGATGCGGCGGCGGCTGGCGAGGGACAGGGCGGTGGCCGGCGGCGGTCTGGAGCGGGCAGCCAGCGGGAGGAGCCCGCTGGAGTGCCCGTTTGTGTGGATTCCCCGCCGGCTGCTGCGGCGTGGGGACACGCGTCCACGCGTTCCCGGCGCCCTCCACCGCTGAGAGTCACCGGAGGCTCCCCAGAATATGAGGGGATAGCCTCTGTGGATGTGGGGCCCTCGGACGGCGGCTCGTACATGGGCCGTCCCGAAGGGCAGGCGCTTCCCTTATCGCGGGCGCGCGCGCGCGCCTGTGGGGCTGCTGGACTCCCCAGGCGCTCTCCCCGCTCTGGCGGGGGAGGCTCCCGGGGGCCTGTGGTGGTGTCGACACGGGGCCAGAGGGGGGGTGATGTTTGGAGGCGGAGGTCAGCGGGTTCTCCCGGTGGGCGGGGCTAGTGGGGGCCGGGGCGGCACTTTGGCTCGCGGTGCACCGCAAGAGGGATCGGGGGTTCTGAGGGCGGCTAGTGCCGGTCCCCGGCGGGGCCGGCCTGGGCGGCGCGCCGGCGCGGTTGGACCCATCCCTGCTTCGGACCCGGGGGCCGGGGGGACCTCTGGAGCTACGGCTGCGGCTACGGGTCCCTCTGCCGTTTCGACGGCCATGACGGCGGCATTCGCACCGCTTTTGTCGACTTTGTCCCTGGGTGGCGTTTCCTTGGTTCCCGCTTCGGTCGACGCGGCCGTTCTCCCGGGTGTTTCTGACCCCGCCATGGCGCAGTTTCTACAGGCGTGTTGCAGTCTGGGCTCCGCCGCTGCGTTGCTGGGTAGCACTACCCCTTCGCCCGCAGGGGCGTCTGCTTTCATTCCCGCCAGGGGGGCTTCGGCTCCAGGGGCGGTTGTCCCTTCTTTTTCAGGTGCGTATCCGGATAGCGATCAGGACGAGGAGCCGGTCGTAGCCGACGTTTCGCCTTCCGGAAGCGGGCCCGCCGGTGAGTGGGATGCCGATACTGTTGCTATGTCGCTGGGGTCCTCTTCTTCCTCGTGCGGCAGTACGTCGAGTAGATCTTCTTCCTCTTCTTCGTCGTGCCAGTCTGCGGTTAGTAGCACCGCTAAGGCTAGGAAGAGGGCTATCAAGTACGCGCGGCGTGAGGCGCGGCACCGGGATAAGCGGTCTCGGAAGAGTAGTAGCAGTTCTCGCCGGGAAAGGAGGAGGCGTAATTTGCCGGGCGTGGTTCGCTGCGAGTACACGGCAGTCTTGCGGGGATTGCGGGAGAGTTGCAGGAGGAAGATTAGAATACGTTGACCTTTTTACGTTGAAAGAGGACACCAAGAGGGAAGGTAAGGAAGCGCTCGCAAAGGGCGGTATTGGGGCGGAGGCCTTCCGCTCGTATGACAACTGGTTGGCGGGTTTCTGTGTCTTCGCGGCGTGCTACTTGGAGGATCGCCCTGATGAACACATGAACGTCATCAGGTATATTGACCTTGTACATGACATGCAGCGTCAGTCTAAGGACGATTCGTGGCTGCAGTACGACAAGCAGTTCCGTCAGAAGCACGATTGCCTACACGTCATTGACTTTGGATGCAAAGACGTGGAGGTATGGCTTCGGGTCACGCGAGCGCAGGATGTAAAGATGGTGGCTAAGGGGGCGTTGGTGGCGCAGGCCGCAACGGCGAGTCAGTTTCGACCAGCGGTTGAGGGTCCACCGCGCCGCCCGTGGACCGCGGCCCGTTCGCTGCAGCAGACGCCGGCGAAGGGGAAGTGTTTCGCGTTCAACAATGCCACGTGCCCCCTTGGGCAACGGTGTCATTTTCGACACCTTTGCTTGCGATGTAACGGATCCCAACCTGCTTCCAATTGCTTCCGCGGGGGGAGACCTGGTGCCAGGGCGGCCGCTGGCCCAACCGAAAAAGCAACGGGTGGGCTTGCCGCTAGTTAGGGCGCCGACCCCGATTCGTTTGGGGGCCATGCTAAAATGGTTAGGATGGTACCCATACACAGACAACGCAAGATTTCTGCGGAAGGGTTTTGCGTCGGGTTTTCGTTTGCCTGTGGTGGGGGATGTTTTAGTTCGGGCAGTCAGGAACCTGCAGTCTGCCCGGGATTTCCCTGACGTGCTTCGAGGTAAAGTGGAACAGGAGGTTCGCCTAGGGAGAATGGCGGGCCCCTTTGCGCTGCCGCCTATCGAGGATTTGATTATCTCCCCGGTGGGGGTGGTGCCCAAAAAGGCTCCGGGTAAGTTTCGGCTCATTCAGCATTTGTCTTATCCATCCGGGTCCTCGGTGAATGATGCCATTTCGCTGGAATATTGTTTGGTGGTGTATCAGTCCTTTGAGGATGCTCTGGGCTTGGTCCGGGAGTGTGGCCCGGGGGCCCTCATGGCTAAGCTGGATGTTGAATCGGCTTTTCGCTTGCTCCCTTTGCACCCGGAGTCGTTTCGATCCATGGGTTTCTGCGTCGGGGGGGAATACTTCATTGACAAGTGTCTGCCGATGGGGTGTTCTGTTGCGTGTGCCTTTTTCGAAAAGTTCAGCACCTTTTTGCATTGGTGTGTGGAGTTTTCTTGCGGAGGTAGCGGGATTGCACATTACCTGGATGATTTTTTGTGCATGGGGCCCACGCATTCACCTCGCTGTGGTTTCCTGCTGTTCTCGCTGCGTGCATTGCTGAGGCATTTTGGCGTCCTGGTGGCCGAGGATAAGACGGAGGGGCCCTCTCCTGCTTGTCCTTTTTAGGTATCGAGATCGATACGGTCGCGGGGGCGTGCCGGCTGCCTCAGGATAAGGTCGTGCAGCTGCCGGAGTCCATTGCGCAGTGCTCGGAACGAAGTAAGGTTACGTTGCGGGAGGCGCAATCCCTCTTAGGTCGGTTGAACTTTGCCTGTCGGGTGATCCCCATGGGCAGGGTTTTTTGCCGGAAGTTGGAGCGGTCCACGTCCGGGGTGTCCAGGCCGCACCATTTTGTCCGTTTCTCGGCAGAGATTAGGCGGGACCTCGCTATGTGGGTTTCGTTCCTGGCAGATTTCAATGGTGTGCGGATCTGGATAGCCCCGCTCGTTGACAGTTTCGAATTGCAGTTGTTTACAGATGCGGCGGGCTCATCGGGGTTCGGTTGTTATCTTGACGGGCTTGGTGCGCGGCCTCTTGGCCGGAGTCTTGGTCGAGGGAGGGGCTGACCGGCGACCTGTTGTTGCTGGAGCTCTTTCCCATCATGGTGGCCTTGGAGGTTTGGGGGGAGCGACTGGGCGAATCCAGTATTCTCTTCCGCTGTGATAACTTGGGGGTCGTGCACGCGGTTAACAACCAAAGGGCTAAGGCCCTGCGGGTCCTCCGAGTGTTGTCACGGCTCGTGCTAACCTGTTTGCGCTGCAATATTCTGTTTCGGGCGCAACACGTCCCCGGGGTAGATAATGGGATCGTCGACGCATTGTCCAGGGGGCAGTGGGTTAGGTTCCGTTTGTTGGCCCCGGAGGCTGATTCGGTAGGTTTGCCCTGCCCTTCTTATGTTTGGCAGGTCATCATGGCGGATTGGAAGGGCTAGCAGAGCTGTCTTTGGCTACGTCCGCTCTCGCTGGATACCGTCAGGCCTGGAAGGAGTGGGAAGACTTTTCCCGTAACCAAGGGCCTAGACGTAAGAGGGGTCAGAGCTTGTTTCTAGACTTCGTTTGGCAACTCTTCGTAACGGGGAGATCGAGGGCTGTGGTGTCTCGGTACCTTGCCGGGATATCCTTTTATTCTAAATTGAAGGGTATGCCGGATTTTACGAAGGGTTTCCTGCTGGCAAGAGCGCTTAGAGGTTGGGCGCGTTCGGCTCCGGTGCCCCCCGATGGCCGACGCCCTATTGATGCATCCCTGCTTTCTTCCCTCTAAGGGGGGGTGGCGGACTCCCGTTTTGAAACGCTCTTGTTTCAGCTGGCCTTTTCCATGGCGTTCCATGGTGCATTCAGGGTTTTTGAGCTGGTTGCGGCTTCTAAGAAAACCGAGGCCTTTATGCGGCGCGCGGATGTTATTGTGGGTGGGAGGTCCGTGCTGTGCAGGCTGCGCCGCTCCAAAACTGTTTAGATGGGTAGAGGTCATTGGCTCACTTTGACACCATCGGGTGGTGGGGACTGTTGTCCGGTGGCATTGGCTGGTCGGTAGGCGGAGGTCAGGCCCTCGTCTGAGGGGTCTTGGCTCCTGCATTACGACGGGTCGCCATTGACGAATTACCAATTTACATGGATGATGTGGCGCTGCCTGTCCAGTTTGGGCCTCTCGCCTAGGGATTTTGGTTCCCATTCCTTTAGAATCAGGGCCGCCACTTCCACAGCATCTGCAGGGCGCGCTGTGGATGAAATTAAGGCTTTGGGCCGCTGGAAGTCGGCGGCTTATAAGCGTTACATTCGGCCCGTTGTTGCGTAAGCGAGTTTGTTCTACTAACATGTTGTTTGTGTTACTGCGTTGTGTGTTTCAGTTCAGTGTGTTCATGCTGTATTGTTTGTCTCCCCTGTCCTCCCTACTCGGATGGCTAGCTACTCGCCACTGCTGGCTGTGGGGGTCTGGAGTGCTTCGCGATTTTTTGCCTGAACTGACGAACTGATTTGGCTTAATTTATTCAATTCGGCTAATTGGCATCTAATTACAAGTTCCTCAGCAGGTTTTTACGATTCACCTCCAGCCGAGTTATTCTGTGTTCCCCCCAAACCCCCCCCCCCTTTTTTTGTTATTTTGTTTTTTCCTTTTGTGTCTTTCTGTTGCTTCGATTGGCCTGAAGCTTGTTCAAGAGGAAAGTTATAGTCCTCTATTCAAATTTTTCTTTTTGGCAGATCCTCGTTCTGATAGTTGGTTCCTGTTCTGGGCGGGGTTTGGTTTTATCTCCGATATTCACATTTGTTTATGTTTTTCCCCTTTTTAGGTCGGCGGGTGGATGTGTGTGATGTGTGGGTGATTGGCCATTCCTATGTTTATTGGGCAGCCAACTTTTTAGCTACGGAAGGGGCTCCTTGCTTTGAGGTTTCGGATGATGTGCGGTGGATAGGTGTGCGTGGTATGCTTTGGCATGACCCGAAAGTGAAGCTTATGGAGCAGGTTCGGCGGTTTGGCATCCCCAAACTGTTGGCGATTCACTTAGGAGGGAACGACCTACGCAGGAGGAAGGCAGTGAATCTTCGATTGGCCATTATTCAGGATCTGCAAGTGATTTCGGGCGCTTGGCCAGGCTGTAGGCTTATCTGGTCTTGTATGGTGCCGCGGTTGTGTTGGCGTGGAGTGGTGGATTGTCGGGCGATCGATGTGGCTCGCCGGAAGGTGAATGCCACGGTGGCTAAGTTTGTGGTGGCCCATGGCTGTGGTTTGGCATCAGCGGATCAAGTTTCGGTACTTCTACTTGTTTAGACCTGATGGTGTGCACTTGACAGGACAGGGACTATCTATGTTTTTGGAGGATCTTTTTTCGGTGGTTGGTTCGGTAGGTTAGGGGTATGGTGGCGGTGCGTAGTTTCTGTGGAACAGAACTTCGCTGTTGGCGGGAAAGAACGGCAAGTTAACATTTGTTGTATTAAAGAGTGGATTGGAGGTCGTTTGGTTGTTGATTTTTAGGTGCGCTCTCCTTCGCTGACTGGTTTTACATCTGCTGGACCGCCTTCACGGGTGGCAGCCTCATCACCTTCACGGGTGGGTAGTCAGGATGGAGGTTGAGCGGATACCTATTTGTTTGTTGGAAGGTTAACGTCAGTTCTTTTTTATAAGATAGTTATCTATGGGATAGGGTTGTTTAGCCGTTCTTTCTGGCCACCATACTTTAGTTTAATTATTCACAGTTAATGGTTCACTTAAATAAATAGCTAACAATTTCTGCCAAATTCAAGTCTCCGTGTCTTTATTTATTATAATTAAGTGTTAAGATGTTATAGTTTATGTTACGGACAATCCTCAGACTATATGAGGTTTAAAATCCATCCCTCTGATGTACGTGTTTGACGTTGGAGGAGAATAGTGGCGTCGCCACATCGATCAAATAATTGAGGCCGGGAGGACATAGCCAAGCCAGTGATGTGGGAGTGTATGTATACTAGGGATGTGCACCTGAAATTTTTCGGGTTTTGTGGTTTGGTTTTGGGTTCGGTTCCGTGGCCGTGTTTTGGGTTCGAACGCGTTTTGGCAAAACCTCACCGAATTTTTTTTGTCGGATTCGGGTGTGTTTTGGATTCGGGTGTTTTTTTCTAAAAACCCTAAAAAACAGCTTAAATCATAGAATTTGGGGGTCATTTTGATCCCATAGTATTATTAACCTCAATAACCATAATTTCCACTCATTTTCAGTCTATTCTGAACACCTCACACCTCACAATATTATTTTTAGTCCTAAAATTTGCACCGAGGTCGCTGGATGGCTAAGCTAAGCGACCCAAGTGGCCGACACAAACACCTGGTCCATCTAGGAGTGGCACTGCAGTGTCAGGCAGGATGGCCCTTCCAAAAAATACTCCCCAAACAGCACATGACGCAAAGAAGAAAAAAAAGAGGCGCAATGAGGTAGCTGTGTGAGTAAGCTAAGCGACCCTAGTGGCCGACACAAACACCTGGCCCATCTAGGAGTGGCACTGCAGTGTCACGCAGGATGGCCCTTCCAAAAAATACTCCCCAAACAGCACATGACGCAAAGAAGAAAAAAAAGAGGCGCAATGAGGTAGCTGTGTGAGTAAGCTAAGCGACCCTAGTGGCCGACACAAACACCTGGCCCATCTAGGAGTGGCACTGCAGTGTCACGCAGGATGGCCCTTCCAAAAAATACTCCCCAAACAGCACATGATGCAAAGAAGAAAAAAAAGAGGCGCAATGAGGTAGCTGTGTGAGTAAGCTAAGCGTCCCTAGTGGCCGACACAAACACCTGGCCTATCTAGGAGTGGCACTGCAGTGTCACGCAGGATGGCCCTTCCAAAAAATACTCCCCAAACAGCATATGACGCAAAGAAGAAAAAAAAGAGGCGCAATGAGGTAGCTGTGTGAGTAAGCTAAGCGACCCTAGTGGCCGACACAAACACCTGGCCCATCTAGGAGTGGCACTGCAGTGTCACGCAGGATGGCCCTTCCAAAAAATACTCCCCAAACAGCACATGGGCCCTCATTCCGAGTTGGTCGGTCGCAAGGCGAATTTAGCAGAGTTGCTCACGCTAAGCCGCCGCCTACTGGGAGTGAATCTTAGCTTCTTAAAATTGCGACCGATGTATTCGCAATATTGCGATTACTAACTACTTAGCAGTTTCAGAGTAGCTCCAGACTTACTCTGCCTGTGCGATCAGTTCAGTGCTTGTCGTTCCTGGTTGACGTCACAAACACACCCAGCGTTCGCCCAGGCACTCCCACCGTTTCCCCGGCCACTCCTGCGTTTTTTCCGGAAACGGTAGCGTTTTCAGCCACACGCCCCTGAAACGCCGTGTTTCCGCCCAGTAACACCCATTTCCTGTCAATCACATTACGATCGCCGGAGCGAAGAAAAAGCCGTGAGTAAAAATACTTTCTTCATAGTAAAGTTACTTGGCGCAGTCGCAGTGCGAACTTTGCGCATGCGTACTAAGCGGATTTTCACTGCGATGCGATGAAAAAGAACGAGCGAACAACTCGGAATGAGGGCCATGATGCAAAGAAGAAAAAAAAGAGGCGCAATGAGGTAGCTGTGTGAGTAAGCTAAGCGACCCTAGTGGCCGACACAAACACCTGGCCCATCTAGGAGTGGCACTGCAGTGTCACGCAGGATGGCCCTTCCAAAAAATACTCCCCAAACAGCACATGACGCAAAGAAGAAAAAAAAGAGGCGCAATGAGGTAGCTGTGTGAGTAAGCTAAGCGACCCTAGTGGCCGACACAAACACCTGGCCCATCTAGGAGTGGCACTGCAGTGTCACGCAGGATGGCCCTTCCAAAAAATACTCCCCAAACAGCACATGACGCAAAGAAGAAAAAAAAGAGGCGCAATGAGGTAGCTGTGTGAGTAAGCTAAGCGACCCTAGTGGCCGACACAAACACCTGGCCCATCTAGGAGTGGCACTGCAGTGTCACGCAGGATGGCCCTTCCAAAAAATACTCCCCAAACAGCACATGACGCAAAGAAGAAAAAAAAGAGGCGCAATGAGGTAGCTGTGTGAGTAAGCTAAGCGACCCTAGTGGCCGACACAAACACCTGGCCCATCTAGGAGTGGCACTGCAGTGTCACGCAGGATGGCCCTTCCAAAAAATACTCCCCAAACAGCACATGACGTAAAGAAGAAAAAAAAGAGGCGCAATGAGGTAGCTGTGTGAGTAAGCTAAGCGACCCTAGTGGCCGACACAAACACCTGGCCCATCTAGGAGTGGCACTGCAGTGTCACGCAGGATGGCCCTTCCAAAAAATACTCCCAAAACAGCACATGACGCAAAGAAGAAAAAAAAGAGGCGCAATGAGGTAGCTGTGTGAGTAAGCTAAGCGACCCTAGTGGCCGACACAAACACCTGGCCCATCTAGGAGTGGCACTGCAGTGTCACGCAGGATGGCCCTTCCAAAAAATACTCCCCAAACAGCACATGACGCAAAGAAGAAAAAAAAGAGGCGCAATGAGGTAGCTGTGTGAGTAAGCTAAGCGACCCTAGTGGCCGACACAAACACCTGGCCCATCTAGGAGTGGCACTGCAGTGTCACGCAGGATGGCCCTTCCAAAAAATACTCCCCAAACAGCACATGACGTAAAGAAGAAAAAAAAGAGGCGCAATGAGGTAGCTGTGTGAGTAAGCTAAGCGACCCTAGTGGCCGACACAAACACCTGGCCCATCTAGGAGTGGCACTGCAGTGTCACGCAGGATGGCCCTTCCAAAAAATACTCCCAAAACAGCACATGACGCAAAGAAGAAAAAAAAGAGGCGCAATGAGGTAGCTGTGTGAGTAAGCTAAGCGACCCTAGTGGCCGACACAAACACTTGGCCCATCTAGGAGTGGCACTGCAGTGTCACGCAGGATGGCCCTTCCAAAAAATACTCCCCAAACAGCACATGACGCAAAGAAGAAAAAAAGAAAAAAGAGGTGCAAGATGGAATTGTCCTTGGGCCCTCTCACCCACCCTTATATTGTATAAACAGGACATGCACACTTTAACCAACCCATCATTTCAGCGACAGGGTCTGCCACACGACTGTGACTGAAATGACTGGTTGGTTTGGGCCCCCACCAAAAAATAAGCAATCAATCTCTCCTTGCACAAACTGGCTCTACAGAGGCAAGATGTCCACCTCATCATCATCGTCCGATTCATCACCCCTTTCACTGTGTACATCCCCCTCCTCACAGATTATTAATTCGTCCCCACTGGAATCCACCATCTCAGATCCCCGTGTACTTTCTGGAGGCAATTGCTGCTGGTGAATGTCTCCATGGAGTAATTGATTATAATTCATTTTAATAAACATCATCTTTTCCACATTTTCTGGAAGTAACCTCGTACGCCGATTGCTGACAAGGTGAGCGCGGCACTAAACACTCTTTCGGAGTACACACTGGAGGGAGGGCAACTTAGGTAGAATAAAGCCAGTTTGTGCAAGGGCCTCCAAATTGCCTCTTTTCCCTGCCAGTATACGTACGGACTGTCTGACGTGCCTATTGGATGCGGTCACTCATATAATCCTCCACCATTCTTTCAATGGTGAGAGAATCATATGCAGTGGCAGTAGACGACATGTCAGTAATCGTTGGCAGGTCCTTCAGTCCGGACCAGATGTCAGCATCAGCAGTCGCTCCAGACTGCCCTGCATCACTGCCAGCGGGTGGGCTCGGAATTCGTAGCCTTTTCCTCGCACCCCCAGTTGCGGGAGAATGTGAAGGAGGAGATGTTGACAGGTCGCGTTCCGCTTGACTTGACAATTTTCTCACCAGCAGTTCTTTGAACCCCTGCAGACTTGTGTCTGCCGGAAAGAGAGATCCAACGTAGGTTTTAAATCTAGGATCGAGCACGGTGGCCAAAATGTAGTGCTCTGATTTCAACAGATTGACCACACGTGAATCCTGGTTAAGCGAATGAAGGGCTCCATCCACAAGTTCCACATGCCTAGTGGAATCGCTCTGTTTTAGCTCCTCCTTCAATGCCTCCAGCTTCTTCTGCAAAAGCCTGATGAGGGGAATGACCTGACTCAGGCTGGCAGTGTCTGAACTGACTTCACGTGTGGCAAGTTCAATGGGCAGCAGAACCTTGCACAACGTTGAAATCATTCTCCACTGCGCTTGAGACAGGTGCATTCCACCTCTTTTGCCTATATCGTGGCCAGATGTATAGGCTTGAATGGCCTTTTGCTGCTCCTCCATCCTCTGAAGCATATAGAGGGTTGAATTCCACCTCGATACCACCTCTTGCTTCAGATGATGGCAGGGCAGGTTCAGGTTTTTTTGGTGGTACTCCAGTCTTCTGTACGCGGTGCCTGCACGCCGAAAGTGGCCCGCAATTCTTCTGGCCACCGACAGCATCTCTTGCACGCCCCTGGCGTTTTTTAAATAATTCTGCACCACCAAATTCAAGGTATGTGCAAAACATGGGACGTGCTGGAATTTGCCCAGATGTAATGCACGCACAATATTGCTGGCGTTGTCCGATGCCACAAATCCCCAGGAGAGTCCAATTGGGGTAAGCCATTCTGCGATGATCTTCCTCAGTTGCCTTAAGAGGTTTTCAGCTGTGTGCGTATTCTGGAGAGCGGTGATACAAAGCGTAGCCTGCCTAGGAACGAGTTGGCGTTTGCGAGATGCTGCTACTGGTGCCGCCGCTGCTGTTCTTGCAGCGGGAGGCAATACATCTACCCAGTGGGCTGTCACAGTCATGTAGTCCTGAGTCTGCCCTGCTCCACTTGTCCACATGTCCGTGGTTATGTGGACATTGGGTACAACTGCATTTTTTAGGACACTGTGGAGTCTTTTTCTGACGTCCGTGTACATTCTCGGTATCGCCTGCCTAGAGAAGTGGAACCTAGATGATATTTGGTAACAGGGGCACACTACCTCAAGAAATTGTCTAGTTCCCTGTGAACTAGCGGCGAATACCGGACGCACGTCTAACACCAACATAGTTGTCAAGGCCTCAGTTATCCACTTTGCAACAGGATGACTGCTGTGATATTTCATCTTCCTCGCAAAGGACTGTTGGACAGTCAATTGCTTACTGGAAGTAGTACAAGTGGTCTTCCGACTTCCCCTCTGGGATGACGATCGACTCCCAGCAGCAACAACAGCAGCGCCAGCAGCAGTAGGCGTTACACTCAAGGATGCATCGGAGGAATCCCAGGCAGGAGAGGACTCGTCAGACTTGCCAGTGACATGGCCTGCAGGACTATTGGCTTTCCTGGGTAAGGAGGAAATTGACACTGAGGGAGCTGGTGGTGTGGTTTGCGCGAGCTTGGTTACAAGAGGAAGGGATTTACTGGTCAGTGGACTGCTTCCGCTGTCGCCCAAAGTTTTTGAACTTGTCACTGACTTATTATGAATGCGCTGCAGGTGACGTATAAGGGAGGATTTTCCGAGGTGGTTAACGTCCTTACCCCTACTTATTACAGCTTGACAAAGGCAACACACGGCTTGACACCTGTTGTCCGCATTTCTGTTGAAATACTTCCACACTGAAGAGCTGATTTTTTGGGTATTTTCACCAGGCATGTCAATGGCCATATTCCTCCCACGGACAACAGGTGTCTCCCCGGGTGCCTGACTTAAACAAACCACCTCACCATCAGAATCCTCCTTGTCAATTTCCTCCCCAGCGCCAGCAACACCCATATCCTCATCCTGGTGTACTTCAACACTGACATCTTCAATTTCACTATCAGGAACTGGACTGCGGGTGCTCCTTTCAACACTTGCAGGGGACGTGCAAATGGTGGAAGGCGCAAGCTCTTCCCGTCCAGTGTTGGGAAGGTCAGGCATCGCAACCGACACAATTGGACTCTCCTTTGGGATTTGGGATTTCGAAGAACGCACAGTTCTTTGCTGTACTTTTGCCGCAAGTCTTTTCTTTTTTCTAGCGAGAGGATGAGTGCTTCCATCCTCATGTGAAGCTGAACCACTAGCCATGAACATAGGCCAGGGCCTCAGCCGTTCCTTGCCACTCCGTGTCGTAAATGGCATATTGGCAAGTTTACGCTTCTCCTCAGACGCTTTTTTTATTTTGATTTTTGGGTCATTTTTTTACTGATCTTTTGTGTTTTGGATTTTACATGCTCTGTACTATGACATTGGGCATCGGCCTTGGCAGACGACGTTGATGGCATTTCATCGTCTCGGCCATGACTAGTGGCAGCAGCTTCAGCACGAGGTGGAAGTGGATCTTGATCTTTCCCTATTTTTTTAACCTCCACATTTTTGTTCTCCATATTTTGCGCACAACTAAAAGCCACCACAGGTATACAATGTAGATGGATGGATAGTATAGTATTACTTATACTTATGGACGACGAGTGACGACACAGAGGTAGGTACAGCCGTGGCCTACCGTACTGCTGCTTAGTGCTTATATATAAATATAATATACTGTATAACGGACCTGGTGGACAGTGTCAGCAGACTGCTAAACTAGTATGAAGAAAGAAAAAAAAACCACCACAGGTATACAATGTAGATGGATGGATAGTATAGTATTACTTATACTTATGGACGACAAGTGACGACACAGAGGTAGGTACAGCCGTGGCCTACCGTACTGCTGCTTAGTGCTTATATATAAATATAATATACTGTATAACGGACCTGGTGTACAGTGTCAGCAGACTGCTAAACTAGTATGAAGAAAGAAAAAAAAACCACCACAGGTATACAATGTAGATGGATGGATAGTATAGTATTACTTATACTTATGGACGACGAGTGCACTGACGACACAGAGGTAGGTACAGCCGTGGCCTACCGTACTGCTGCTTAGTGCTTATATATAAATATAATATACTGTGTGTATAACGCACCTGGTGGACAGTGTCAGCAGACTGCTAAACTAGTATGAAGAAAGAAAAAAAAAAACACCACAGGTATACAATGTAGATGGATGGATAGTATAGTATTACTTATACTTATGGACGACGAGTGACGACACAGAGGTAGGTACAGCCGTGGCCTACCGTACTGCTGCTTAGTGCTTATATATAAATATAATATACTGTATAACGGACCTGGTGGACAGTGTCAGCAGCAGACTGCTAAACTAGTATGAAGAAAGAAAAAAAAAACACCACAGGTATACAATGTAGATGGATGGATAGTATTACTTATACTTATGGACGACGAGTGACAAGTCGACACAGAGGTAGGTACAGCCGTGGCCTACCGTACTGCTGCTTAGTGCTTAATTATATATATAATATACTGTATAATGGACCTGGTGGACACTGTCAGCAGACTGCTAAACAAACTAGCATGAAGAAAGAAAAGAAAAAACACCACAGTGTTTTTCAGGCAGACAAACGTATACTGGACTGGTGGTCACTGTCAGCAAAACTGTGCACTGTACTCCTGCTATAACTGCTCCCCAGTCCCCACAATTAGGCAGTGTGAGCAGTGCACTCAGCACAGATATATCATGCAGCAGTGCAGCACACTGAGTGAGCACAGATATGGTGGAGCGTTTTTTTTCAGGCAGAGAAACAACGGATTAAACTCAAAACCCTGCACTGTACTCCCTAACAGCTGCTCCCCGTCCCCAATCCTCCCCACAATTATAACTAACTAATTTCTAATATAATAATACAACGGACTCGGAGAGGACGCCAGCCACGTCCTCTCCCTATCAATCTCAATGCACGTGTGAAAATGGCGGCGACGCGCGGCTCCTTATATAGAATCCGAGTCTCGCGAGAATCCGACAGCGGGATGATGACGTTCGGGCGCGCTCGGGTTAACCGAGCAAGGCGGGAGGATCCGAGTCGCTCGGACCCGTGTAAAAAAAAGGTGAAGTTCAGGCGGGTTCGGATTCCGAGGAACCGAACCCGCTCATCACTAATGTATACCCTTCTGGGACTCCTACAGAGACTGTTCCTGACACAGTAGAGAAAATGTACCCTTCTGGGTCGACTGCAGAGACTATTTCCAAGCCTGCTATGGAGTCACCTGAGCATGAGGTTCCCTTATTAACAACAACAGATCCTGAACCTTCTGGTGAGATTTCGGTGGAGCAGCCAGTCACTCTGGGATTTAAACATTGTTACCAAGACAGAGTTCATAAGGCACCTCAAAAGCTTGATTTGTAGCCTTCTGGGGTGACGCATACATTGCATAGTGCTAACATCTTTCTATGTCTGCATTTATCTAAGTTTGAACGAGTGTGGTGTATATAGTTCCCATTGCTGTATATGTATTCCGTTGGAAGGCTACAACGGATCTTATTTTGTGTTTGTGTTTGATGAATATCCGTGTCTTTGGCTTCCTGCAGTTTTTCAAGGGTTGGGTACAGGATCTCGGCGGTCAGGATCCCAGTGGTCAGAATACCGACGCTGGGTTCCCAACCTCCAGAATACCGGCAGGGAGGCGATCACAACTAAGCTCATTGTGGACTAGATGCGCTCGCCACAATGTGGGTTCGGTGGCTCGCTGCGCTCGCCACAGGTTCTATTCCCACTCAATGAGTGTCGTGGACACCCAGGAGTGGGAATAGCTATGGCGGTGCTGCCGACATTCTGGCGGTCGGGATCCCGGGGTCGGTATTCTGACTGGTGGGATCCCGACTGCCGGTATCCTGACTACATCCCATTTTTCAATAAAGAATCATGCAACACTCACTGTGTCCTGGTTTCATGTAAATCCTTATTGAAATATAAGTCACAGATTTAACACATTGGAAACAAACTTGTGTTAATGAGTCTGAGTTAAGTACTGTACTTAAAATTTGTTTGCAACATTTTGCTCTCATCCCCATATACCATGTTGATTCCTCGGAAAACTACCTGTGTTGAGATACTACTTTGCAACAATAAAACATAAACTATCCATGCAATCCATATTTAGCTAGATGTTTGACCAGACAATTTCCATTACTCTGCATTTCTACTTGACGTAAATATTTGTGCCTATTTTTATGTGATTCCCCATTGTGTGAGTAATTGGCAGATAGCTGCATGTAACATGTCAGAGAATGTTACGTACAGCGAATTGATTAAGTCTATGAGAAGCTATGGTCTGATGTGTCCAGCACACTGCTTCCACTGTCAGATCTACATTAGCATGTACATACTGTTACAAAGGGCTATTCACATCTGACTGCTTTCTGGGCTCTAAACTAAGAGGCGACATTGTTCGGCCTGAATACATTATAACAGATTACTTGTTCTAACCAAGGAGACACTTTCCAATTGATTATCAGCTCACTGGACAGTTTTAGTCACACTATCGTAGTGGCTAATGTTAGTTTTATTTATACCCCTGAAGTAGCACAGAGGGGCAATGCATAATGTAGTTGAACACAAGGCGGCTGTAATTGCTCCAGCATTGCATGCAGAGATGCACTGTGCCACTCACTTTTTTTACCAGCCATCATTATCAGTGCAACACTCACAGTAGCCTTCATTCTAAATATAAAAGGTATAGCTGAATGTAAAATTTAGGGATACAAAAACAGGAGTAGGGCCAGATTAAAGGCCACATAGCCCGGGCCTGAAAATGATCAAGGCATTAGGTCTGACCAGGGCTGTGTAGGTGTAGCCTCTGCCTTATGGGCATGTACACCCCATATGTCATGAAGATGGGCAGGGGCATAACTAGAACTTTGAGGGCCCCATAGCAAAATCTTGAGGGCCCCGCTCGGCCATGCCATTGTCACTACAAAGCCCTTTCGGGGAGCAGTAGATAGAGAATGAGGGGAATGAGAGAGAGACAACGAGTGTGTCAGGGGGAGAGAGAGAAGCAAGAATGAAAGGGAGAGAGAGGGGTCAGATAGAGAGAGAAAATGGGGTGAGATGAGAAGAGTTAGAGAGGGGGCATCAGGGAGAAAAAGAGGGTGTCATACGGAGAGAGAGAGAGAGAGAGAGAGAGAGAAAGAGAGAGGAACAAGAAAGAGAGGGAAAGAGAGGGGTCAGGGAGAGAGAGAGAGAAAGGAGTGAGAGGGTAAGAGAGAGAGGGCATCAGAGAGAAAGAGAGAGTGTTAGGGGGAGAGCGAGTGTCAGGGAGGGAGGCAGAGTGAAAGAGAAGGTGAGCAAGAGAGAGCAAGAGTGTCAGGAAGAGACAGACAGGGAGAGAGAGAACAAAAGAGAGACAAGGTGTCAGGAAGAGAGAGAGACACACAATCAGGGAGGGAGAGTGAGACAGTGTCAGGCTGAGAGAGAGGGAGGGAGAGACAGTGCCAGGAGAAAGACGGTATCAGGGAGAGAGACAGTGCCAGGGACAGAGAGATAGTGTCAGGGAGGGAGAGAGAGAGACAGTGTCAGGGAGAGAGAGAGGAGTAGACAGACAGTGTCAGTGGGAGAGAGACAGTGTCAGTGAGAGAGAGGTAGAGAGACAGTATCACGGAGAGAGTGTCAGGGGAGAGAAGGAGAGAGACAGTGTCAGGGAGTAAGAGAGGGAAGGAGAAAGACAGTGCCAGGGAGAGAGACAGTGTAAGGGCATGAGAGAGGGAGAGACAGTACCAGAGAAAGAGAGAGAGATAGACAGTGTGAGAGACAGTGTCAGGGAGAGCTAGAGGGAGACAGTGTCAAAGAGAGAGATTGTCAGGGAGAGTGTCAGGAAGGGGGCAAGGGAGAGAGAGACAGTGTGTATGAGAGTGTAGCAAGAGAGAGTGTCAGGGAGAGAGTGGGGGTAGACAGAGAGAAGGGGGAGCGAACAGGGGATACATTACCTGCTACAGCAGACTTCAGAGGTCTATGATGGGGCGGGGCATCATGGCATTAGGCCCCGCCCCCTACATTAGTGCAAAATGCAGCACTGCTGATCTGCTGCTGGTACTCTGAGCCTGCCAGGTAGGGCACCCCTACCCACCTGCCACATCCTCTGCGGCTGCAGGGGGCTGCTATCTGTGGCAGATGTTTACCTGTGGTTGAGGGTGCAGGGGGAGTACCAGGCCCTGGAAGCAGCCAGGGCCCCATAGCACCTGCACCCTCTGTAGTTACGCCACTGAAGATGGAACTCTTTATGTGCTGCAGTCCCATTTGCCCCATTGCTAATTTGGTCCTGCACAGAGGTGGGGTTAAATCCCTTCATACAGACCCACAATTTATTTTATTATTTTCCCATCCTACTCACTTCCCTAGGAAATGTGCATCTAGTAAATGCTTTCAATTTCTTGCTGAAAATTCAAAATAGAGACTGGCAGATGCTGATAATACTGTGGACCTTAATCAGAGATGAAACTGATTGGAGTCCAAGCTAAGTGTAAAATATTGCTTGGGGAAAAAATAACATAAAATGTTACTATATATGCAGAATTGGCTGCAAACTATGCAACCAACTATGCATTGGACAGGAAAAGAAACCTAGGCGCTAATTTTGTGGAAATTGTCAATATATTTTTATAGATGTATGTATATATATATATATATATATATATATATACACATCTAAGTTATTCACAACTCTGTTTCTTCCGTTCGCTGCTGTAAACAAACTTCTGTATGTTTGTATCTAAGTATAGAAGGAAAGAAAAATACAGCTGCGCCCGGGATTAACAGAGGAGATATTACAGCTACATATTAGCACATATATAACATAAGTGCTATTGCAGTTGATGAAAGACTGTATTTCAAAAGTCTCACCATTTGGGATATTGGTAGCCTCAAAACGTCATCTGTTATTTAAAATAAAAGAGCAAGTTATACAGATGTTATGACCACATTTAAAACACCCTTTTGGTTTTCCTGGGAGCCACTGTAAGGGACCGTTGCTTGTTGCATGTTCAGTTAGTCTCTTATCAACAAAGAAACTAGGGGCTAAGCTCTGTTGTAAGCTAGAGGATTTCTTAAAAACGACTGAGGGAATTTCCTTAATACACTTCTTTAGGAGAGGATCAGCATGGAGGATGGAAAAATTATTGGTCAGAATCTTCTTAATCTTGGCTGATGCAGTATTGTATTTGGTGACAAAATGTGGGTTGGTGGAATCAAAATTAGACTTCTTTCCCCTATATTCCAAAAGATCATTCCTATTTTTTAGTAAGATTTCTTTATAGGCTGCATCCGTCAAACTAACTGGATATCCCCTCTGGTGAAGAGCAGTAGTTAATTATTTAGCATGTTCTTCAAATGTGACTACATCACTACAATTTCGGCGCAGTCGCCGTAGTTGTTCAGAGGAGATGTTGTTGATCCAAGATCTGTGGTGTGAACTATTATAATGTAGAAAGTTATAATTATCTACTGATTTCCTATAAGTTTTAGTCACAATGTGATTGGCATCAACAGAAAGTGTGATGTCAAGAAAAGAGATGGAGTGAGTATCAATAATGCTAGTGAAAAATAAGTTGAAATCATTATCATTAAGGAGTGCTGTGAAATTAGTGAAGGAAGAAACATTACCATCGAAAATAAAAAACAAATCATCGATATAATGGCCATAAAAGACGAGGTCCGCGCCTAAGTCCCGCCCCCATATGTGCGCCTCCTCGAAGGCGCCCATATATATGTTGGCAAAACTCGGCGCAAACCTCGTCCCCATGGCCGTGCCGAGTATCTGCAAGAAAAATTCACGGTTAAATAAAAAATAATTGTGTGTCAAGATGAAATGAATGGAATTTAAAATAAATTCACGTAAGTCCTCGGACATCGATTGATTGTTCTCCAGACAAGATCTGACTGCCTGGATACCTTTCTGATGTGGAATGTTTGAATATAAGAATTGCACATCGCAAGTGACAAAGAAATATGTATCCTTCCATGTAATTTTGGATATAGAGTTGAGAAATGCAGTTGTATCTTTGATATGTGAATGTAGAACTGTGACTTGTGGCTGAAGAAAAAAATCTATAAAGTGAGATAAATTGGCAGTGAGGGAACCGACACCAGAAATAATAGGTCTGCCCGGGGGTGTGTTGAGTGTTTTGTGAATTTTGGGAAGGTGGTAGTATGTGGCGGTGACAGGGTGAATGGGGACTAGATACTTCATCTCTTCTATTGTAACTGTCCCCCCGTTGAACGCCTCTTCTACTAAATTACTTAGAAGGTTAAGATATTCCCTAGTGGGGTCTGATGTTAACTTGATGTAAGTGTTGGTATCTCTCAACTGTCTTTCTGCTTCTTTTAGATAGTCAACCGTATCCTGAATAACTATACCCCCTCCCTTGTCTGCTGGCTTGATTACAAGGGAGGGGTCTTTAGCAAGAGTTTTAACTGCTAATTTCTCCCTAACTAAAAGGTTGTTTTTGTACTTAGATCGTTTAGATTCACGTTTGCATAATGCATTAAATTCGTCTAATGTTTTTTTGTAAAAGACATTGATGGGTGCACTCCTAAACTGTGTAGGGAAAAATTGAGATTTGTTCCTAAATTGGAAACGATTCTCCCGAGAACGGTCCGCATCAAAGAGCTTCACAGTGTTTATCCCTATTTGACCTTCTAGGGATAGTGACTCCAACATCTCTATTCCTATATTATCACTATTATCCAACACTATTGCTGTTCCCTCTATTTGTTGTTTGTTAAGATTTTTAGAAGCAAAATACCTTTTTCGTGTTAAGGTTCTAGTGAATCTATTGAGGTCTACAAATAAGTCAAAGAAGTCAGGAGGTTGTGTAGGGGAAAATTTCAATCCTTTATTTAGTAATCTCAACTCATATGGATCTAATTGTTTGGAGGAGAGATTATATATATTAGAATTGTCTATGCTCTCAAGTTAGCAAGAGAGAGCAAAAGTGTCAGGAAGAGACAGAGAGGGAGAGAGAGAACAAAAGAGAGACAAGGTGTCAGGGAGAGAGAGAGACACACACAATCAGGGAAGGAGAGTGAGACAGTGCCAGGCTGATAGAGAGGGAGGGAGAGACAGTGCCAGGAGAAAGACGGTATCAGGGAGAGAGACAGTGCCAGGGACAGAGAGATATTGTCAGGGAGGGAGAGAGAGAGACAGTGTCAGGGAGAGAGAGAGGAGTAGACAGACAGTGTCAGTGGGAGAGAGACAGTGTCAGTGAGAGAGAGGTAGAGAGACAGTATCACGGAGAGAGTGTCAGGGGAGAGAAGGAGAGAGACAGTGTCAGGGAGTAAGAGAGGGAAGGAGAGAGACAGTGCCAGGGAGAGAGACAGTGTAAGGGCATGAGAGAGGGAGAGACAGTACCAGAGAAAGAGAGACAGATAGACTGTGTGAGAGACAGTGTCAGGGAGAGCTAGAGGGAGACAGTGTCAAAGAGAGAGATTGTCAGGGAGAGTGTCAGGAAGGGGGCAAGGGAGAGAGAGACAGTGTGTATGAGAGTGTAGCAAGAGAGAGTGTCAGGGAGAGAGTGGGGGTAGACAGAGAGAAGGGGGAGCGAACAGGGGATACATTACCTGCTATAGCAGACTTCAGAGGTCTATGATGGGGGCGGGGCATCATGGCATTAGGCCCCACTCCCTAAATTAGTGCAAAATGCAGCACTGCTGATCTGCTGCTGGTACTCTGAGCCTGCCAGGTAGGGCACCCCTACCCACCTGCCACATCCTCTGCGGCTGCAGGCGGCTGCTATCTGTAGCAGATGTTTACCTGTGGTTGAGGGTGCAGGGGGAGTACCAGGCCCTGGAAGCAGCCAGGGCCCCATAGCACCTGCACCCCCTGCACCCTCTGTAGTTACACCACTGAAGATGGAACTCTTTATGTGCTGCAGTCCCATTTGCCCCATTGCTAATTTGGTCCTGCACAGAGGTGGGGTTAAATCCCTTCATACAGACCCACAATTTATTTTATTATTTTCCCATCCTACTCACTTCTCTAGGAAATGTGCATCTAGTAAATGCTTTAAATTTCTTGCTGAAAATTCAAAATAGAGACTGGCAGATGCTGATAGTACTGTGGACCTCAATCAGAGATGAAACTGATTGGAGTCCAAGCTAAGTGTAAAATATTGCTTGGGAAAAAAATAACATAAAATGTTACTATATATGCAGAATTGGCTGCAAACTATGCAACCAACTATGCATTGGTAGCAAATGTATCTCCGTTCTCCTGCAAATAACAGGATCAGATGTGCCAGTAATATGGCAAGAGGTGAGTACAAAAGATGGCCAACTCATACACGTTACAGTAGGTGGATGGATAGTATAGATTATATGTACCTAACTCGCATGGCGTACAGATGGGTCCTCCCTCATCTTTGCTGCAATGTGTTTGCACGTGCGCACACATCAGGGCAGTGACTATTCACACCCACTTGTGTATAGCCCAATGTATTCTCTATGGATCGCGGGTGTGACTATTCATATGCACCTGCAAATGTACACACTAACTGCGGCAAACGGCTTGTGATTGCAGCCAGGATGATGGTGAACATATCAGCTGCATATATCTGTATGTTAAAAACAAATCAAACTAGACACATATATAACATTTTAACTTTCTGTTAAAAAAACACATTGTCAGTCTTCCTTCCCAAACAGAGTAGGAATCCTTCTTTATTTTTAAAAACAGAGTTCAGTAGATGGTAATCCCGACGCCGGAATCCCAGTGGTGAGTGCAGCGAGTACCCTCCATTTATCAATATTGATAAATGGACAGGTCAAGCATTTGAGTCTTCCACATTTAAAGCAACCTTTCTTGTTCTTTTTAAGTGCACTCAGCCAATCTGGCTATTTATTATAAGTAGATTTATTTGAATTAATACGACTGGGTGACAAATAATTCTGTAAATTTCTGACCTGCTTGAACACTATTTTGGGCTGCTCAATAAGGCAAGTAAACAGAATATTATCCCCTTGTAATATAGGTAGATTTTTCTTTATAATTTGACCAAGCTCACGGGAATGGTTATTAGATTTTGAAATAAAAATAGGGGTGCGATCGGGACCTTCACCAACAAACTCAGTTTCTTTCACTTGGGTATTTAGAAGAGTACTACGGTCACGGCTTAAGGTGTCTTCAAATGCTTGTGATATTACTGATTCGGGATAGCCTTGCTCACCAAACGTAATTGCTAGTTCAGAGGCTTGTTGTAAGAACATGTCTTGCTCTGAACAGTTATGGCGGATTTGCAAGAACTGACTCTTGGGGATGTTGTTAATCCAGGGTCTATGATGACAACTGGAATAATTTAAAAAAGTGTGGCAATCCACTACTTTAGAATAAGTGGAGGTCTGAATTCTCCCATTCCTAATACAGAGGGCAATATCAAGAAAAGTGATGTTTGTGGGTGGATGGTGCTAGTGAATTTTAAACCAAACATATTGTGACTAAGTGTAGAAACTAAATTAGTAGCTGATAGTAGGTCCCCCTCCCAAACAAAAAACATGTCATCAATATAACGCCCATAGAACACCAGGTTTGCCCCAAATGCCCCCCCCCCCAGACATGTTTGTCTTCGAAGGGGCCCATATAGAGGTTTACATAACTTGGGGCGAACCTGGTGCCCATGGCCGTACCGTGAATCTGTAAAAAACTTGTCAAAAGTGAAGTAGTTATGTGAAAGTATAAAGTGAACCGCATCTAACAAAAAAGATTGTTTAGTCTCACTCAGATCAATATCTGATACTAAATAGGTACCTAGTGATTTGAGACCAAATGTATGGGGTATATTGGTATAGAGTGACTCAACGTCACAGGTCATAAACAGGAAATTATCTTTCCAAACTAAGTTACCCACTTGATTCAAAAATTGTGTAGTGTCTTTGATATAAGATCTGAGAGACTTAACATGTGACTGCAAAAAAGAATCCACAAAGGCTGAAAGATTAGTGGTAAGGGACCCAACACCAGAGATAATGGGGCGCACAGGAGGTGTCTGTAGTGTTTTGTGGATCTTGGGAAGGTGATAATAAGTAGGTGTGACTGGGTAAGGACAAAAAAAAACTGATACTCATTCTTTGATATTGCACACCTGTATAGGGCAACCTCCAACAAATTCTTTAAAAGAGACTGATAGTTGAAGGTGGGATCCCCACGTAGTTTAGTGTAATATTTAGTATCACCCAGTTGCCTCAAATACTTAGTCCTCAATATTCTGAATGATGGTTCCTCCTACCTTATCTGCAGCTCTAATAATAATTGAGCGATCTTGTCTTAAACTTTTCAGTGCTTTTCTCTCATTGACATGTAGGTTATCCCTCTTTTTGCATCTATTGGTTTTAGATAGATCATTACATAGAGTCTGGAAATCTTTAAGTGTAGAGGAGTAGAAGGCTTCAATACAGCCGGTCTTATATTGGGTAGGGTAAAATTCTGACTTCTTTTTAAATCTGCTGAGAGAGTTATCCTCAATGTCAAAGACTGATTTGGCACAAGTTCTTAAAGTGCTTTCTTGTTGTAACAATTGTAAAGTGTCAATAGCCAAAAGGTCCGCATGGTCTAGCACAATAGGATTGCCATTTTGAGAGCGATTCCTCAGATTTTTATAAATGAAGAAGCATTTTCTACACAGATCTCTAGTGAAATGGTTAAGTTCCACAAATAGATCGAATAGATTTGGTTCCTTAGAAGGTGCAAATTTGAGGCCTTTGGCTAGAAGAGCTTTCTCACTCTCAGAAAGTATTCTGTTAGAAAGATTGTAGATTCCATTATTTCTTAATCTTTTCTTAAGTTTTTGTGTTGACTTTTTTCTGCCCCCTCTTGTCCCTCTAAATTTGGAAGTTTCCTCTTTGGTGAGGCTACTGTTTGTGGATTCTGTCTGTTTCTGTTTCTCCACAGGGGATACAGTTCTCTCTCTAAAAAAGATTGTGAAGAGTTAGTGGTTTCTCTGGAAGAGGAGTTATATTTGGGTCTAGCTCCTTTTTCTTTATGTCTAGAGTGATCTGTGCACTGATCTTGGACATTAGTTGGATATTGTCTTGGTAAATTACTGGTAGGCCCTTGACTTCTTTTTTGCTCATACTTGGAAACACCAGAGTGTCCTGAATTGTAACTTGGTCTCCTTAGTTTATATTTATTTGGATCCCTATTTGATCTCTGTGTGGAAAATGTCTTATTCTTTCTATTATAAGTCCTAACTTGATCATTCTTATAGTCAAAGTTGTCTTTGTAATATTTTGTTTATAGTGGAAATGAGTTGTTGTTCGAATTCCTCAACCCTCTGGTTTAACGAGTAATCTAGATCTCTATAATCAGATCTTACTTCAAAAGGTTTTAAGTGTTCCTGAATAAGTGTGATTTCTTCCAAAATGGTTTTGACTTTACTCTCACGATAAGCTATCAAAATTTCCATTAGCTCAAAGGAACATTTATCCAATGTGTCATTCCATTTTTTGGTCAGTTTTACATATTCCTTAAAGGAACATGACTTAAAGATTCTCAGCCCCCTAGAAATAATTTTTTCCTTTTATATTTGTCAAGCTGCATCTGGTCAAGCCAGTGTCTCATTTCTGCTTTCAATGAGTTTTCCAGTTTATAAAAGAGCTGATGAATATCTAGGGGGTTGATAGTCTCAGAGTCTGATTCCCTCTGCATGGTGTTATTCAATAATAAATTACATCTTATATTTCTATCAGAAATGTTTCTCCTTGATGCCATTATTTAAATAGAAACAATCTACAGAAATGTAAAAGAAAAAATAAGCAGCCTGAATTTTAGCAGAAAATTATGTAAAACTATATTCTATATAATCAATATAAAGAGATAATCAGGCGCAGCTATCAACTAATAAAAACAGTTTGGTACTCTGGATAAGGACTGATAGTTTAAACAAAGCTGCTCCCAATGAGTAGTCTGCAACTATTCAGAAGTAACCAAGAAACCATATGTATATAGAGATATATACAGGGAGCGCTAATTAGTCATGTGTTAAAAAACATTTAATAGTAGCAGTTAAAGAATAGCACAAATCCAATGTGTAAAAGGTCCCAATTAAATAAGCCCACCACTGGAAAGGAGATCACAGTCCGCAAGTTACAGAATTTGATAAGGCTGAATGCAAGCCCTTGCGCTATGCTACCACCTCTAATCGCTCACCACTCCATTGATGTTTCATTGAAAAATGGTATCAGCGGCGTGAGTGTCTTATACCACTGCAGGTGTAGTGATAAGATCTGGTGTGGGGAGAGGGAGAGGGAGAGCACGGCAGTTGTGGCTCCATTGGCGACTTGATGAAGCGGCTCTGCAGGAGAAATTGTGTGTCAGTCTACGTGACCGCACTCAGGAGCACTGCAGGAGTGATTAGCAGCCCCGGCGTGGGGAAAGAAAGAGCTTGACAATTGTGGTTCTGTAGGGCAGCTAGAGAGCCCACCTCCGTGTCCAGCAAGAATGTAATAGATAAAACAGCTGAGCGGCTCACACGATCTCTGAACCAGAACTCTGTATAAGGTGGGGTAATCGATAACAACTTGTTGTCAAAAGTGAAATAGTTATGTGAAAGTATAAAGTGAACCGCATCTAACAAAAAAGATTGTTTAGTCTCACTCAGATCAATATCTGATACTAAATAGTTACCTAGTGATTTGATGGTATATTGGTATAGAGTGACTCAACGTCACAGGTCATAAACAGGAAATTATCTTTCCAAACTAAGTTACCCACTTGATTCAAAAATTGTGTGGTGTCTTTGATATAAGATCTGAGAGACCTAACATGTGACTGCAAAAAATAATCCACAAAGGCTGAAAGATTAGTGGTAAGGGACCCAACATGAGAGATAATGGGGCGCACAGGAGGTGACTGTAGTGTTTTGTGGATCTTGGGAAGGTGATAATAAGTAGGTGTGACTGGGTAAGGACAAAACAAAAACTGATACTCATGCTTTGATATTGCACACCTGTATAGGGCAACCTCCAACAAATTCTTTAAAAGAGACTGATAGTTGGAAGTGGGATCCCCACGTAATTTAGTGTAATATTTAGTATCACCCAGTTGCCTTCTTGCCTCAAATACATAATCCTCAATATTCTGAATGACGGTTCCTCCTCCCTTATCTACAGCTCTAATAATAATTGAGCAATCTTGTCTCAAACTTTTGGGCTTTGTTTAAAGAGTATGGAAAGATAATGTTTAATTGTTACTCGGAATTTGATTATCTGACACCTGGATAAGGAATTGATTGGTCGGGTTACCTACTGAAGTTACCTCACCTATGTTTTGATTAGTAGCTTCTTCCGATTGGATATCATGTATTTAAATACTCTTTAGCCTCTTTGAGCCGCCAACAGAACCACAATTGTCAAGCTCTTTCTTTCCCCATGCCGGGGGTTGCTAATCACTCCTGCGGCGCTGCTGAGTGCGGTCACGGAGACTGACACACAAATTCTCCTGCAGAGCCGCTTAATCAAGCCACCAATAGAGACACAACTGCCGCGCTCTCCCCGCGCCAGGGCTTATCACTACACATGCAGCGGTATAAGACACTCATGCAGCTGATCTCGTTTTTTTAATGAAACATCAACGAAGTGGTGAGTGATTAGAGGTGGTAGCATAGCACATAGCACAAGGGCTTGCATTCAGCCTTATCAAACTCTGTAACTTATGGAATGTGATCTCCTTTCCAGTGGTGGGCTTATTTAATTGGGACCTTTTACACATCGAATATTATCCACTTTTAAGCTTTCTATGTTTTTTATATTGATATGTATTAATGTTATGTGCTAGTCTTTAATTGCTACTATTAAATGTTTTTTTAACACATGACTAATTAGCACTCCCTGTATATATCTCTGTATATACATATGGTTTCTTGGTTACTTCTGCATAGTTGCAGACTACTCATTGGGAGCAGCTTTGTTTAATTACCAGTCCTTATCCAGAGTACCAAACTGTTTTTTACTAGTTGATAGCGGCGCCTGATTATCTCTTTATATTGATTATATAGAGTATAGTTTTACATTTGTACTTGTTAGGCAGCCATATTGGTATGCACTGCAAGCCAACACACCCTTACTTTGGCCACATCTACATACCTCTTCCTACCTCCTTGGCACAGGTAGACCTAATTTTAAGATCTGGCCAAGTCGCCAGAGCAACACCTGTGCAAGAAACGCACATGCGCACTTAAAAAGAGTGTGAGTTGTGTGTGGTACTTCCACAGGACAGAGCCAGCTTCACATCTTACCTCCACAGGACAGAGCCAGCTTCACATCTTACCCCCCACAGGACAGAGCCAGCTTCACATCTTACCTCCACAAGACAGAGCCAGCTTCACATCTTACCTCCACAGGACAGAGCCAGCTTCACAGGATAGGCCAAGCTTCAGAAAATGCTGTGAGTGAAAAAGAGCTAGGTTGTCCCTTTTTGTATATATTTTACATTAATGGAGTAACAGCCATAGTATAGGGTGCGTATAATGCCCCCCCCCCCCCCCCCCAAAAAAAACCCACAAAAAAATCAACAATATATAAAATAAGAATAAATAAAATAGAAACAAAAGGTAAAACAAGAGGGTAAAAGATAACAAACAGCATAAGGTGGGGAGAATAGATTAGAGGAGAGAAATTGAGAAAATAACGATGCAATATGTTTATAGTTTGTTATGACTTTATTATGGGGAACTGGTGAACTGTGTTGCATTCTCCACAGAGGTCACTTGCTGGGGAGAGATGCAGTGCCTGGTACCACAGAGACTGGTGTACTTTCTGGTGGTGTAGAAGTATATCTAACTGTCCCTAGGTTTCCTACATTGACAGTTGCTGCCGCATCTTCTCCTCCTGTAGTGGTAATCATGCATCTGGACAGTGGCGGTGGATGATGATGTCACGCCCACTCAGGTGATAGCATCATGCTCTGTCCGCGCTGCCACTATGCCATCCAATGCATTTCATGCTCAGGTATATGAGAAAAAAAACTTTATTAGGATTTGCAGCAAAAACATTATGCCTAGTGGAAAACAGTTGAATTTTCTTTGGACAAAAGAATATATTTTGTATTATTCATGTTTGCAGGTTTGGAAAGATAAAAGTAAAGAATTAGAAATAGATATAGGTGAGGTAGCATTAAAAATGAAGGGATACACAAGATTCAAATGAATATTAGAATTAGGAATTAAAATAAAAATAAAAATAGATAAAATAAAACAATTAAAAATAAAAACATGAATAAACAAATATATAAAAAAAATATATTAAATATTTGGTAAAAAATTAATTTATTGTAAACAAAAAATGTAGCTACAGCTCACATGTGTGGATGATTAATTTGTATTTTTAATGAATGAAAAGTATTTTGGTGTAATGTTGGTTAATTACACAGACACGCTCAGTTCTATGTCAATATTCAATCCTTTGGAGAGTAGAGTGTCAAGCTCGTAGATCCATGTGATTTTGCTCTTTTTTTAGGTCCTTTACAATGTTGCCTCCCCTCCAGTGTGGGGCAAATTTGTTGTGTTTCTCTAAAGGGCCATACACACTAGACGATATTTACTACAGATATGAACGATACCGACGATTGTGAACGATATATATTGTTCACATCGTCTAGTGTGTATGGCCCTACCAATCCACTATGCGCGGAACCGCACTCGTTGATTGGAGGTCGGCAATTGGCTATACAGCATGCTCAATGTGAGCAATGTCACTGGTGACATCGCTCATCACAGCATGTATGTACGGAGCTGCGATGAGTGATGTCCACGATGTAACATTGCTCCTTCTCCCCGGAAGCGGCTCCCTCCCCAGCAGTGCCTCCATTCTAGCTGAGCCGCTAACGGGAGCCACACAGTGTCTCCGTCATAATTTCTCCCACTGCCCCACCAATTAAGTTTTTTTCACCCACTGCCCCACCAATTATATTTCCACTGTGCCACCAACTTAATAAAAAATGTATTATAATGGGTTCATACATTTTATATATATATATATATATATATATATATATATATATATATAATGCATCAAGAAAACAGCACTCCTGGCTTCTTCTAAAAATTACTCTCCGGGCACATATGGACGTTTCAGTGCCATTTACTTGAATGGCACTTTTGTCAGGAGTGCTGCTTATCTGGATACATGTGCTATTGAAGAGAGAGCCGGACACTGTGGTTTAAATTTCATATATATATATATATATAAAATATACGATCGCACTGACAAGCAGACAATCGCACTGATGAGCAGAGAGAAGACAGGAAGCCAGAAGCGGAAGCTGCCGGCCGGGACTGAGAGAGGCAAGGAGAGCGGAGCCACTCCGTGTAAGTGGTGTGTGAATGAGGAAGTGGAGCAAGGGGACCGGAGTGGGTGAGGGAGCAGAGCAGGCAGCTGTGCGGGTGTGTGTGTGTGAAGGAGTGCACAGCTTCTGAAAGGAGCGGGCAGCAAGTGAAAGAGCTGCCATCCGTGTGTGTGTGTGTGTGTGTGTGTGTGTGTGTGTGTGTGTGTGTGTGTGTGTATATAGGAGCCAGGAGCACCAGAACGTGTTTGTTATGAGCCGCTGTGGTGGCTTATTTACGTTTGTATTCTGTTCATGTATTTTATGTTATATTTCTGTTTGCATGCCAGGTTTTCTCATGTACTTGTTTAGAGAACTGTTGTGGGCCGCCTTTGGAGAGTCTGTGTAACTGCAACCTGTTTCCTATGTGTGTGGCCTGCGCAGCCTCACCTATCAAATAATTAGGTCATTATGTGGTGAGTCTGTGTAACTGCAGTCTGTCTCTTGCATTTGGCCTGTGCTGTCTCGCCTGTCAGTTAATTGGGCCATTACCTTGTGCCTGGCTTCCAGCCATCCTGATTGGGGCGTGTTTCCTTTATTACCCAGCCTGCCCTACTCCTGGAGCCGGTGATAGAAGATTCTAGCTTCATGTTCCAGGTTGTGCCTGTGTCCAGGCCCCCCTGTCCGATGGTGGAATCTTGTATTAGTGCAATTGTTGCTGTTATACTACATGTGATATCCAACCCAGGTGGAATCCTGTGTATCCTGTCCAGACTGCATTACCCATCACCTGAGTTCCAGCTTCCTGTGAATCAGCCTGCCTCTGGCCAAGGCTCTAGTTCCAGTTTATGGTTCCAGGCATCCTGTTCCCAGTATCCAGTCTGAGGGGTTGTTTCCAGCTCATCTCCTGTTCTGCTTCCAGTGGATTGAGCCTGGTTCTAGAGCACCTTGGAACTCCGGTGGTTTCTTCATATACCTCTCGTGGTATCTTGAGTTCAGCGGCTCTGTGTATTTGGCGACAAAGGTCGCATCTTCCGTTTCTATTTCAGTTGTGTATTTCTGCGGTGGCTTCCATACAGCCTTAGTTGTTTATTTGTAATGATGTTGCATTATTCGGCTAGGCCACGATACTGTTGTTGTATTCTTTGAGTAGCGACTGTGTCGCAATTTGCGGTCTGACCACTTGCCTTTGTTCCTGTGTTGGGGTTTTGGCGGCCGTGCCACACATAATCTGTTTTCTCTGTATTCTCACCTGTTACTCGTCATGTTAGCCTTAGCTAGATTAGCCCCTTATTCACTTACTGTCTCGGTTGGTGCCTTGTTACCTTATAAGACCGGGGAGCATCAGAGTCTGGGCGGACCTAATTTCCCCATTCAAACGTGACTGCTAAAGGCAGAAGAGTAGCTCTGCAGGCACGATCCGACCACTGAGAGGAGTAACGGAGCCAGGAGTAGAGTAGGTGTAGCTGCAACTATCCATCCCCAGCCGCAGCTCCACACGTGAGTTCTGGAACTCCCCAGTAGTCACCCGATCTCCAAAGTTCCAGTTATTCATTTCCTAACATTATCACTGGCCTAAAACAAAACTAAACAGAGTTGTTTTCTTTTTTCCCAGAATCCAGTCCAAAATCCGGTCCGGAGTCCAGTCCAGAGTCCAGTCCAGCCTTGTCTAGTCCTGTCTAGACCAGTCCAGCCTTGTCTAGCCCAGTACAGTCTGTCTAGCCTGATATCCTTCTGTGCCTATTATGCAAGCCCTGCAGGCATCTCTCTCAGCCCTGAACTCTGCTTTCAGTGCCTTGAAACCAGAGCCGCTGGAAGTTTTGCAGCAATTATTAGAGCAACAGAAAATTCTTCTGACCAAAATTTGTCTTATCCTGCCTGAATTTATTGAGACTTCTTCTGTCTCTGAAGAGACACTTGTTCAAAATATTGTGACAAGAGAACCCTCTTATTTGGTTGGTGAGAAAAGGTTTAAAAGTTTTCTGCAGCCCAAGCTCTCAGAAGAGGAGCATCAGCGTTGCAGAAACTTAAATTTATGCCTATATTGTGGGGGTTCAGGCCACTATCTGCAGACCTGTGATTTGCACAGGGTAAAATGTGGTGACAAGTCCTGCCCTCTGGCCAAGTTAAGTCAGGATTCAAGACCTATTCCCGTCTCTACTGTGGCAGAGGTAGTTGTCAAGAAACCCACACAAAAAAGCACTCTGACCTATAATTGGGGAATAGGACTAGGAAGCCCCATTATAGATTCAGGAATCAAAGGAGAATGTTTCCATCATATTTTTCCTTTCCTGTTAAATCAGATCTGCAAACCCCAGTAGGGGAATCTCAGGGTCTAGGAGTGGTGCCCGATGCTCAGGGTCTAGGAGCGGTGCCCAATGCTCAGGGTCTAGGAGCGGTGCCCAATGCTCAGGGTCTAGGAGCGGTGCCCAATGCTTAGGGTCTAGGAGTGGTGCCCCATGCTCAGGGTCTAGGAGTGGTGCCCGATGCTCAGGGTCCAGGAGCGGTGCCTGATGCTCAGGGTCCAGGAGGGGCATCGGATATAGTGGCTCAGGTGTCAGTCCCGGAGGTGGTCTCAGATGCTGATACCCCAGGTAGGGACTTGAAAGGCACAACCCTGAAAGGGTATCTAAAACCATAGCTCCAGGAGGGAACTCGAGAAGCACAACCCCAGAAGGGATCTTTGAAGCAGCCTCCCCAGGTGGGGTCTCAAAAGGCACAGCCCCAGGAGGGGTTCCTGAAGCCATTTCCCCTGGAGGGGACTCAAGAGGCACAACCCCAGAAGAGGTATCAGAGGCCATGTCACCAGAAGGGGTCTCAAGTGGCTTAGCCCCAGAGGGGGTCTCAAAAGCTGTTACCCCAAGAAGGGTCTCGAGTGTCACAGCCCCAGTAGGGGTCTCAGAGGCCATAACCCCAGAAGAAGTCACAAAGGTCATGATCCCAGAAGGGGTCTTGATAACCATAGACTCTGTGAGAGGATCCGATGTTCCGGTCTCTGTGGGAGAATCCGATGTTCCAATCTCTGCGAGGAAGTCCGATGTTCCGGTCGGTGTGAGGAAGTCCGATGTTTCCGGTCTCTGAGAGGAAGTCCGATGTTCCGGTCTCTGTGAGGAAGTCTAATGTTCCGGTCTCTGTGAGGAAGTCCAATGTACCGGTCTCTGTGAGGAAGTCCGATGATCCGGTCCCAGAGAGAGAATCTGATGAGCTGGTCCCAGCAAGGGAGTCTGTCAAGCCGGTCCCAGCAAGGCAGTCTGATGAGCCGGTTCCAGCATAGGAGTCTGACGAGCTGGTCCGAGCTAGGGAGTCTGATGAGCCGGTCCCAGCAAGGGAGTCTGACGAGTCGGTCCCAGCAAGTGAGTCTGACAAGCCGGTCCCAGCAAGGGAGTTTGACAATCTGGTCTCAGCAAGGGAGATGCTGAGTCTCTTCAGAATGACTTAACTAAACTGGAAGCATGGGCAGCAAAATGGAGAATGAGATTCAACACAGACAAGTGTAAGGTAATGCACTGTGGGGGCAAGACCAAAAATAACACCTACATACTAAATGGGGTAATATTAGGGGATTCTGTACTGGAAAAAGACTTAGGGGGTTCACATAGATAACAAATTAAGCAGCAGTACCCAAGTAGGAGTGCAGCAAAGAAGGCTAATAAGATATTAGCATGCATACAATGGGGAATTGATGCAAGGGACGAGAGTATTATACTCCCATTATATAAATCACTAGTGAGGCCACATCTTGAATACTGTGTGCAATTTTGGGCACCATATTACAAAAAGGATATCCTGGAGCTAGAAAAGTTTCAGAGGCGGTTGACCAAACTAATCAAGGGCATGGAGATGCTGGAATACGAGGAAAGGCTTGCAAGGCTAGGCATCTTTACATTGGAAAAGAGGAGACTAAGAGGGGACATGATCAACATCTACCAGAGCCGTAACTAGGTGTGTGCCAGAGGGGCATTGCACACAGCGCAACTGCACTGTGGGCGCACCATCTGGCAGCACCACCCGCACGGCCGCAGCCTGCCGCCCACTCTCATTGCCTCCTGCCTCCCGCCGCTGCAGTGCTGTCCTGCACGCAGGGGGGTTGTCTGAGTATTCATTGCTCTGGTCACGGTGTCAGGGATAAATAACCTGCAGGGAGTCCCTCAGTCTTGTCTTGCAGCATGACGAGCCCCCCTGCAGCCGCAGTATCCACACGGCTGTCAGCGTCCGGGGAGAGGAAGCAGGGGCGTAACACCTGTGGAGCCTGGTGAGCAGTCACTGGTCAGTGTCTCCATACAGTGGGCATGGTGTAGGCAGAGCAGCACTCGCGGCTCCCACTATGCCCACACTATGCCGCTAGTATGGAGAGACACTGATCCTGTGTCCTGTGTGCTTCAGGTTCCCCTGCTGCGGAACTGATCTCCCCTGCAGCGAAAGTGCTATAAGCAGCAGTAAGCATACCAGTGCGGAGGTGGGTGCAGATAACTGTTTGCGGAGTGCTGTCTCTGGGGATCTCAGTGAGAGGGATATGAGTGAGGGTGGTATACTGTCTGTGTTTGAGGGTAGGGAAATTGAAGAAGGAAGAGGAGCTGTGTGTTTGTGTGAGGGAGCCAACTTGGAGGTGGGAATGAATTTCTGTGAGGGAGCTGAGTGTGGGGGTAGGGGGGGGGGGGGTGTTGGTGGTAGAGCCTGCTGCCGCTGCCGGTCCTGCCACTTCCCCTGATGCCGGGTGCCCGAAGCTGATTTGTGCATTGCTGTTTAGTGCCTGCCGCCGCTGCCTGAGGTCCCGGCAGCGCTGCGGCTGAGTTCTCTGCTGCCTGTGAAGTGGACAGGAGGAGTCAGGAGCCGGCAACAGCACGTAAGTGCCTACACAGACACCACACTACACTACACTACACTATACTACACTACACTATACTTCACTACACTATATTACACTACACTTCACTACAGTACACTACACTACAGTACACTTCACTACACTACACTACACTCTAAGGGTAGGGGGCGGGGGGGTGTAAGGGGGACTCTGCCTGCCATAATGTGTAAAAGGGGGACCTATCCTGCTGTAACATGTAAAAGGTGACGCTGTCTGCCGTAACGTGTAAAAGGTGGACGCTGTCTGCCATAATGTGTAAAAAGGGGACGCTGTCTGCCGTAATGTGTAAAAAGGGGACTCTGCCGTAATGTGTAAAAAGGTAACTCTGTCTGCCGTAATGTGTAAAAAGGGGACGCTGTCTGCCATAATGTGTAAAAAGAGGACGCTGTCTGCCGTAATGTGTAAAAAGGGGACTCTGCCGTAATGTGTAAAAAGGGGACTCTGTCTGCCGTAATGTGTAAAAAGGGGACGCTGTTTGCCGTAATGTGTAAAAAGAGGACACTGTCTGCCGTAATGTGTAAAAAGGGGCTCTACCTGGTGTAGTGGCGCTACTGTGCGGCGTAATTTGAATAATGGAGACTACTGTGCACCATTATGAATTGGTATTATTTTGTGGCCACGCCCCTTTCCCGTGAAGCCACGCCACTATATTTTTTGCTGCCAGTTTACGTTAAGGGGGGGCGCCAATGCCGTCTCTTGCACACAGCGCTAAAATGTCTAGTTACGGCACTGACATCTACAAATATATAAGGGGTCAATGCACAGAGCTTGGGAGGGAGCTGTTTTCTATAAGATCAGCACAGAGGACACGTGGTCACTCGCTTAGGTTAGAGGAGAGGAGTTTCCGCACATTGAGGCAAAAAGGTTTTTTCACAGTAAGGACAATACGTGTTTGGAATTCCCTGCCTGAGAGAGTAGTAACGGCGGACTCAGTCAACACCTTTAAGAATGGGTTAGATAAATTCTTATTGGATAAAGATATTCAGGGTTATGGTGCGTAGGCACGCATTATAGTTAATATAACTAGTCCTAACATAAAAAAAACTAGTCCTATAATAAGACTGCATAGGAGACCACAAAATAGGTTGAACTCGATGGACAATTCTCTTTTTTCAACCTTAGTTACTATGTTACTATGTTACTATGTTCGAGGTGCCAACCCCAGAAAGAGACTCAAAGGCCACTGCCCCAGAGGGGTTCCTGAAGGCCACTGCCCCAGAGGGGTTCCCGAAGGCCACTGCCCCAGAGGGGTTACCGAAGGCCACTGCCCCAGATGGGGTCATGAAGGCCACAGCCCCAGATGGGTTCCCAAAAGCCACATTCCATAGGGAGTCCCAAATACCACAACCCCTGATGGGGTTCGGAAATTCACAGCCTCTATTGAGGTCTTTAGTGACTTTGTTACAGCAATGTCCAGCCAGTCAGATGGGAATGAAGCGGATCCTGACTTTTTATATGATATCTCTACATTTATAGTCTTTGATGGGGACTTAGTCCAATTTCTTGCGCTCGCCAAACAGTATGTCACCATTATGTAGTCTAGACCATCTTTGGGCATCACTTCAGAGAAGTTTGTGCTCTATCTGATATATTCCTTTAGAGGGGAGCCTTTTGAATGGGCGTCCAACTTAATTAAAACCGAAGATCCCTTTCTTCAGGTTGCCCAGGCATTCAGTGATGCTGTCATTAAGAAATATGGTCCCAAAGAAATTGGTTCAGGTTCCTCTAAGTCTATCTGCTTAGAGTCCACCGAATATTATAAAGTCGGCACAAAGATCTCAGCCTATTGTATTGACTGTGGGATGTGCTTTTCTATTTTCTTCCCAGTAATCTCAATCATGCACAGGGGAAAAAGAAGAAAAATAAATAATTGCTGACTCTGGCCTTGTTTGTTTAAAAAAAAAGGAGAATTGTTCTTAGTTTGTGTCCAGTGGCCACCATCAAGTGGGGGCACTGTTACAAGCTGTAGCCACAGCTTGTTTCTGTCTTCTTGCCGTTGTCTGTTTGTACCAGCATGTCAGGTTTTTGTTAATGTTTTGGAAATCCTTGTTTTGGAAATCCTGCATATTGTTTTTTTTTTTACCCTTCCTCAAGGGGGGGGGTACTGTTATGAGCTGCTGTGGTGGCTTATTCTCGTTTGTATTCTGTTCATGTATTTTATGTTATATTTCTGTTTGCATGCCAGGTTTTCTCATGTACTTGTTTAGAGAACTGTTGTGGGCCACCTTTGGAGAGTCTGTGTAACTGCAGCCTGTTTCCTATGTGTGTGGCCTGTGCAGCCTCACCTATCAGATAATTAGGTCATTATGTGGTGAGTCTGTGTAACTGCAGTCTGTCTCTTGTATCTGGCCTGTGCTGTCTCGCCTGTCAGTTAATTGGGCCATTACCTTGTGCCTGGCTACCAGCCATCTTGATTGGGGAATGTTTCCTTTATTACCCAGCCTGCCCTGCACCTGGAGCCGGTGATAGAAGATTCTAGCTTCATGTTCCAGGTTGTACCTGTGTCCAGGCCCCCCTGTCCAATGGTGGAATCTTGTATTAGTCCAATTGTTGCTGTTATACTATGTGTGATATCCAGCCCAGGTAGAATCCTGTGTATCCTGTCCTGACAGAGTCCAGAGTGCATTACCCATCACCTGAGTTCCAGCTTCCTGTGAATCAGCCTGCCTCTGGCTAAGGCTCTAGTTCCAGTTTATAGTTCCAGGCGTCCTGTTCCCAGTATCCAATCTGAGGGGTTGGCTCCAGCTCATCTCCTGTTCTGCTTCCAGTGGATTTAGCCTGGTTCCAGAGCACCTTGGAACTCACGTTAGCCTTAGCTAGATTTTCCCCTTATTCACTCGCTGTCTTGGTTGGTGCCTTGTTACCTTATAAGACCTGGGGGCATCGGAGTCTGTGCAGACCTAATTCACCCATTCAAACGCGGCTGCTAAAGGCAGAAGAGTAGCTCTGCAGTCACCATCTGACCACTGAGAGGAGTAACAGGGCCAGGAGTATAGTAGGTGTAGTTGCGACTATCCATCCCCAGCCGCAGCTCCACACATGAGTTCTGGAACTCCCCAGTAGTCACCCGAACTCCAGAGTTCCAGTTACTCATTTCCTAACAGTGTTGTTGTTGGGGTGGGGCATATATAAAAATACATTTTGGTGCTCCCACCCATGATTAAACAGCCCCACCACACGCGGGGAGCACGTACCACCCAGATCACCGCAGAGAATTTGATTCAAAACTCCAGGGCAGCCCCCTGCGGCGCCATAGTTTTGAAGTCGCAGTCTCTTGTGCCTCTGTGATATTTGGGGGGGCATGCTGCCCCCTTGCCCCCCCAACTCTGTTGCCTATGATAGGAGCTCATTTACTCGCAGTGAGGTGCAGACAGCAGGTGAGACAACTGCTGCTCTGGGTGTATGTGAGGAGGAGCATCTGAGCGCAGGAGTGGGGGTAAGTGTGTGCTTGCGAGTTGCTTACCCACTAGAGTGGGGAGTGTCTGTTTTTATTTTTTTATTTTTTTGTTTTCTGGGTTTGTTTGTTTTTGAGTCAGGTGACGCTGTAAATGTTTGCAGAAGAAGACAAGGTGCCATGAGCGGCTGGACGGAGCCAACACAAGGGAAGCAGGGACCAGTGAGCAGGTGCTGCTACAGTAGGTGCTGCTGCAGGAGGTCCTGACTCCCCCCGGACACGCAATTATCATCATCATTAATGAATTGACTGTTTTGCATTGATTCACTATCACACATTGTATTATGAACTACTGTTCTGTTATTGAATATTGTTTCTTTTTCACAGCTAGGCTAAAGTACCGTAGTATATTACATAGTCTGTATTGTATTCTGAAGGTAACAGGGAGTTAGAGCTTTCAAATAAAATGGGTGGGGCCATGATTGAGAGTTTCACTCAGTGCATGTCGTGCAAGATGTACGTGCACCTGGAGCAACCGTCCCAGCGTGAATACATCTGCACGAGGTGTGTGCGAACAGTTGCCCGGGAAGCCTAGGTAAATGGTCTAGAGCAAACCATTGCAAGACTGAGGGATATTCACAATCTCGAGCAAAGCTTAGGTAGAATGGTGGAGGAGTTGTAGGGGGGGACACTGGTAGATGAGGATGAACAGGTAGACGGCTGGGTCACAGTTAGAAGGAAGAAGAAGAGGGGGAGACAGGATATCTCCGATCTGCCAAACCCCAACAAATTCGCCCAACTGGATGAAGATTCTGAGGATGGCAGTGAGAAAATGAAGGAGCCGGAGAAGACTGTTCCCTCTAGCAACCAGAGGAATGGTCCCTCCGGCACAGATGGGAAAAAAGATAGTGAGGCCCCTAGTCAGATTGTGGTGGTAGGGGATTCTATTATCAGGAAGACAGACATGGCAATCTGCTACCGGGACTGTAATCGCAGTTCAGTCAGTTGTTTCCCGGGTGCTCGGGTATGGCACATCGAGGACCGGGTAGATAGCTTGTTGGGTGGGGCTGGAAACCACCCGGCGGTCTTGGTGCATGTCGGCACCAACATCAAAGTTAGTGGTAGGTGGGATGTACTTAAGAAAGACTATAGGGAATTAGGCCAGAAACTTTAGGCAAGGACATCTAAGGTAATATTCTCCGAAATATTACCAGTGCCACGTGCTAGCCCAGGGAGGCAGAGGGAGATTAGGGAGGTAAATATGTGACTTAGAGACTGGTGTAGGAAAGAGGGGTTTGTCTTCTTGGAACACTGGGTGGACTTATCAGTCAGACGCCATCTTTTCAGCCGGCAAGGGCAAGGGTATATTTATATGGGTACTGACACAGGAATTACTGACACAGGTATTGCTCAAGGTTTTCCCAAATTATTACCTAATGACGATTATGGTTCAGTACTACATATAGAATATGATGTACTATACATAGCACAAGAGAAAATACTTACATAGGGGGTGGAAGTTTAGAAAGACATAATAGCTCAAACAGAGATAGTAGTAAGGATTGCTGTATTAAGTATGATGGGGTCGAAAGGAGGGGAGGAGTAATTCTAGAAAGGCGCTTGTAAATAATGATAGGATACCATTAAAACAAACGGGCAGGGGGAATAATAAGATAAAATGTATGCTTGCGAACGCATGAAGCCTATCAGGTAAAATGGGGGAATTGGAATGGCTTGTATCAAAGAATCAGTATGATATTATAGGTATTACGAATACATGGTGGGACGACTCTCACGAGTGGGTTACAAATTTCCAGGAGGGATAGGGCTACTAAAAGGGGAGGAGGGGTATGTCTCTATGTTAAACCATCTCTAAAACCATGCTTAAAAGAGGTTATTTACGAAGAGACTTGAGATAACCTGGAGTCGCTATGGGTTGAGATCACAAGCGGGAGCATTGAAGCAAAATAACTAGTCATAGGCACGTGCTACAAACAACCGGATATTAGCATACATGAGGAGGAACAACTCTTGCAGCACATTGAAAAAGCTGCGTTAATCGGGGACATCATAGTGATAGGGGATTTTAACTATCCTGATATAAATTGGAGTAATGATTCATGTGTAAAAGCTAGGGGCAACAGGTTCTTAAATACATTAAAGGATCACTACTTGTCTCAATTAGTCGAGAACCCAACTAGAGGTAAAACTATTCTGGACCTAGTTATTACCAATAATGTGGACATTATAGCAAACACTAAAGTTGGAGAGACTTTGGGAAACAGTGATCACTATATGATCACATTCGACATCAGTTTCAAGAAACATAGCTATAAGGGATCAACCAAAACATCAAACTTTAGAAAAGCTAACTTCAATATGCTGAGACGGGCACTAAACGACATTGACTTTGAAGTTTTGTTTCATGGTAAAGACACTACAGAAAGCAATACTCACAAATTCATTCCCATGGGCAGTAAACGCAGGAGTACTAAACGCAAACCAATGTGGCTTAATAAGGAGGTCAAAGTAGAAATGGCTAAAAAGAGGCGTGCATTCAAAGCATTTAAATCTAATGGAGGGGAGGAGTCATTCCAGTACTACAAGGAATGCAATAAAAGATGCAAAAAAGTAATAAGAGCGGCTAAAATTGTAAACGAAAAGCAAATCGCTAGAGAGTAAAACCAATCCTAAAACGTTTTATAAATACATAAACAGTAAAAGGTTAAAAAAGGAGAACGTAGGCCCATTAACAATCAACATTGAACAATTTTTTTTCATCAGTGTTCACAAGGAAGAATCAGATGGTGATAGTAGTGGATAACGACAGTGAAGGCAATGACTCTTGGCTAGATGCTTGTTTAAGTGAGGAAGTAGTCCTGGAGAGACTAAGCAACATAAAGATTAATAAATCACCTGGTCCAGATGGTTTTCACTAGAGATGAGCGGGTTCGGTTCTCAGAGAACCGAACCCACCCGAATGTCACCACCTGAACCCTGATCCGAGTCAGGCTCGGGTTTTCCCGCCTGACTCGGAAACCAGAATGAGGCAAAATGTCATCATCCTGCTGTTGGATTCTCGCAGGGTTTGGATTCCATATAAGTCGCCGCGTGCCGGCGCCATTTTCACTCCTGCATTGGAGAGTGTAGAGAGAGGACGTGTCTCCGTCCTCAGTGTCCTGCATCAGTTCAGTGTTAGTGTCTTGTGCTGCATCAGTCCAGTCACAGTGGTTGTGTCCTCTGCTGCCATATGTCCAGTGCTGCTGTATAAGTCCAGTCAAGTGGTGCTGTGTTGTGCTGCATCAGTCCAGTGGTGGTGTCTTGTGCTGCATCAGTCAGGTCACAGTGGTGGTGTCCTCTGCTGCCATATGTCCAATGCTGCTGTACAAGTCCAGTCCAGTGGTGCTGTGTTGTATTGCATCAGATCAGTGGTGGTGTATTGTGCTGCATCAGTTCAGTCAGAGTGGTGGTGTCCTCTGCTGCCATATGTTCAGTGCTGCTGTGTAAGTCCAGTCCATTGTCGTGGTGCTGTGTTGTCCTGCATCAGTCCAGTGGTGGTGTCCCTGTGCTACTGTATATGTCCAGTGATACTGCCGTATATGTCCAGTTATACTGCCGTATATGTCCATTGATACTGCCGTATATGTCCAGCGGTACTGCCGTATAAAACCAGTAATCCTGCCGTATAATTCCAGTGATCCTGCCGTATAAATCCAGTGGTACTGGCATATAAATCCAGTCCAGTGATACTGCCGTATATGTCCAGTGGTACTGCCGTATAAATCCAGTGGTACTGCCCTATAATTCCAGTGATCCTGCCATATAATTCCAGTGGTATTGGCGTATAAATCCAGTGATCCTGCCGTATAATTCCAGTGATACTTGCATATAACTCCAGTGATCCTGCTGTATAATTCCAGTGATCCTGCCGTATAATTCCAGTGGTACTGGCGTATAAGCCAAGTTCAGTGATACTGCCGTATATGTCCAGTGGTACTGCCGTATAAGTCCAGTGATCCTGCCGTATAATTCCAGTGGTACTGGCGTATAAATCCAGTGATCCTGCCATATAATTCCAATGATCCTGCCGTATAAATCCAGTGATCCTGCTGTATAATTCCAGTGATCCTACCATATAATTCCAGTGGTTCTGGCGTATAAGTCCAGTCCAGTGATACTGAGGATGAGGTCGACATCTTGCCTCTGTAGAGCCAGTTTGTGCAAGGAGAGATTGATTGCTTCTTTTTGGTGGGGGCCCAAACAAACCAGTCATTTCAGCCACAGTTGTGTGGCAGACCCTATCACTGAAATGATTGGTTTGTTAAAGTGTGCAACTGCAGTGCCACTCCTAGATATGCCACACACTTGTGTCGCTTAGCTTAGTCATACAGCTACCTCATTGCACCTCTTTTTCTTCTTTGCATGATGTGCTGTTTGGGGCCTAGTTTTTTCCCTGTCTGCCATTGCAGTGCCACTCCTAGATGGGCCCAGTGTTTGTGCCGCACACTTGTGTCGCTTAGCTTAGCCATCCAGCTACCTAATTCCACCTCTTTTTTTTCTTTGCATCATGTGCTGTTTGGGGCCTATTTTTTAAATCTGCCATCCTGTCTGCCACTGCAGTGCCACGCCTAGATGGGCCAGGTGTTTGTGCCACACACTTGTGTCACTTAGCTTAGTCATCCAGCCACTTCAGTGCAACTTTTTGGCCTAAAAATAATATTGTGAGGTGTTCAGAATAGACTGAGTGGAAATGAATGTTATTGATGTTAATAATACCGTAGGAGCAAAATTACCCCCAAGTTATGTGATTTTAGCTGTTTTTATGTTTTTTTCAAAAATCATCCAGAACCAAAACCAAAACACGAAAGGGTGGTTTTGGCAAAAACAATCCAGATCCAAAACACGAGCATGGAACCAGGACCAAAACCAAAACACAAAACACGAAAAGTGCCCACCGCACATCTCGCTTACAAAGACGCAGTCATGACAGGATTTGCGACCACCTCCTAGTAACAGTGAGTTGTGTGCTTTATGGTGCATTTCTGATGAATAACAAGGCTTTTGCATTTCTACCGAAGTGTACACAGGATTCATTGGAGTCCTGAATGGCACATCACATTAGCTAGAGCCAAGCTGACAGGAATTATGTTTCATTCCTGGTACACAACATACTATCCAAGCCTGGCAATATCAAGCTTTTATCTGTTCCTGTAGTATAAGTTACTATAATAAATCATATATCACTTGCCTTTTAAGGACACTGTAAACGATAAATTGAAAACCGCTTAGGTCTTCTGAATTCATTAAGGTTCTATGCCCAAGAGGCTGACAATTATCAATTTTCCACTCTACATTTTAATGCTTTAAGAAGTGATTTCATCTTATAGAATACTGTTGACATTTGTTTGTACTATTTACTCAGCATTTTACAGTATAATTAACTTGTAGCTAAGTAAAGTACCGAATATGATTCCCTTAACTTGAATGACCTTTCTACCTAAGTTAATCTGAACATTTAATAAATATATTTCTAATTTAAACCATGTGGTAGCAAATTAAAACCGTGGCCTCTGGACGATGAATATTCCTTCTCATGTTAGAACTTCCCCCTGAGACAGCCTCTGCGTCCCATGATTATGTGAGAGGCAAAATGTGTGTATCTTTTTTTTATTAAATCCCTTATGATACTGTATGTGCTTGACTGATTGTCTTAGTTTGTAAAGAATTATGATAACATTTTAGTGCATTTTCAGATACTGCTCCTTTTAAGACTATTTTCAGTTCAAAAGGAAAAGTTGCAATTAAAGCTTATTTGTCTTAAGTGACTTTGAAGATAAAAGTCAAATGCACTGAAATCATAATAAAAAAACTATAATGATATTTTATTTGCATTTTTGAAAGCAACACCTTGTAAAAGACAAAATCTATTTATTTTAATCAGGTGTGTCCGTTGTATAATACTGTATCTTATGTAGAAAAAAAAGCCAGTGTTTCTGACTGAATCAGGTTATTGCAAGAGCTCTTTGGGATTTAAAGGCAAAAATAACTTATCAGAGGATACATACTAGGAAATGGCTGCACTGGCTGTAAATTGTAATAAAAGGTGACAGTAAGTACAAAAATATCATTATACTGCAACACCCAACATCACAAAAGCAATATACTGTATAATATGATATCTAACATTTACTATAACACATACAGAATAATGAGAAAATATGTGTGCGGGTCCATTTGTGTAGAGGGTCCATATGTGTATACCTATCTTAGGGGCAGATGTATTAACCTGGAGAAGGCATTAGAAAGTGATAAACCAGTAATAAGTGTAAGGTGATAAACGCGCCAGCCGATCAGCTTCAATATGTAAATTAACAGTTAGGAGCTGATTGGCTGGTGCGTTTATCACCTTGCACTTATCACTGGTTTATCACTTCCTTACGCCTTCTCCAGGCTTAATACATCTGCCCCAATGGTCTTAAGTGTTCTGAATGGTTACCTCCAGGCCTTACCTGTAGTTCAGACGGCTTGACCTTCTCTTCCTAAGGGGCATATGTAGCGAAGCTTGGAGAGAGATAAAGTGGAGAGATATAAAGTACTGACCATTCAGCATCTGCAAAACACAGCCTATAACATGATAGGCATTAGTTTGTTGGTACTTTATCTCTTTCCACTTTACCTCCCCAAGTTTTGATACTTATGCCACATAGTTCAATGCTGAGAAGGGGCATTGCCAGACACTGGAACCAAGTGGCCTGAATGTTGGCCTCAAACATATTGCTTGGGGTCATTGCTTCTAATCATGTTTTTGATATATGCCAATTGTCCAGGAGTTCCACATAAAACTATACTACAAATAAATATCCTTCTTTATTTGTGTTACCTGTTTTAATATGGTGAGGCTGGCCTGGTTGTACAGTAGTAGGATTGCAGTCTTGAGGGGTCCAGTATGTTTGACTGTCGGACAGGATGCTGGCGTTCATAATAACAACACCGGCATCCCGATGTTTGAAATCCCAACAGGGGAGATAAGTATGCTATCTCCTCTCCCCTACCCCCTACCCCTCTCTTCCCAAAGCCTAACCCTAACCTCCCCCTTAGTGCCTAACCCTAAACCCTCCCTGGTGGTGCCTAACCCTAACCACCCCCCTTCCACACAGCCTATCCCTAACACCCCTTCCCCACAGCCTAACCCTAACACCCCCCTTCCTCACAGCCTAGCTCTAACCCCCCTTCCCCACAACCTAACCAAAACCACCTCCCCCCCCCCCTTACAGCCTAAACCTGACCTGCCCACTATACTTAAGGTTGGGATGCCGGCTTTCGGGATGCTGACTGTCAGGTTCCAGCGTCAGTCTCCTGACCCTGTCGGCATTCCGGCATCAACATTCAGATGGGTGTTGGGATTATGGTGTCGGTATTCCGACTGCCAGGATCCCAACAGCAGGCATCTTAACCACATCCCATCTTGAGAATGAACAGAGAAAAGATGTATACGCTTATATTACTTGATGAAATACCAACCGTGTTGTCTTATGAGTAAATGTACTATTTGAAGCATAAGTGTAAGACATAATATAGAGGGGAGGGGTGGCGACAAATGTAGAGATAGGCAAAGCTGCAGCTAAATGTCTTTGTCTAGTGGAACAAAGACGTTCTGTTGATAAATATTTGAGTTCTACTTTGTTTCCATGGAATGTTATTCTACAATGTAATAGGTGATGCGGTTATGTGACCAGCGGTCGGGAGGCCGCCGGTCACTATACCGATGTCAAAATCCCGCCCGGTGGGAATCCCGACAGTCAACATGCCAACTGACAGAGACTATTCCAACTCGTGGATGTCCACGACACCCACAGAGTGAGAATAGAACTTGTGGCGAGTGCAGTGAGCCACCGAGCCCACTAGGGACTTCGTTGTGCTCGCCCCCCTCTGCCGGCAATCTAAACACCGGGATCCCGGTATTTTGTTGGTATGGTGACCGGCGGTCTCCCAACCGCCGGTCACCCATACCCAATCCCTGTAATAGTATATTATAATTTATTTGCAATTAATAATTTATGAACAAAGCTGAGAACATGAATGCTCATTATTTTGCTGTGTTGTGTAGTTGGGGTAGAACTGCAGATTCTAATAAGGAAGCAAAACAAAAACATAAAAGAGCAAGTAACTGTGCACTTTGGTAAAACCATGCTGCACTGCAGGTGGGGCAGATTTAAATGTACAGAGAAACTTAGATTTGGGTGGGGTCTGTTGACACTAAAATTTAAATTGCAATGTAAAAATAAAGTATTTGTGAGCTATGTATCTAAGCAAACATCAGTATTTACCTTGCATATATAAAAAAATAAAAAGAATAGAAAATGTAATGCATTTGCACCCCTTGTATTGAAAGATGGTTTATTCCAGGTAAAAAGTTACTTGCTTTTTTTTTTTTTTTGCTTTGCTTCCAACTAAGAAATGGCTGGTTAAAATGAAGTCTGACTAGCAAAACCTGAAAAAATGTATGACCAAATGCAGATACAGTGGGTAAAATAAGTATTAGACACCAACATTTTTCTCAGTAAATATAGTGTAATAAAGTTTTCACCAAATGTCAGCAACAACCCATGCAATCCACACATGCAAAGAAATCAAACCATAGATGACCATAAATTAAGTTATGTGTAATAATGTAAAATGACAGTGAAAAAGTATTGAGCACATGAAGAAAGAGAGGTGCAAAAAGGCATGGAAAGCCAAGACACCAGCTTAAATATATCAGGAATTAGAAACCAATCCTGCTCCTTGTCAATGCAAATTAATATAAGCTGGTTCAGTGCCAACTGATAGACAATATAAAGGTGTCTCATTACCAAGGTGTCACACAAGAAACATGACATGACTGGTAAATGCAAAGATCTCTCTCAAGACCTTTGCAACCTTATTGTTGCAATACATACTGATGGCATTGGCTACAGAAGGATTTCTAAACTTCTGTATGTTCCAGTGAGCACTGTTGGGGCCATAATTCGGAAGTGGAAAGAACATAATTTCACCATAAACTGGCCACGACCAGGTGCTTCTCATAAAATTTCTGACAGAGGAGTGAAAAGAATTATCAGAAGAGTTGTCCAAGAGCCAAGGACCACTTGTGGAGAGCTTCAGAAAGACTTGGAATTAGCAGGTACAATTGTTTTAAAGAAAACAATAAGTAATGCACTCAACTGTCATGGGCTGTATGCACGCTCACCATGCAGGACTCCATTGCTGAATAAAAAGCATGTTGAAGCTCATTTAAAGTTTGCTGCACAACATTTAGACAAGTCTGTAAAATACTGGGAGAATATAGTCTGGTCAGATGAGACCAAAATGTAACTCTTTGTATGCCATAAGACATACCATGTTTTAAGGGAAATGACACAGCACATGACACCAAAAGCACCATACGACCATTGAAGTTTGGAGGTGAGAACATCATGATGTGGGGCTGTTTTTCAGCATACGGTACTGGCATATAATTGAAGGAAGGATGAATTGAAAAATGTACAGAGACATTCATGATAAAAATCTGCTGCCATCTATGCTGAAGATGAAACGAGGGTGGATATTTCAGCAAGACAATGATTCCAAACGCACAGCCAAGCGCACTTTCAATTGGTTTCAGAGAAAGCAAATAAAGCTGCTAGAATAGCCCAGTCTATCACCTGACTTGAATCCAATTAAAAATCTATGGAAAGAACTAAAGATCAGAGTTCATAGAAGAGGCATACAGAACCTTCAAGTTTTGAAGATTGTTTGTGTGAAAGAATGGACCAAAATCCCACCTGGGCAATGCATGCAACTAATTTCTCCATACAGGAGGCATCTTGTAGCTGTCATTACCTACAAAGGCTTTTGAATTTAGTGTTAAATACATTTCAGTATGTATGTTCAATACTTTTTCCCTGTGTCATTTCGCATTACTACACATAACTTAATTTATGGAATCTATGGTTTGATTTCTTTGCATGTGTGGATTGCATGGGTTGTTGCTGACATTTGGTGAAAATTTCATTACAATAGCCCCATTACAAATATATTTACTGAGAAAAATGTTGATGTGATCAATACTTATTTTACTTGCTGTACTGTATTATATTGTAAAGCAGTTTTGAAAATATCATCTATGGTGCAAAGTTTAGCTCTCAACCTGACAGACTGTCACAGCCTTGACTGTTGCTGCCAAACCGAAAGACTACTTTAGCTGCCTCTATGTAAATAAAGCGTATTTTCTGGGCTTCCTGACTGAAGCAATGGAATCAGTCCAGACCTAATTCTGGTCCTCTGGTCCTTCATGAAGCTCAGATTCCATCAAGTTGGATCCAAGGATGAAATACCCCACCACTACAACTACCAAAAGCTGGTCTTCATAATTTGTGTCTTATTACAGGATAATGGTACTAAATCGTACTTGCTGACTTTAATATTCAGAGAGGAGATGCAGGTGGTCACTGATAAAAGTAGGGCTGGACTTTGTGTGTCATTAGACTACACTGTCTTTAGAGGGGGTGGGTCCAAAATTTTCTTCAGAGTTACATCCTATTGGCCCTGACCCCCCATATGGACATGCGATTCATGGCATTATTCTTCTCATCTTGCCCACTTTACTAGGAAGTGGGCTGGATGTAGAAGGACCACCCTCTCTTCTGACAGTGAGTCTCCCATAGCTTCCAGTTTGCATTAAACACTGTCACAAAGGAAATGGGGAGATGTTCCAAGTGTGCAAAGTGTGGACAAGTGGTGAAGTTGCCCATATCAAACAATCTAGCTTTCATTTATCAAAGTAAATTCTATAAAATGATAGTAAGAATTAGAGATGTGCACCGGATATTTTTCGGGTTTTATATTTTGGTTTTGGATACGGTTCCGCGGCCATGTTTTGGATTCGGACGCGTTTTGGCAAAACCTCCCTGAAAATTCTTTGTCGTATTCGGGTGTGTTTTGGATTCTGTGTTTTTTTTTTTTAAAAACCTCAAAAAAAGCTTAAATCATAGAATTTGGGGGTAATTTTGATCCCATAGTATTATTAACCTCAATAACCATAATTTCCACTCATTTCCAGTCTATTCTGAACACCTCACACCTCACAATATTATTTTTAGTCCTAAAATTTGCACTGAGGTCGCTGGATGACTGAGCTAAGCGACCCAAGTGGCCGGCACAAACACCTGGCCCAACTAGAAGTGGCACTGCAGTTTCAGACAGGATGGCACTTAAAAAAATTGGACCCAAACAGCACATGATGCAAAGATAAATTAAAGAAAAAAGAGGTGCATGATGGAATTGTCCTTGGGCCCTCCCACCCACCCGTATGTTGTATAAACAGGACATGCACACTTTAACAAACCCATCATTTCAGTGACATGGTCTGCCACATGACTGTGGCTGAAATGACTGGTTGGTTTGGGCCCCCACCAAAAAAGAAGCGATCAATCTCTCCTTGCACAAACTGGCTCTACAGAGGCAAGATGTCCACCTCCTCCTCATTGTCCGATTCCTCACCCCTTTCACTGTGTACATCCCCCTCCTCACAGATTATTAATTTGTCCCCACTGGAATCCACCATCTCAGGTCCCTGTGTACTTTCTGGAGGCAATTGATGGTGAATGTCTCCACGGAGGAATTGATTATAATTCATTTTGATGAACACCATCTTCTCCACATTTTCTGGAAGTAACCTCGTACGCCAATTGCTGACAAGGTGACCGGCTGCACTAAACACTCTTTCGGAGTACACACTGTAGGGGGGGCAACTTAGGTAAAATAAAGCCAGTTTGTGCAAGGGCCTCCAACTTGCCTCTTTTTCCTGCCAGTGTACGTACGGACTGTCTGACGTGCCTACTTGGATGCGGTCACTCATATAATCCTCCACCATTCTTTCAATGGTGACAGAATCATATGCAGTGACAGTAGACGACATGTCAGTAATCGTTGGCAGGTCCTTCAGTCCGGACCAGATGTCAGCACTAGCTCCAGACTACCCTGCATCACCGCCAGTGGGTGGGCTCAGAATTCTTAGCCTTTTCCTCGCAGCCCCAGTTGCGGGAGAATGTGAAGGAGGAGCTGTTGATGGATCACGTTCCACTTGATTTGACAAGTGTCTCACCAGCAGGTCTTTGAACATGTGCAGACTTGTGTCTGCCGGAAAGAGAGATACAACATAGGCTTTAAACCTAGGATCGAGCACGGTGGCCAAAATGTAGTGCTCTGATTTCAACAGATTGACCACCCGTGAATCCTGGTTAAGCGAATTAAGGGCTCCATCCACAAGTCCCACATGCCTAGCGGAATCGCTCCATTTTAGCTCCTCTTTCAATCTCTCCAGCTTCTTCTGCAAAAGCCTGATGAGGGGAATGACCTGACTCAGGCTGGCAGTGTCTGAACTGACTTCACGTGTGGCAAGTTCAAAGGTTTGCAGAACCTTGCACAACGTTGAAATCATTCTCCACTGCGCTTGAGTCAGGTGCATTCCCCCTCCTTTGCCTATATCGTAGGCAGATGTATAGGCTTGAATGGACTTTTGCTGCTCCTCCATCCTCTGAAGCATATAGAGGGTTGAATTCCACCTCGTTACCACCTCTTGCTTCAGCTGATGGTGGGGCAGGTTCAGGAGTGTTTGCTGGTGCTCCAGTCTTTGGCACGCGGTGGATGAATGCCGAAAGTGGCCCGCAATTCATCGGGCCACCGACAGCATCTCTTGTACGCCCCTGTCGTTTTTAAAAAAATTCAGCACCACCAAATTCAATGTATGTGCAAAACATGGGACGTGCTGGAATTTGCCCAGATGTAATGCACGCACAATATTGGTGGCGTTGTCCGATGTTACAAATCCCCAGGAGAGTCCAATTGGGGTAAGCCATTCTGCGATGATATTCCTCAGTTTCCGTAAGAGGTTGTCAGCTGTGTGCCTCTTACGAAAAGCGGTGATACAAAGCGTAGCCTGCCTAGGAGTTTGCGAGTTGCTGCTACTGGTGCCGCCACTGCTGTTCTTGCTGCGGGAGGCAATACATCTACCCAGTGGGCTGTCACAGTCATATAGTCCTGAGTCTGCCCTGCTCCACTTGTCCACATGTCCGTGGTTAAGTGGACATTGGGTACAACTGCATTTTTTAGGACACTGGTGAGTCTTTTTCTGACGTCTGTGTACATTCTCGAAATCGCCTGCCTAGAGAAATGGAACCTAGATGGTATTTGGTACTGGGGACACAGTACCTCAAACAATTATCTAATTCCCTGTGAATTAACGGTGGATACCGGACACACATTTAACACCAACGCAGCTGCCAAGACCTGAGTTATCCGCTTTGCAGCAGGATGACTGCTGTGATATTTCATCTTCCTCGCAAAGGACTGTTGGACAGTCAATTACTTACTGGAAGTAGTACAAGTGGTCTTCCGACTGCCCCTCTGGGATGACGATCGACTCCCAGCAGCAGCAACAACAGCAGCGCCAGCAGCAGCAGGCGTTACACTCAAGGATGCACCAGAGGAATCCCAGGCAGGAGAGGACTCGTCAGACTTGCCAGTGACAGGGCCTGCAGGACTATTGGTTTTCCTGTCTAATGAGGAAATTGACACTAAGGGAGTTGGTTGTGTGGTTTGCAGGAGCTTGGTTACAAGAGGAAGGGATTTAGTTTTCAGTGGACTGCTTCCGCTGTCACCCAAAGTTTTTGAACTTGTCAATGACTTCTGATGAATGCGCTCCAGGTGATGTATAAGGGAGGATGATCCTAGGTGGTTAACGTCCTTACCCCTACTTATTACAGCTTGACAAAGGCAACACACGGCTTGACACCTGTTGTCCGCATTTCTGTTAAAATAATTCCACACCGAAGAGGTGATTTTTTTTGTAATTTGACCAGGCATGTCACTGGCCATATTCGTCCCACGGACAACAGGTGTCTCCCCGGGTGCCTGACTTAAACAAACCACCTCACCATCAGAATCCTCCTTGTCAATTTCCTCCTTAGCGCCAGCAACACCCATATCCTCATCCTGGTGTACTTCAACAGTGACATCTTCAATTTGACTATCAGGAACTGGACTGCGGGTGCTCCTTCCAGCACTTGCACGGGGCGTGCAAATGGTGGAAGGCACCACCTCTTCCTGTCCAGTGTTGGGAAGGTCAGGCATCGCAACCGACACAATTGGACTCTCCTTGGGGATTTGTGATTTAGAAGAACGCACAGTTCTTTGCTGTGCTTTTGCCAGCTTAAGTCTTTTCATTTTTCTAGCGGGAGGATGAGTGCTTCCATCCTCATGTGAAGCTGAACCACTAGCAATGAACATAGGCCAGGGCCTCAGCCGTTCCTTGCCACTCCGTGTCGTAAATGGCATATTGGCAAGTTTACGTTTCTCCTCAGACGCTTTTAATTTAGATTTTTGGGTCATTTTACTGAACTTTTGTTTTTTGTAGTTTACATGCTCTCTACTATGACATTGGGCATCGGCCTTGGCAGACAACGTTGATGGCATTTCATCGTCTCAGCCATGACTAGTGGCAGCAGCTTCAGCACGAGGTGGAAGTGGATCTTGATCTTTCCCTATTTTACCCTCCACATTTTTGTTCTCCATTTTTTAATGTGTGGAATTATATGCCAGTAATATATCAATAGCAATGGCCTACTGTACTGTACTATATATGTATACTGTTGGTCACCAAAATGCTGCACTGTAATACTATATATACTGCTCACAAAAATGCTGCACAGATATGGAATGGATATGTGCAGTGACACAGAGCTGCAAGATACAGCAATGGCCTACTATACACAACTATATACTGTTGGGTCACCAAAATGCTGCTCTGTAATACATTATATACTGCTCACAAAAATGCCGCACAGATATGGAATGGATACGTGCAGTGACACAGAGCTGCAAGATACAGCAATGGCCTACTGTGCACAACTATATACTGTTGGGTCACCAAAATGCTGCACTGTAATACTATATATACTGCTCAAAAAAATGCCACACAGATATGGAATGGATACGTGCAGTGACACAGAGCTGCAAGATACAGCAATGGCCTACTGTACACAACTATATACTGTTGGGTCACCAAAATGCTGCACTGTAATACTATATATACTGCTCACAAAAATGCCACACAGATATGGAATGGATACGTGCAGTGACACAGAGCTGCAAGATACAGCAATGGCCTACTGTACACAACTATATACTGTTGGGTCACCAAAATGCTGCACTGTAATACTATATATACTGCTCACAAAAATGCCGCACAGATATGGAATGGATACATGCAGTGATGACACAGAGCTGCAAGATACAGCAATGTCCTACTGTACACAACTATATACTGTTGGGTCACCAAAATGCTGCACTGTAATACTATATATACTGCTCACAAAAATGCTACACAGATATGGAATGGATACGTGCAGCGACACAGAGCTGCAAGATACAGCAATGGCCTACTGTACACAACTATATACTGTTGGGTCACCAAAATGCTGCACTGTAATACTATATATACTGCTCACAAAAATGCTGCACAGATATGGAATGGATACTTGCAGTGACACAGAGCTGCAAGATACAGCAATGGCCTACTGTACTGTACTACTATAATTATTATATACTGGTGGTCCCCGGCCAGTCCCCACAATGCAGCACACTGATCAGATATTTGAAGCACACTGAGCACAGATATGGAGCGTTTTCAGGCAGAGAATGTAGATATTTTCAGCATACTGAGCACAGATATTTGCAGCACACTGAGCACAGATATTTGCAGCACACTAAGCACAGATTACGGAGCTTTTCAGGGAGAGAACGCAGCCACTTCCTCTCTGTTCAATCTCCAAAGCACGAGTGAAAATGGCGCCGACACACGGCTCCTTATATAGAATACGAATCTCGCGAGAATCCGACAGCGAGATGATGACGTTCGGGCACGTTCTGGTTAACCGAGCAAAGCGGGAAGATCCGAGGTTGCCTCGGAACCGTGTAAAATGGGTGAAGTTCGGGGGGGTCCGGATCTCGAGGAACTGAACCCGCTCATGTCTAGTAAGAATTTGATTGTTTGATCCACTCTTTAGAAGGCTTTATACAGTATATCTCCCCATCAGGGTCATTTTAAGACATATGAGAACTGAGATGCAAATTACTATGGTCCCCACCCCTGAAAAAATGCACAGAAGCTAACAGGACTAGCACTGAGCTAGTCTGCTGTGCATCCACCACATTTCAATCAATATCTTTTGCAATTTGGCAATGGAGGCATATTTCCAAATAAATCACTGGAACAATGACATCGGTGGCCACTAGTTAAGTAAATGCAATATGCCACTGACTTGCATGGTTTTTATTCTCTTGGTCTAATAACAAACACCATTGTAGAGATGCACTCATCATAATTAGCACTCCATTGTGGCATGGAGTTATTTGCGAGAGGGCAAGTCTGCAAGGCGAGTTTCAGCTACCACTAAGCATGTTGAAGACAGGACCTTCTAAGATTATTACATAAATCGCATTTAGTCTTTATCTCCTGCTCCTGTTATGTATCCCGTTTATTAGCCAATTAGCTCATTGGGTAGTCCAGATAAGCAATGGATGAGTGTGTGAATCTTTTGGGAGTTGATGACTAATCCACTACAGGGCTACATGCTGTTAGTACAGTGCTATGATGCAGGAACGTGCAGTCAGGGGAGGCAGTGCCTCCCCTGTCATTAATGATTAAAATAATACAAAGAAGATACTTATGACACATATTCTGTGTCATAAGTATCTCCTTTATATTATTCTAATCATTATCACGGTGTAAAATGGGATTGGGAGGCACCGATCGTGGTGCCTCCTGTTGTGAATGGGAAAGGTGTGAGAGCGGGGGGCAGGCATTAGTGGGGCCAAGCCATGGGCAGTAAAAGCCCATTGAAATTACATAGGAAAGCAGCAGCATTAGAGGTGCCGCTTTCATACAGGGACGTGCTTTCAACCCATGAAAGCACGCCTCTGTGAGTGAGGCCACAGCGATTTGCCAGTGGATCCGTCACTGAATCCGCTTTCATCACTTGGTGGGCTCGGCGGAGGTGCGGGCGGCGGGATGTGGCGGAGGTGCGGGTAGCGGTGGCGGTGGAGGTACAGGTGATGGGATGTGGCGGAGGTGCGGGCGGCGGGACGCGGCAGGCAGGGATCCGAGATCCCTGCCTGTCATTCTGCAGAGTTTGGCAGCTAAGTGGTACCAGTTTAAAAAATGGTGCCTCAGCGTAATTTTTTAAATTCAAGATAGCCGCTGCAAGCCAATCACGTCTCGCCACGTCATCGCCCCGCCCCCTACGGCTGACTTACATAAGTCAGCGCAAGGCAGCAGCATCAGTTCGACAGCGGAGGAGGAGCAGTGAAGAGTTCCTGAAGAAAGAAGACGCCGTGGAAGTCCTGGATGGGTGGCGGCTATTCAAAAGAGCTAAACAGCCATGCAAAATAGCTTGAAGGCTGCAACTTCCCAGGTGAAGACGCCGGAGGAAGACGCCGGAAGCCCTGGGGAGGTGGCGCCACCCCCCAGTTGAAGACGCCGGAAGCCCATGGAAGGCGGCGGCCACACAAAAGAGCTTAAAGGCTGCCGCCCCCAGGTGAAGAACCTGAGTAATAAAACTATTTTATTGACGGTGTTGTGTTGTTGTTTTTTAATATTTTCTTTACAGGTGGACTACAGGTGCTAGCGGGCCCTTTATGTCCGGGCATGCTGGCACTTGTGGTTCTCCAAGTGCCAGCATCAGGGCCGGTTCCGGGGCTTCTTGCGCCCCAGGCGGCATTAGGGGGTGTGGCTTCATACAGGGGGCGTGGTCAGTTACGCCCCCTGTACTGTAGTAGGATGTGCGGTGCACAATGACGTCATCGCGCACCGCACAGCAAAGGTCCTCTCCACGAAGGAAAACTAGACGCTAAGCGTCTAGTTCCCTTCGTGGAGAGGACCTTTGCTGTGCGGTGCGCGATTACGTCAACGCGCACCGCACATCATTACAGTAAAGGTCCTCTCCACGAAGGGAAACTAGACGCGTAGCGTCTAGTTTCCCTTCACAACGGGCAGCAGATGAAGGGAAACTAGACGCGCCTTCACAGCGGCAGCGGGACAGCGGGCAGCGGCAGCGGGGGGCACAGCAGCAGCGGATCTTGCCATGGTGCGGCGCCCTCCGGACAGCGACGGCGCCCTCCGGACGGCGACGGCGCCCTCCGGAAGGCTGCGCCCTGGGCAAAAGTCCTGCTTGCCCGTGGCAAGATCCGCTACTGGCCAGCATGCTGGGGCAGACTTGCTGGGACCTGAAGGCCACCTGTAAAGAACAATATTAACATACAATGAGCCCCGCACCTACCGCCACCAGGGGTGCGGGGCATAGCACTGGGCTATCAGCCCAGTGCTAGTTGTTGCTCGGGAGGGGGGACCCCATTTTAATTTTTTTGGGGCCCTGCTTTCCAAGGAATTCCAGCCCTGGGCTGACTGGCTTGGGGGGCACTTTAATGGCAAGGCATCGGGACCCCACACTGAGTGTCTCCCCTGCTATGGCATTATCCCCCCTGGCTGGTTCTGCCTGGTGCCAGTTTTAGTGATGTGTTGGGGGAACTAGAGATGAGCGCCTGAAATTTTTCGGGTTTTGTGTTTTGGTTTTGGGTTCGGTTCCGCGGCCGTGTTTTGGGATCGAACGCGTTTTGGCAAAACCTCACCGAATTTTTTTTGTCGGATTCGGGTGTGTTTTGGATTCGGGTGTTTTTTTCAAAAAACACTAAAAAACAGCTTAAATCATATAATTTGGGGGTCATTTTGATCCCAAAGTATTATTAACCTCAAAAACCATAATTTACACTCATTTTCAGTCTATTCTGAATACCTCACACCTCACAATATTATTTTTAGTCCTAAAATTTGCACCGAGGTCGCTGTGTGAGTAAGATAAGCGACCCTAGTGGCCGACACAAACACCGGGCCCATCTAGGAGTGGCACTGCAGTGTCACGCAGGATGTCCCTTCCAAAAAACCCTCCCCAAACAGCACATGACGCAAAGAAAAAAAGAGGCGCAATGAGGTAGCTGTGTGAGTAAGATTAGCGACCCTAGTGGCCGACACAAACACCGGGCCCATCTAGGAGTGGCACTGCAGTGTCACGCAGGATGGCCCTTCCAAAAAACCCTCCCCAAACAGCACATGACGCAAAGAAAAAAAGAGGCGCAATGAGGTAGCTGACTGTGTGAGTAAGATTAGCGACCCTAGTGGCCGACACAAACACCGGGCCCATTTAGGAGTGGCACTGCAGTGTCACGCAGGATGTCCCTTCCAAAAAACCCTCCCCAATCAGCACATGATGCAAAGAAAAAGAAAAGAAAAAAGAGGTGCAAGATGGAATTGTCCTTGGGCCCTCCCACTTACCCTTATGTTGTATAAACAAAACAGGACATGCACACTTTAACCAACCCATCATTTCAGTGACAGGGTCTGCCACACGACTGTGACTGATATGACGGGTTGGTTTGGACCCCCCCAAAAAAGAAGCAATTAATCTCTCCTTGCACAAACTGGCTCTACAGAGGCAAGATGTCCACCTCATCATCACCCTCCGATATATCACCGTGTACATCCCCCTCCTCACAGATTATCAATTCGTCCCCACTGGAATCCACCATCTCAGCTCCCTGTGTACTTTGTGGAGGCAATTGCTGCTGGTCAATGTCTCCGCGGAGGAATTGATTATAATTCATTTTAATGAACATCATCTTCTCCACATTTTCTGGATGTAACCTCGTACGCCGATTGCTGACAAGGTGAGCGGCGGCACTAAACACTCTTTCGGAGTACACACTTGTGGGAGGGCAACTTAGGTAGAATAAAGCCAGTTTGTGCAAGGGCCTCCAAATTGCCTCTTTTTCCTGCCAGTATAAGTACGGACTGTGTGACGTGCCTACTTGGATGCGGTCACTCATATAATCCTCCACCATTCTATCAATGTTGAGAGAATCATATGCAGTGACAGTAGACGACATGTCCGTAATCGTTGTCAGGTCCTTCAGTCCGGACCAGATGTCAGCATCAGCAGTCGCTCCAGACTGCCCTGCATCACCGCCAGCGGGTGGGCTCGGAATTCTGAGCCTTTTCCTCGCACCCCCAGTTGCGGGAGAATGTGAAGGAGGAGATGTTGACAGGTCGCGTTCCGCTTGACTTGACAATTTTGTCACCAGCAGGTCTTTCAACCCCAGCAGACTTGTGTCTGCCGGAAAGAGAGATCCAAGGTAGGCTTTAAATCTAGGATCGAGCACGGTGGCCAAAATGTAGTGCTCTGATTTCAACAGATTGACCACCCGTGAATCCTTGTTAAGCGAATTAAGGGCTCCATCCACAAGTCCCACATGCCTAGCGGAATCGCTCCGTGTTAGCTCCTCCTTCAATGTCTCCAGCTTCTTCTGCAAAAGCCTGATGAGGGGAATGACCTGACTCAGGCTGGCAGTGTCTGAACTGACTTCACGTGTGGCAAGTTCAAAGGGCATCAGAACCTTGCACAACGTTGAAATCATTCTCCACTGCGCTTGAGACAGGTGCATTCCACCTACTATATCGTGCTCAATTGTATAGGCTTGAATGGCCTTTTGCTGCTCCTCCAACCTCTGAAGCATATAGGGGGTTGAATTCCACCTCGTTACCACTTCTTGCTTCAGATGATGGCAGGGCAGGTTCAGTAGTTTTTGGTGGTGCTCCAGTCTTCTGTACGTGGTGCCTGTACGCCGAAAGTGTCCCGCAATTCTTCTGGCCACCGACAGCATCTCTTGCATGCCCCTGTCGTTTTTTAAAAAATTCTGCACCACCAAATTCAAGGTATGTGCAAAACATGGGACGTGCTGGAATTTGCCCATATTTAATGCACACACAATATTGCTGGCGTTGTCCGATGCCACAAATCCACAGGAGAGTCCAATTGGGGTAAGCCATTCCGCGATGATCTTCCTCAGTTGCCGTGAGAGGTTTTCAGCTGTGTGCGTATTCTGGAAAGCGGTGATACAAAGCGTAGCCTGCCTAGGAAAGAGTTGGCGTTTGCGAGATGCTGCTACTGGTGCCGCCGCTGCTGTTCTTGCGGCGGGAGTCCATACATCTACCCAGTGGGCTGTCACAGTCATATAGTCCTGACCCTGCCCTGCTCCACTTGTCCACATGTCCGTGGTTAAGTGGACATTGGGTACAACTGCATTTTTTAGGACACTGGTGAGTCTTTTTCTGACGTCCGTGTACATTCTCGGTATCGCCTGCCTAGAGAAGTGAAACCTAGATGGTATTTGGTAACGGGGGCACACTGCCTCAATAAATTGTCTAGTTCCCTGTGAACTAACGGCGGATACCGGACGCACGTCTAACACCAACATAGTTGTCAAGGCCTCAGTTATCCGCTTTGCAGTAGGATGACTGCTGTGATATTTCATCTTCCTCGCAAAGGACTGTTGAACAGTCAATTGCTTACTGGAAGTAGTACAAGTGGGCTTACGACTTCCCCTCTGGGATGACCATCGACTCCCAGCGGCAACAACAGCAGCGCCAGCAGCAGTAGGCGTTACACGCAAGGATGCATCGGAGGAATCCCAGGCAGGAGAGGACTCGTCAGAATTGCCAGTGACATGGCCTGCAGGACTATTGGCATTCCTGGGGAAGGAGGAAATTGACACTGAGGGAGTTGGTGGGGTGGTTTGCGTGAGCTTGGTTACAAGAGGAAGGGATTTACTGGTCAGTGGACTGCTTCCGCTGTCACCCAAAGTTTTTGAACTTGTCACTGACTTATTATGAATGCGCTGCAGGTGACGTATAAGGGAGGATGTTCCGAGGTGGTTAACGTCCTTACCCCTACTTATTACAGCTTGACAAAGGGAACACACGGCTTGACACCTGTTGTCCGCATTTCTGGTGAAATACCTCCACACCGAAGAGCTGATTTTTTTGGTATTTTCACCTGGCATGTCAACGGCCATATTCCTCCCACGGACAACAGGTGTCTCCCCGGGTGCCTGACTTAAACAAACCACCTCACCATCAGAATCCTCCTGGTCAATTTCCTCCCCAGCGCCAGCAACACCCATATCCTCCCCATCCTGGTGTACTTCAACACTGACATCTTCAATCTGACTATCAGGAACTGGACTGCGGGTGCTCCTTCCAGCACTTGCAGGGGGCGTGCAAATGGTGGAAGGCGCATGCTCTTCACGTCCAGTGTTGGGAAGGTCAGGCATCGCAACCGACACAATTGGACTCTCCTTGTGGATTTGGGATTTCGAAGAATGCACAGTTCTTTGCTGTGCTGCTTTTGCCAGCTTGAGTCTTTTCATTTTTCTAGCGAGAGGCTGAGTGCTTCCATCCTCATGTGAAGCTGAACCACTAGCCATGAACATAGGCCAGGGCCTCAGCCGTTCCTTGCCACTCCGTGTCGTAAATGGCATATTGGCAAGTTTACGCTTCTCCTCCGACAATTTTATTTTAGGTTTTGGAGTCCTTTTTTTTCTGATATTTGGTGTTTTGGATTTGACATGCTCTGTACTATGACATTGGGCATCGGCCTTGGCAGACGACGTTGCTGGCATTTCATCGTCTCGGCCATGACTAGTGGCAGCAGCTTCAGCACGAGGTGGAAGTGGATCTTGATCTTTCCCTAATTTTGGAACCTCAACATTTTTGTTCTCCATATTTTAATAGGCACAACTAAAAGGCACCTCAGGTAAACAATGGAGATGGATACTAGTATACAATTATGGACTGCCTGCCGAGTGCAGACACAGAGGTAGCCACAGCCGTGAACTACCGTACTGTACTGTGTCTGCTGCTAATATAGACTGGTTGATAAAGAGATAGTATACTCGTAACTAGTATGTATGTATAAAGAAAGAAAGAAAAACCACGGTTAGGTGGTATATACAATTATGGACGGGCTGCCGAGTGCCGACACAGAGGTAGCCACAGCCGTGAACTACCGCACTGTACTGTGTCTGCTGCTAATATATAGACTGGTTGATAAAGAGATAGTATACTCGTAACTAGTATGTATGTATAAAGAAAGAAAGAAAAACCACGGTTAGGTGGTATATACAATTATGGACGGGCTGCCGAGTGCCGACACAGAGGTAGCCACAGCCGTGAACTACCGCACTGTACTGTGTCTGCTGCTAATATATAGACTGGTTGATAAAGAGATAGTATACTCGTAACTAGTATGTATGTATAAAGAAAGAAAAAAAAACCACGGTTAGGTGGTATATACAATTATGGACGGGCTGCCGAGTGCCGACACAGAGGTAGCCACAGCCGTGAACTACCGCACTGTACTGTGTCTGCTGCTAATATAGACTGGTTGATAAAGAGATAGTATACTCGTAACTAGTATGTATGTATAAAGAAAGAAAAAAAAACCACGGTTAGGTGGTATATACAATTATGGATGGGCTGCCGAGTGCCGACACAGAGGTAGCCACAGCCGTGAACTACCGCACTGTACTGTGTCTGCTGCTAATATATAGACTGGTTGATAAAGAGATAGTATACTCGTAACTAGTATGTATGTATAAAGAAAGAAAAAAAAAACCACGGTTAGGTGGTATATACAATTATGGACGGGCTGCCGAGTGCCGACACAGAGGTAGCCACAGCCGTGAACTACCGCACTGTACTGTGTCTGCTGCTAATATATAGACTGGTTGATAAAGAGATAGTATACTCGTAACTAGTATGTATGTATAAAGAAAGAAAAAAAAACCACGGTTAGGTGGTATATACAATTATGGACGGGCTGCCGAGTGCCGACACAGAGGTAGCCACAGCCGTGAACTACCGCACTGTACTGTGTCTGCTGCTAATATAGACTGGTTGATAAAGAGATAGTATACTCGTAACTAGTATGTATGTATAAAGAAAGAAAAAAAAACCACGGTTAGGTGGTATATACAATTATGGACGGGCTGCCGAGTGCCGACACAGAGGTAGCCACAGCCGTGAACTACCGCACTGTACTGTGTCTGCTGCTAATATAGACTGGTTGATAAAGAGATAGTATACTCGTAACTAGTATGACTATAAAGAAAGAAAAAAAAACCACGGTTAGGTGGTATATACAATTATGGACGGGCTGCCGAGTGCCGACACAGAGGTAGCCACAGCCGTGAACTACCGCACTGTACTGTGTCTGCTGCTAATATAGACTGGTTGATAAAGAGATAGTATACTCGTAACTAGTATGTATGTATAAAGAAAGAAAAAAAACCACGGTTAGGTGGTATATACAATTATGGACGGGCTGCCGAGTGCCGACACAGAGGTAGCCACAGCCGTGAACTACCGCACTGTACTGTGTCTGCTGCTAATATATAGACTGGTTGATAAAGAGATAGTATACTCGTAACTAGTATGTATGTATAAAGAAAGAAAGAAAAACCACGGTTAGGTGGTATATACAATTATGGACGGGCTGCCGAGTGCCGACACAGAGGTAGCCACAGCCGTGAACTACCGCACTGTACTGTGTCTGCTGCTAATATAGACTGGTTGATAAAGAGATAGTATACTCGTAACTAGTATGTATGTATAAAGAAAGAAAAAAAAACCACGGTTAGGTGGTATATACAATTATGGACGGGCTGCCGAGTGCCGACACAGAGGTAGCCACAGCCGTGAACTACCGCACTGTACTGTGTCTGCTGCTAATATAGACTGGTTGATAAAGAGATAGTATACTCGTAACTAGTATGACTATAAAGAAAGAAAAAAAAACCACGGTTAGGTGGTATATACAATTATGGACGGGCTGCCGAGTGCCGACACAGAGGTAGCCACAGCCGTGAACTACCGCACTGTACTGTGTCTGCTGCTAATATAGACTGGTTGATAAAGAGATATTATACTACTAATATTATATATACTGGTGGTCAGGTCACTGGTCACTAGTCACACTGGCAGTGGCACTCCTGCAGCAAAAGTGTGCACTGTTTAATTTTAATATAATATTATGTACTCCTGGCTCCTGCTATAACCTATAACTGGCACTGCAGTGCTCCCCAGTCTCCCCCACAATTATAAGCTGTGTGAGCTGAGCACAGTCAGATATATATATACATTGATGCAGCACACTGGGCTGAGCAGTGCACACAGATATGGTATGTGACTGAGTCACTGTGTGTATCGTTTTTTTCAGGCAGAGAACGGATATATTAAATAAAACAAACAACTGCACTGTCTGGTGGTCACTGTGGTCGTCAGTCACTAAACTCTGCACTCTCTTCTACAGTATCACAGCCTCAGGTCAATCTCTCTCTCTCTCTCTCAACCCTAATCTAAATGGAGAGGACGCCAGCCACGTCCTCTCCCTATCAATCTCAATGCACGTGTGAAAATGGCGGCGACGCGCGGCTCCTTATATAGAATCCGAGTCTCGCGAGAATCCGACAGCGTCATGATGACGTTCGGGCGCGCTCGGGTTAACCGAGCAAGGCGGGAGGATCCGAGTCTGCTCGGACCCGTGAAAAAAACATGAAGTTCGTGCGGGTTCGGATTCAGAGAAACCGAACCCGCTCATCTCTAGGGGGAACTACACTTTTTTTTTTGTTTCCTCAATTGGGGGCGGGGGGGGTGGTGTTTAGCTGCCAGTGCCTCCCCAGCCACTGACCTCACCGCACATCACTGCTATGATGTCAGGAGGGGAAATGAGGCTCAAAGTCACATACTGAGATAGTGGTCGGAACAGGTCTCCCCAACAACAGAAAGTGATGTGAGGCTTCTCAAAGCTTGGAACCCCTACAACCACAATAGGAGGTAACAAGCAGAAAGCTTGCAGCTTCTTATTAGTAAGTGTAGACACAGGCTATGATTTGGGAGCACAGAAAAAAAAAAGCAAGTAACTTTGCACCTGGAACAAACTATCACAAATTATTAATCATGTTTATTTTTTCTCCTTTTTAAATCACAACTCTTTATAATTGTTACAATCAGGTTTGCCATTATCACTTATTATCAAATTAATTATAATTGTTGCTACAGTAATGTAAACATCTTTACACCCATTGCCACCAGCTGCCTGCTACAGGCTTAAAAGCAGCAAGTATTATTTTTTTCATTTATTCCAAAACCAATCATTTGGGAAACCTCATCTAAAAATACTTAATTTCCCCTGAAATAAGAGGTTCCTTCTTATAGACGTTTGGACCCACTATATGTTTTGCGCAACTGTGACATGATTTAATCAGGGCTTAGAGGTTTGCGGAGCAACATGGCTGCACTTGCCAAGGCAAAGGGGGGATTTAGGCGTTCCTGTTACAGTACAGAAAAGGCACATAGGTGTGTATTGTTTTTCAGAACGATGTAGAAGTAAGAATTAATATTGTGGAGCCACATTATTGTAACAACATAAATAGATGAATGGGGCACTTTCCTGGGCATTCCTGGCTGGCCTCTCACTCTGGCAAAGAACTTGGGGGCAGATGTATTAAGCGTGAAGACAGCATAAGAAAGTGATAAACCAGTGATAAGTGCAAGGTGATAATGCACCAGCCAATCAGCTCCTAACTGTTAATTTACATATTGGACCTGTTTGACTGGTGCGTTTATCACCTTGCACATATCACTGGTTTATCACTTCCTTATGCCTTCTCCAGGTTAATACATCTGCCCCTTGGTTTTATATTTTATTGTACTGAACTATCTGTCAATGGTAATCTGCTAATACATTTCCGTAACATATGCACTATACCCCTATGTTTTGTATTGTCCTCTCTCCCCTACTATATCTTATATTGTCCTCCCCCCACGTTCTATCTCATCCCCTCCATGTTGTTCTCTCACCCTCCTATGTCTTGTATTGTCCCCTCCTGTTCTCCGGTTTATGCCTTGCATTGCCCCCCTACTCTATGTATTATTTTGTCCTTGTGCTCCTCTACTGATACCCCAGGCACTGATTGCCGGAGTCTTTGATCAGACTGTGCTGATGGCAGTATCACAATGTCATCATCTGACTGGAACACTGTAGGCTGGTGAGAAAAGTGGGGACAGGATCAAGGGCCAGGCAGGCGCCTAGTTGTGGAACAGCACTGTGGTAGAAAGGGGATTGGTCTGATGACCTGTCGCCTAATGGTTTGAAGCAATTGGGTAAAAACCAGAACGTTCCGGACCCCAGAACACCAGACTGGACCAGCTCCCTGCAGTGACCTCTGCCACTGTGGAGCTTGTAGTGCACATTCCCATCGTTCCCAGTCCAAATGGTGTTCCATCCGGGGGGTGTCTAGGTCACCTGTGCCCAGGGCCGACCTTTCATGTGCAAGTAAATAGTGTTATTATATTGCATATAGCTGAATAAATGTGTGAGCTTCATGCTTTTTATACTATATTCTTATAATACACTAACTCATTCCAAGCTGTCATTCCATCTTTAGCGCCTTTGTCTTAGTGAATCTGGGTAGCCTGCAGATATCTAACAGCTGGAGAGAAGGTAACACTACATGTAATTTGCAGTCACTAAGTGAACCAGGCAGTTTTAAAGCTGTATAGCAGTGTCTGTTACCAAGATCAACCAAAATATTAAACCACAGTAGAACAGGTATTACTATATCATCCAAAGCAAACTCACAGATATCATGTTGTACTCCAATAACTGATAATATTTTAATGAAAACATGTATGAAAGCGAAATTATCATTTCAGTGAAGTGAAAAATTATGAAATATTCAGAAAAGTCCTTAAACAATGACAAAAAAATAGCTGCAAGATTATTTATACAGAAATCTTCAAAGTACATTAGCCCAAGACTGTTTTGTTATGTATTTCCCTTAAGTTCCTTTCATGTTTTTCCAAATAAGGTTCACAGTGGCCCAAGAGACACATCTGGTCCCATCATTTTATGTGCAGTTTGCAGACATAAATGCTTTTCCAGACTGTTTTACCACAAATTATCTTGTATTTAGTCCCCAGAGACAAAATTCAGGAGCATTTTGTGTGGGAATTGTTTTACAGACAGGCCTGTATTAGTGCCTCAGATAGAGGTCACTCTTGCACCTACAGTATGTAGCCTTTTATATGGCAAATATAACCATCTTAAAAAAATATAATATAGATACTGTGGATAGATAGATAGATAGATAGATAGATAGATAGATAGATAGATAGATAGATAGATAGATAGATAGATAGATAGATAGATAGATAGATAGATGGATAGATGGATAGATAGATAGATAGATAGATAGATAGATAGATAGATAGATAGATAGATAGATAGATAGATAGATAGATAGATAGATAGATGCATATAAATATATATTAATTACAATTAACAGGGATGTCGACAATGACAATATCAACATTCATAATGTTCCACAATGTTCATAATTATTATGTCAACACTGTTAAAGTGTCAACATTGTGTGACTATTGAAATTAGGGTTAATCTGCAGGGGAAGGTTAAAGTTAGGCAGTAGAGGGAGGAGTAAGGGTAGGGTTTAGGGTAAGGGATACCGTACCGGGACGCTGGTGGGCCACATGTCTGACCAGAAGTGCTAGTCATATGACCACCGGGTAAGTCACTGCTCCGTCACCATGTTAGTGAGGTGGTGATGTGCTGCTGTCAGTGCACAGTGCAGTGATGTGCTGCTGTCAGTGAGGCAGTGATATTTTTCTTTTCTGTGAGTAGTGTCTCTGTGAATAATGTCAGTGTAGAGTAAAGATGAGCGGGTTCGATTCTCAGAGAACCGAACCCTACCGAACATCACGTCCCGAGCCCGGATCCGAGTCTGGCTCGGGACTTCCCACCAGACTCGGAAACCAGAACGAGGCAAAACATCATCATCCCGGTGTCATATTCTTGCGGGTTTTGGATTCCATATAAGGATCCGCGCGTCGCCACCATTTTCATTCCGGAATTGGAGAGTGTAGCGAGAGGACATGTCTCTGTCCTTAGTGTCTGTGCGGGAAAGTGGGGTGGTGATTCCAGTGCTGTCTTGTGCTGCTCAGTCCAGTGTAGTGTCTTATGCTGCATCAGTCTAGTCACAGTGGTGGTGTCCTCTGCTGCCATATGTCCAGTGTAGCTGATAAGTCCAGTGCAGTGGTGCTGTGTTGTGCTGCATCAGTACAGTAGTAGTGTCTTGTGCTGCATCAGTCCAGTCACAGTGGTGGTGTCCTCTGCTGCCATATGTCCAGTGCTGTTGTATAAATCCAGTCCAGTGGTGCTGTTTTGTGCTGCATCAGTACAGTGGTGGTGTCTTGTGCTGCATCAGTCCAGTCACAGTGGTGGTGTCCTCTGCAGCCATATGTCCAGTGCTGCTGTAAAAGTCCAGTTCAGTGGTGCTGTGTTGTGCTGCATCAGTCCAGTAGTGGTGTCTTGTGCTGGATCAGTCCAGTCACAGTAGTGGTGTCCTCTGCTGTATAAGTCCAGTCCCTTGCAGCGGTGCTGTGTTGTCCAGTGATGGTGTCCCTGTGCTGCTGTGTAAGTTCAGTGGTACTGCCATATATGTCCAGTGATACTGCCGTATATGTCCAGTGATACTGCCGTATAAGTCCAGTGATACTGTCGTATAAATCCAGTCCAGTGCTACTGCCGTATATGTCCAGTGATATTGCCATATATGTCCAGTGGTACTGCCATATAAATCCAGTGATACTGCAGTATATGTCCACTGGTACTGCCATATAATTTCAGTGATATTGCCATATATGTCCATTGGTACTGCCGTATAAATCCAGTGGTACTGACATATAAATCCAGTCCAGTGATACTGCCGTATAAGTCCAGTGATACTGCCGTATATGTCCAGTGGTACTGCCATATAAATCCAGTGATACTGCCGTATATGTCCAGTGGTACTGCCGTATAAATCCAGTCCAGTGATACTGCTGTATATGTCCAGTGGTACTGCAGTATAAATCCAGTCCAGTAATACTGCCGCATATGTCCAGTGGTACTGCTGTATAAGTCCAGTGGTACTGCCATATAAATCCAGTCCAGTGGTACTGCCATATAAGTCCAGTGGTACTGCCATATAATTCCAGTGATACTGCTGTATATGTCCAGTGGTACTGCCATATAAATCCAGTGGTACTGCCGTATAAATCCAGTCCAGTGATACTGCCATATAAATCCAGTGATACTGCCATATATGTCCAGTGGTACTGCCGTATAAATCCAGTTCAGTGATACTGCCGTATATGTCCAGTGGCACTGCTGTATAAGTCCAGCGGTACTGCCGTATAAATCCAGTCCAGTGGTACTGCTGTATAAGTCCAGTGGTACTGCCATATAATTACAGTAATACTGCCATATATGTCCAGTGGTACTGCCGTATAAATCCAGTGGTACTGCCATATAAATTCAGTACAGTGATACTGCCGTATAAGTCCAGTGATACTGCTGTATATGTCCAGTAGTACTGCCGTATATATCCAGTGATACTGCCGTATTTGTCCAGTGGTACTGCCGTATAAATCCAGTCCAGTGATACTGCCGTATATGTCCAGTGGTAAGGCCGTATAAGTCCAGTGGTACTGCCGTATAAATCCAGTCCAGTGCTACTGCCGTATAAGTCCAGTGGTACTGCCATATAATTCCAGTGATACTGCCGTATATGTCCAGTGGTTCTGCCATATAAATCCAGTGGTACTGCCGAATAAATCCAGTCATGTGATACTGCCATATAAGTCCAGTGGTACTGCCGTATAAATCCAGTCCAGTGGTACTTCCGTATAAATCCAGTGATACGGCCGTGTATGTCCAGTGGTACTGCCATATAAATCCAGTGGTACTGCTGTATAAATCCAGTCAAGTGGTACTGCCGCATATGTCCAGTGGTACTGGTGTATAAATCCATTGGTACTACTGTATAAATCCAGTCCAGTGATACTGCCATATATGTTCAGTGGTACTGCCGTATAAATCCAGTCCAGTGATACTGCCGTATATGTCCAGTGGTACTGCTGTATACGTCCAGTGGTACTGCCATATAAATCCAGTCCAGTGCTACTGCCATATAAGTCCAGTGGTACTGCCATATAATTCCAGTGATACTGCCGTATATGTCCAGTGGTACTGCCATATAAATCCAGTGGTACTGCCGTATAAATTTAGTCCAGTGATACTGCCGTATAAGTCCAGTGGTACTGCCGTATAAGTCCAGTGGTACTGCCGTATAAATCCAGTACAGTGCTACTGCCGTATAAGTCTAGTGGTACTGCCATATAATTCCACTGATACTGCCGTATATGTCCAGTGGTACTGACGTATAAGTCCAGTGGTACTGCCGTATAAATCCAGTCCAGTGGTACTGCCGTATATGTCCAGTGGTACTGCCATATAATTCCAGTGATATTGTCGTATATGTCCAGTGGTACTGCTGTATAAATCCAGTCAAGTGATGCTGTCATATAAGTCCAGTGATACTGCCGTATATGTCCAGTGGTACTGACGAATAAATCCAGTGATACGGCCGTGTATGTCCAGTGGTACTGCCGTTTAAATCCAGTGATACTGCCGTTTATGTCCAGTGGTACTGCCATATAAATCGAGTGGTACTGCCGTATAAATCCAGTCAAGTGGTACTGCCGCATATGTCCAGAGGTACTGCCATATAAATCCAATGGTACTGCTGTATAAATCCAGTCCAGTGGTACTGCCGTATAATTCCAGTCCAGTGATACTGCCGTATACGTCCAGTCCAGTGATACTGCCGCATATGTCGACTGGTACTGCCGTATAAGTCCAGTGATACTGCCGTATAAATCCAGTGATACTGTCATATAAATCCAGTGATACTGTCATATAAATCCAGTGATACTGCTCGATATGTCCAGTGGTACTGCCGTATAAGTCCAGTGATACTGCCGTATAAGTCCAGTCCAGTGGTGCTGCCATATAAGTTCAGTGGTGCTGTCCTGTGCTGTATATTATTTACTCCAAATAAAGGGGTTATTTATATTTAATCCAAATAATTTTTACAGGGTTTCCCATGTGTGGTGTAGCAGTACGCTCTCCTGAGCTGCATTTTGTTATATAACTCCAGAAAAATAATGGAGAACAAAAATTTGGAGGACAAAATAGGGAAAGATCAAGAACCACTTCCTCCTGGTGCTGCTGCTGCTGCCGCTGCTGTTGTTGCTGCTGGGAGTCGATCGTCATCCCAGAGGGGAAGTCAGAAGACCACTTCTACTACTTCAACTAAGCAAATGACTGTCCAACAGTCCTTTGTGAGGAAGATGAAATATGACAGCAGTCATCTTGTTGCAAATGGATAACTGAGGCCTTGACAGCTATGTTGGTGTTAGATGTGCGTCCGGTATCTGCCATTAGTGCAGTGGGACTGCAGTGCCAACCCTAAATGAGCCAGGTGTTTGTGCCGCACACGTGTGTCAATTAGCTTAGTCAAACAGCTACCTCATTGCACCTCTTTTACTTCTTTTTTTTCTTTTTTCTTTTTTTAATTCTGTTCATTGAACAGCCAAAATTACAGATGTGGAAACAAACAGAAATCTGGAGATTACATAAGTACATACTATCAGATGGCATCGTTTAATACTTTTCCAGAAAACAACATATCACACTCAAAGACTGATCTTTTCTCATTTTTATAGTAAATGCGAAGAAAATAAGAGACAGACTAGAAAAGAAGAAAGAAGAAAAGAACAAATAGGGGAGGGTGGGAGAAGAAGAGGAGGGGGGGAGGGGGATAGGGGCCGGAATGCCATCCAATGCTAGGATTCTAGAATCCAATTCGGTGTTCTAAGAATATTAGAAAAGCGGACAAGAGATTCCAGTAGTAAATGGCATGTATTTATACCAGAGTCATTAATTGAGAGGAGACGGTTGCCTCCGCCACAAGACAGGGTCAAAAAGTTGTTGTAGCTGCTCTCGTGTAGGCAAAGGCATATTACTTAAGACTAAACCCCATTTCTTATAAAAAAGTCGAATACCATTAATAGCGTGCAAAGTGGCTATGCGGCGTTCGTGGTAAATAACTTCTAACAAAGCAGTTTCCCATTCTTGAATTGACGGGGCCGTTGGATATATCCAATGGGCTAGTATTGTTTGCTTCGCCACAGTTATCATGACTGTCAAGGCAGGAATTATCTGGGTAATGTCAGACATCTGAGAAGTCTGCAAATAACAATGCTCGAATGTTTAATGGTAAAGACAGTGCAAATAATTTGTTAAAGTAGGCACATAATTTGTGCCAAAATCTCCTAATCTTACAACAAGACCAGAAATTATGAGCAAGATTAGCATTAAGCATAGAGCATTTGACACATATCCCTAGTTCAGAGGTATTAAAATGTTTCCTCTGTGCAGGAGACACATACATTCTGTTAATAGTCTTGATATGAATTTCTTGTAGTTTAGCTGGCCTCAAATATTGAAGAGCTCGTTTCGTGTTATCCAATATGTGTGTGATATCTGGAAAGTCAGGGATTTCTTTCCTCCAAGCCAAAGAGAGCGAGATCCAAGAGGGAGCATTGGCTTTTAGTAAATTTGAGTATAAATATCTAATTTTAAATGGGCGGGAACGACAAAGAACTAGGACATTCAATACCACATGTGGCGAAGGAAACGGGCCTACAGGATTTTCAAGAGCAGCAATGTAGTGTCTAAGCTGAAGGTACATGAAAAATAGTCTCTGCGGCAGGAAGTATTTATCTTGTAATTGGGAAAAAGAAAGAAGTTGGCCGCCTGGATCAAAAACATCTTTAATGGCATTGATACCCAGTAACTTCCACGTGTAAAATGTCTTGTTGTGCAGTGATGGTAGGAAGCTAGGATTTCCCCAAATAGGGATGTAAGGGGCAGTGCCGTAACTAGGCATTTTAGCGCTGTGTGCAAGAAACAACAGTGGCGCCCCCCCCCCCCCCCCCCGTGTAAGATAGGGGCAGTGCGCGTCGTAGGCGCGCAAAAAATTTATAGGGGCGTGGCTTCACTGGGAAGGGGCGTGGTCACAAAATAATAGCAATTCATACTACGGTGCACAGTAGTCTACATTATTCAAATTACGCTGCACAGTAGCGCCACTACACCAGGTAGAGCCCCTTTTATACATTACAGCAGACAGCGTCCCCCTTTTTACACATTACAGCAGACAGTCTCCCTTTTAACATATTGCGGCAGCCAGTCCCCCTTTTTACACATTGCGGCAGACAGCGTCCCCTTTTTTACACATTACAGCAGACAGCGTCCCCGTTTTTACACATTACGGCAGACGGTGTCCCCCTTTATACACATTGCGGCAGCCAGACCCCCTTTTTACACATTACGGCAGCCAGTCCCCCTTTTTACACATTGCGGCAGCCAGGCCCCCTTCTTACACATTGCTGCAGCTAGGCCCCCTTTTTACACATTGCGGCAGCCAGTCCCCCTTTTTACACATTGCGGCAGCCAGGCCCCCAGGACCCCTTTTTACACATTGCGGCAGCCAGGCCCCCTTTTTACACATTGCAGCAGCCAGGCCCCCTTTTTACACATTGCGGCAGCCAGGCCCCCTTTTTACACATTGCGGCAGCTAGGCCCCCTTTTTACACATTGCGGCAGCTAGGCCCCCTTTTTACACATTGCGGCAGCCAGGCCCCCTTTTTACACATTGCGGCAGACGGTGTCCCCCTGAGAGAGAGAGAGAGAGAGAGAAAGAGAGATATACTTACCATCTCCCCGCTGGCAGTCAGGCTCCTCGTTCAGGTCCCTCGGTGCAGGCAGGTGAGAAGGAGGAGGAGGGAGGGGGAGCAGGGAGCCGCAGCAGCGCTATGTCATTGGTAGTAAGCGCCGCTACAGCATCCCCCTCTCCTTCCGAATTGGCTGCCCGGCGCTGCTGTGGATGCTGGGATGGAGGAACCATCCACAGCAGCGCCGGGCAGCCAATACAGAAGGAGAGGGGGATGCTGCAGCGGCGCTTACTACCAATGAAATAGCGCTGCTACGGCTCCCTGCTCCCCCTCCCTCCTCCTCCTTCTCCGCTGCCCGGCGCGGCTGCAGACTTCTACCTTCACAGCGCGGCGTACGGCGCAGACTTAGAGGCGGCATGTAATGAGTCAATTTGACTCATTACATGCCGCTGGCCGTGCGCCCTCAGGGCAACTGCGCTGTGTGCCAAGCCCACTTGGCACACACGTAGTTACGGCCCTGGTAAGGGGTAAGGTATGGATCACTTTTAAGATTTTTATGGATCGATACCCAAGCCCTATATGTGTCAGTAAATAAAATATTAGTTCTAATGTCCGTCGGGATATCTTTCAGGCGGGAATGCAGAAGCGCAGCCGGAGAATATGGGGAGAAAAGCGCTTCTTCTAGGGGAAGATTAACATAACAGCCTGGATTCAAAATCCAATCCGAGGCATATCGGAAGAGGGCTGCTCTAGCAAACAACTGAACATTAGGGACACTCAGACCACCTTGTTGTTTAGGCAAGTAGGTGCGAGATTTGGGTATACGCGGTCTTCCGTTTTTCCAGATTAATCTAGAAAATAATCTAGAGCAGATTATAGCATCCGACCTAGATATTACTATAGGCAACATTTGGAGCAGATATGTTAATTTTGGAAAAGTCACCGACTTCACCACTACGGTTCTGCCAAGGATGGAGAGGGGGAGGTCAATCCAATTCTCCAATTGAAGTTTCATTTTATGGATTAGGTGTTTAAGAGAGCGAATGGTATCTGAAACCTCCTGCGCGGTAATGGGGGCTACGAGTAATTTCGAATTTTCGGGACTGAGTTGTGGCAACGACAACCCGTTCCAGAAGTCATGTTTGGCAACTTTATCAATAGAATCTTGGGAATATAGATTTTTATAGAATTTGTGAAGGATTTCAGAGATTTTGCTTCCATGAAAATGGCAATTCCCCTCACTATCCCTCAGGGCTGCTATGTGATGGGGACCAGATTCAGCCTTAAGGAGACTGGACAGCAGCCTGCCGGATTTATTGCCAAAATGAAATATGTTATGTTTGCCTGCGCCTAAAAATTTGTTACTTAACTGTATCAGTACTTGGTCAAAGTGTTGCTTAGCCTTGGTATACAAAATGTTCCTACCCATAGTGGGAGAAGCCTTAAAATTCTGGAAAGAAGAAGTAAGATCAGATTGGGCAGCACGATAAGTGGAGTTTAACTCCTTCTTACATTTAGCAACAAATGAGATAATATCCCCCCTCAATACCGCTTTGGCTGTCTGCCAGAACAGAGCCGAGTCCGATTCATGTGCGGAATTGGTGAGGTAGTATGAATCCCAAGCAGCGTTTAACATGGTTTGAAAGTGCTGAGAACCCGCCAGGCGGGCAGGGAATCTCCATTGGGAAGAGGGCCCTAGTACATATTTAGTTTGGAGAGTTATGGAAATGGGAGCATGGTCAGAAATCAGTATGGAATCTATACTAGTGTCTGTAATTCTATCTAATATGAAATCAGAGACAAATAAATAATCCAGTCGTGAGAATGAGTTAAAAGTGGCCGAATAATACGTATAATCAAGTTCTATAGGGTTGTGAAGCCTCCAGATATCCACAAGACCAAGCTGGGTGGATAGATATTTTAAGTTAGTCTTCGGAAGGCTGTATTTGCGGGGAGATCCCGCCTTCCTATCTAGTGTCACAGATGATACCAGATTCAAGTCCCCTCCCAAGATGACAGGGGTATTACTATATGGACGGAGTAAGTTAGTTATTTTTATATAGAAAGATCTGTCGTATACAGCAGGGGCATAGACATTACATAAAATGTACCTAGAACCTTCCAGGGTAATATCTAGGATAATATATCTACCCCCCGTGTCAATGATTTGGCTATGTATTTCAAAAGCAATTCCCTTGCGAATGAGGATAGCTACTCCTCTCGCTTTTGATATGTAAGAAGATGACGCAACCAGCTTCTAGCGAAGCATGGAAAGCTTTAAGTGTTCCTCAGGTGTCATATGTGTCTCCTGCAACAGAATAACGTCTGCCTTTACCTTATTTAAGTAAGTAAGTATTCTTCTACGTTTAACAGGGGAGTGTATACCCCGCACGTTCCAAGAGTAAATTTTAAGTGAAGCCGCCATAATCAATAGTAGAAAGAGATGGGTGCGGGGCATAAACTCCAGGATCTATACACCAGTACAAACAAAAAGAAGACATCTGCAGAATCATACTCACAAACACCGAGAATGTGATATCAATGGGACTATCCCTCCAGCTCCCTAGAAAACAAGGGAGAAAGAACATGAAGAAAGAAAGAAAGAAAGAAAGAAAGAAAGAAAGAAAGAAAGAAAGAAAGAAAGAAAGAAAGAAAGAAAGAAAGAAAAAAGAGACAAAGAAGGAAAGAGAAAAGAATATGAGGCGAACGAACCAACTGTGAATCAATAAGTTCACAGCCATAAGGTAGGTAACAGCAGCAACCGTGAACACTCTCCTGTAAAGGAAACAAGGAACAAGAAAGGAAAAATACAGTACAACATTGTGTATCATAACATGTTGCATAGAGAAACCCTCAGAAATATGACCGGAAAAAGTCAGAGAAATGCGGAGGGTCTTTCAGTGTAATATCCAGAAACGTGGCATCAGGACCTCACCCTAAACCATCAGGTGTCTAAAAAAAACAGGAAACTTTAACCTCTACAACATATTAAACATGAAATAACATATGATATGAGGGGCTCTATCCCTAACTGCGTAAACAAGTAATGAGAAGAAGCAGGTCAAGTAAGGACTCATTCGTTCTGGTCCATAGCATTAGATTCTGGGGGTCCTGTCAACTGGTGCAGGAACGCCTTGGCGTCATCAACATTTGTAAAGTCTTTAGGACCTTGTGGCAAGAATATGCGCAGCTATGCCGGGTACAGCAACGCAAATTTAGTACCCGACTGCACTAATTGTGAGCAAACAGTCGACATGTCCCGTCGAGCTCTGGACACCTCCGCCGAATAGTCCTGAAAAAGAAAAATTCTCTGATCATCCCATTTCAGAGCGCCTTTGGATCGAGCTGCGGACCAGATCAGTTCCCTGTGTCGGAAGTTTAAGCAACGAAATATAACTGGGCGAGGACGGGCCTGGTTAGATTCCCTCAGAGGACCCAGGCGGTGAGCCCGTTCAATTTCAAGGGATGATAATTCTTCAGGAATCCCAAGTAGGTCGGGCAAGTCCAAGAGTAGAAATCTAAGTAAGTCGGGGCCCTTAATAGATTCCTTGAGGCCCACTATCCTCAAATTATTTCGAGCGATTTTCCAGATCATCCAATTTAGACATCATGTGCTGTCGGAAAGACGTCAACTGTAACACCTGTTGTTTCAGATCATCAATCTCCTGGAAATTAGCTCCTATGCGATTTTCGTTAGTGGAAATCCTGCGAGACATGGTTTTCAACTCTGATTTCATGTCGGAGACTGCCGACATAAGCTTGTCGGCTTGTGACTGAAGCATAGGTTCCACTGTTTCTTTAATAGCTTTTACAATTTCAGCATAGGAGGGAAGTGTGGGAGGTGCTTTTGGCGGCATGATGTCTAGACTATCAGACAGTAACACAGGGGTCACGGCAAACTCTGGAAGGGGGGAAGATTCAGGAGAGGATGCAGGCCTCTTTCCACCCGTCCGGATACGGTGAGGTTTAGGGATCGACACAGTAAGGAATCTGTCCATAACACGTTCAAGAAGCTCCGTGAATATTAGGTAGGCAGGTTAAAGTGATTGCAGCACTGTATCCAGCTTGAGAAATATACACGGTCACCGCTGGGTATAGGGTCGTTACATCGTATAAGTTACATCGAAGCAGGGGAATAGACACATACCGGAAATACCTCTGTGTGCCATATATAGTATGAGAAAATATTCACTTCCACTTGAGCAATCAAGGCTATCTTGTACAGGGAAGAGTGGAGTTCCCCCTCACCAGGGAGGGGATCCGGACTGAAAGTCGACAGTCACTAGGTCGACAATGTCTAGGTCGACCACTATTGGTCGACAGTAACTAGGTCGACAGGGTGTCTAGGTTGACAAGGTCTTTAGGTCGACATGTTCTAGGTCGACAGGTCAAAAGGTCGACATGAGTTTTTCACAATTTTTTTCTTTTTTTGAACCTTTTCATACTTAACGATCCACGTGGACTATGATTGGAACGGTAATCTGTGCCGAGTGAAGCGGTAGCGGAGCGAAGGCACCATGCCCGAAGCATGCGAGGGGACGCGGTGCACTAATTGGGGTTCCCGGTCACTCTACGAAGAAAACGACACCAAAATAACATTAAAAACTCATGTCGACCTTTTGACCTGTCGACCTAGAACATGTCGACCTAAAGACCCTGTCGACCTAGTTACTGTCGACCAATAGTGGTCGACCTAGACATTGTCGACCTAGTTACTGTCGACTTTCAATACCACACCCCCAGGGAGACCCGACCAGCAGTGTCTCTCCAGGGGTGAGGAAACTAATTTGCACAGTGGAGAAAAATGTGGCACAGACAGGGTAACGTGGGGGGTGATGAGGTGTTAAAATATCACAGTGGATGGCTGGCACCAATGAGAGCCACAGGCAAGAGCTGAGGGGTGATACAGAGCAAGGGGAGAAGTGCAGGGACCTATGTAGTACAGCTATATTTAAGCATTGATGCTATTGATATAAATAGCTGTATCTATAGAAAGCAGGGGGCAGAGGGAGCAATTCAACAGGCAGGCAGGTGTGCTGAAACTGAGAGGGAGAGAGAGGAGAGCCGGCAGGATCTGATGGAATGCATATGCTGATCTCCACGGCGCCGGCCAGCCTGCCCGCACCGCTGCGAGGGGAAAGAAGATGGCCGCCGCACCGGGCTATTCACAACTATGCAGCCTTCTGCCGCGGGCAGCGTCGGGCTCAGCCGCCAGACGGGGGACCAAGCGGCGTGCAGGAGCAGGGTAGCAGGCTCCGGTGAGCGGTCCGGCAGAGAGTGCAGGCTCAGGCGTCCACCAAAGGCTCTGACTTCCGTCCCGGAGCTTCTCCACACTACAGGTCCCGGGTTCAGTCGTGCAGGAGGGCCGCAGTCCGCAAAGACAGCCAAAGCTGCCTCCCGACTCCGCAGCTCGCTCCCGCAGATGCAGAGGCACAAGTTAAAGGGCTGGGGTGCCCAAGTAGGGTAAGTGAGAACTCAAAAAGGGGATAAATAGGGCTTTTAATAAGCGTGCAGGCAAGAGCTCGGGTAAGATGCAGCTTACTTGATTGCCAGCCAGGCCACGCCCCCTCTTTTACTTGTTTGCATGATGTGCTGTTTGGGGTCTAGTTTTTTTTTAAGTGCCATCCTGTCTGCCACTGCAGTGCCACTCTTAGATGGGCCAGGTGTTTGTGCCGCACACTTGTGTCGCTTAGCTTAGTCATACAGCTACCTCATTGCATCTCTGTTACTTCTTTGCATGATGTGCTGTTTGGGGACTTGTTTTTTTAAGTGCCATCCTGTCTGCCACTGCAGTGCTACTCCTAGATGGGCCAGGTGTTTGTGCCGCACACTTATGATGCTTAGCTTAGTCATACAGTGACCTTGGTGCAACTTTTAAGCCTAGAAACAATATTGTTAGGTGCGAGTTGTTCAGAATAGACTAAAAATGAGTGAAAATTAATGTTATTGAGGTTAATAATACAGTAGGATCAAAATTTCCCCCAAATTCTGTGATTTTAGCTGGGTTTTTTTTTCAGAAATCATCCAGATCCAAAACCAAAACCCGAAAGGGTGGTTTTGGCAAAACCAAGCCACGGTCATCTGGTCCAGTGTGTCCAATCATGTCAGTGGGTTTGCTGTCACGAAAACACACCTTTTATTTATACATACAGTATATATATATATATATATATATATATATTTAGCGACGGATTGGCCATAGGGTTTACAGGGAAGACCCTCGGTTGGCCAATCTGACTGTGAGGCCCTTTTCATTTGTTGACATGTGACCCCGGCCCCATATGACAGAAAGCCCAACGGCACTCATTACACTCACACGCTGCATTGTCCCCATTCATTCTGTTATTCCAACCTTGTGTAATATATATATATATATATATATATATATATATTCTTTTTCTCCTTTCATTTATAATACTTGCTCTGTGCAGGTTCACCATTCACCACTGATTTGATCCTGTATGTCAGTTGGGCGGGGGCGTAGGCAGGCAGATAGTACAGGTAGGAGGTAAGGGTGCTGCTGGTGCCCATGTGAGGCCATTTCTACAATTTTTTTCAGGGTCACTTTTAGTTCCCAATCTGCTCCTGAAGAGCATTGTAATTACATTAATACCAAAGACGCAACTGCAGCAAAAGATGCAAAAGCCGCCACTGTGTCAAAATCAGGAACTCTGAGGAGTGATCCCGTCCTCTTGAAAGATCACACCCCCTTTACAGACCCCACTCCCCCATTAGGGCTGCTTGTTTGTCATAGTGAGGCAGTGATGTGCTGCTCCCCTGTGAGCAGTGTCTGTGTGAGAGCTGGTACTGTTTACACTTGTGGAGTGATACAGCTGTGGCGTTGTGATGAGAAAGAAGTAGATTAGACCTGAGGTGTGTGGTCGTTGGCAAATAATGCATTATGTGTCCAATCATGTTGGTGCATTCTATCTCAGTATACCACACCATTTTATAAATGACATCAGGGGGTAGCTGGCCAGCACATGTAAACATACATGTAAAGTTGTATGTAGTATATGTGCTGGCTGCCTTACCCGAGGATCAGCAGCAACCGCAGCATTGGACACAGGCACACAGTGCTCAGCCTGTCTATCTTCAATGAGCCCGCCCCCATACTCCCATTGGCTGGTTTCACAGGAGTCTGGGGACAGGCTTATTGTGTGTCTGTGTCCCGTGCATGCAGCGGCTACTGATCCCCTGTAAAGGAAGCAAGCAAATATGTTACATACAACTTTAGATGTATGTTTATATGTGCTGGCAGGCTCCCCCTGCAGTTCATGCTTGGTGCTGCAGCCCAGGGGCAGCAGCCAACACTGCAAACAAACAGACTTTCATTTATAAGATGTACAGATTTTAAGGCCTTGCAAAGTGGCTACACCACAAAACAGCAACTAACATCCATCAACCATTCGCATTCCAGAAGTTGGTAAATCTGTCAGCATCCCATCCCCATAGAAACCTATGGGGGATGCAGCTGTCGGTGGGAATGGGGGGATTGCAGCAGGTATTAGAGATATCTGCTGTGGTTCCCCAGTGATACATTTGGGAGATACTAAATATTTGTGGTTAACCCTGGAAAATAGGTGTTTTCAGGCATGAAGCAGCAAATATTCAATGATAAATGGGCCCCTTAGGCAATAATGGGCGCTGGCTAAATGTCTATGCAATAAATACTGATAAATACATTTTCAAAAGTTATATGAGCTAATCATATATGCATGAGTCACATTGTTGTTACACTTAGTTTCTTGACCAATCACTGGTTACCTCAATGTAAATATATTCGCAGACATACTGTATAAAGATAGAAAATACTGTATATATATTAAGCATAATAAAAAATTGTCATAATATTGGATTCTATATCATGACTCTGGATCCATCTGAAGCCTTACCTCAAGCTCTGTTATTGCACTTACTTAAACCACAATATAATTTTGTAATTTTTACTTGTTTCCAATTTTGTGATTTTATCATATTCAACAAACCTTTTTTATACTGCCATTCTCTTGTAATGTTTTCTTCTTGCTGTATTTCTATTAACAGTCTATGGCTATTATAATAACTTACAGTGCATTTTTCTATATTATTATTATTATTATTACTATTATTATTACATTTTATTTATAGGACGCCACAAGTGTTTCGCAGCGCCGTACAAAGGACAGTACAGGGAGACAAAACTTAGCATTACAGTAAATAAATAACAAAAATAGAGTACAGGTAACAAAGAGCACCACAATTCTCAAAACGTAATACAGCTTAGATGTAAGTAGCGAGGGAGTAATCACTGTACTACTTGGGGCTGGCGGCCATAGATAGAGATGAGCCTTTACCAGCAGGAGAAAAAGCAGGTAAAGATGGTTGCTGAGTAGGAGAGAGCTGCAAGTGAATTGTGTCGAGATGAGGGCTTTGACAACAAGAGGAAAGAGGGCCCTGCTCTCAGGGCTGTCTTTTCGTATGGGCTCAATGGGCTCTTTCCCAAGGGCCCCATGAGTATAAGGGTCCTAGGCTGATAGCTGAGGGTCCCCTCTTTCCAGGGGTACCAGATTTTTGAAAATCGGCCCTGGGGAACCGGAGATATCCAACGTGAAAGCAGTGATCCCCATCCAAGCCTGTTAATTGCTCTTCCCAGCCAGATATCTCAGGTTCTGTCTGACTTAGAGTTTTTCTGAGGATATAATCCAAAAGCTGGGACTCTCCCCTTTTGCTGGACGCTGGCAGATTGTCTCTACTGTGCCCAGAACCAGAGATATCAGCCTTCCAGAAGCTGGTCCCTGCTCCAGCTCCACGCGCCTGGTATACAGTTTTATATATTCATTGGAGGATTGCTCTGGCTCCTGACCTCTGATCCCCAGGTCCCTAGAACCTTCTGAAAGGTGGGACTCGATAGTTTTTTTTATCCCATTCAAAACTGAGAAATATATTTTCAGGAACTTGAGATATCTACAGTCAAGCAAGCTGCCCTCCCACCAGAAAATGCAGAATATTAAGCCCACTCCACTATCCACCCCTCCCCTGCGTATTAAACACCCCCTACCACCCCGGAAGTCATGAACCGGGGCCCCTTCATTCAGCCCAATGCCCTCTTCTACAGTTTAGTGTTCTCCCTCCCGCCCCATCTGTGCAGTAAAGGAGCAATTAGCAGAAATTACTGCTCCAGGTCCTACATGCTGAGCGGAAGATAGAACACCCCCTACCACCCACGGGACATCAAAGCTGCTGCTGATAGCACCCCCCACCCCTAACGCTGGAGGATGGGTAGGGGGCCCAATGCATTGCTGTGCCCAGGGGCCTACACTGCCATTAAGACGGCCCTGCCTGCTCTGAAGAGCTAACAATCTAGTGGGGAGGGGCAACAGACAGATAACATGAGATGCAAGCAAGCGGGAGGAAGCCTGATGGCAGTATGTAAGCAAAGCAGAGATGTTGAAGGCATGAGGTAGGGGGATGGAGGAGCAGCCTAAGGACTAGGTTCTTACAGAATATATTCTATTATATTTTATTATATGGTATAGTTTATATTATTTCTGCCATTAAGCTGTTGTAATATACTTTAGATTAATTATTAAAATATATTTAAACACTACAGATATTATGAATATTACTTTAAATACCAGTAGATGTTATTATGCAATATAGACACTTTGGTAGCTATTGTACAATTCAGAACTTTCCTGTTTGCTATGGTACACAAACTTATATAAAACTCATGTGATACCCGCGTTTGGGGTACCCCTTCTGCTAGTTAAACCAGTTGCAGATGCACTGTGAGGATTAAAATCCTTTTTACACTGGTTGCTAAGCAACTATGGCAACCAGGAGAGGAATATGTATAGCACTAGGACCCTGGGCTTTCCATTAGGATCCCTGCAGAGCGGGAAGCTGGGAGCGCTCTGATTGGCCGTGTTGTGTGGGGAGAGAACGAAGCAGGAAGGAGAACTGCAGTGAGCAGAGAGAGAGAGAGCAGCATGGCAGTGGAACAGGAGGCAGTGTGTCATGTGTGGGTGTGAAGAGCTGTACGCGGAGGTCTGGAGGCGCGCTGCGCTGGGAGAGTCTGGGCATCGAGAGACGGCTGTCATCCTGAAAAGCAGCAGTGAGAAGTGACCGGCAGGAGCTGGCAACAGCAGCAGATAATGCAGGTACTCTACTTCACCCCAGACAGCCCCCACATATGGGCACCCAGACCAACAGTGGTCACCCTGACAGCTTGCAACATCACAGCCCCTTGGGACAGATCACAGCAGGACCCTATGTACAAGGAGAGGGACATGTGGGATTTATTTGGAGCTGCCTTCCATTGTACCAGAGAGAGCCTTAAGGGATAGGGTTGTGTGAGACCCTCTGCTTCCCCTTACCACTGCAATTGCAAGGAAAACACGAAGTGACACTTATCCCTAGACTGTTTGAGCTGCAGCACAATGTGTGTGCCAGAATTGGGTAATTTGCTCTGTGACCCACTGTATGTGAAATGACTTACTCCACAGCGCCCTCTATTTGAAGCATTGCTAGACTGTGAAATGACTTACTCCACAGCGCCCTCTATTTGAAGCATTGCTAGACTGTGAAATGACTTACTCCACAGCGCCCTCTATTTGAAGCATTGCTATACTGGGATATGACTTACTCCACAGCGCCCTCTATTGGAAACTGGTGCTATACATGGCAAGTAGCTGCTCCACAGCACCACCCGTTGGATTACAAATACTGTGCACAGTGCGAACTCATTCTACAGCACCCCCTGTAGGACAGTGATATAGCTGGAACATTTTGTCAGCAGCATAAACTGAACATGTCCAATCTAGCGCCATCTAGTGACCCGTCAGTATAACGCATGCATACTCATGAAACAGCTGTATAAGACGTCTGAGTGTTGAAATTCTGAAATGCTTGTATTAATGTTATGTTATATTTTTAGTATGTGACTAAAAGTATTGTGGCTTATTGAATTGCACTGAACTTTACTAAGAGGTGAATTTAGTCACATGGACCAGTGACTAACCCTGTCTATAATAAATCTTTGTTACTGTATCCCACCGTAGTGGTCCTTTCACCTTTAAAAGGGGGGTGTTGACTATACTGGGGTATCCCCGTCCCTTCTGCCCAGGTCCTACGCAGCCTTCCCACGCAGATTCCGCCCGACGTCGCGACAAGCAAGAACCGAACGACCAGAGAGGCCGCAACTGGACAGGCGTGAGACTGCAGGTACGCTTAGCCACCTATCACACTTGGCGTCCGCGAACAGGATACGAGCAAGATGACGGATCCACAGGTTCCCGCTACTCCCATGCTACCACCGGCACTCGGACAAGGAAACACGACCACCATGGCGGCATCACCGTTGACTATGCCATACTATTTTGGAGCACCATGGTTACCAACGTTTGCAGGAAAACAAGTGCCGGGTTCGAGTACGTTCAAAGAATTCAAAGACAAGATGTACTCCATGTTCCGCCTGTACTCACTAACCGAAGAACAGAAAATAGAGATCGTTATGGGTCAATTGACGGATTCGGCACTACGGGAAGTGAAAGCATGGGAAGACAGCGAAAAGAAGACCGTCGAAGGGATCTTTAAGAAGCTGATGACCATATTCGACTGCGAGACCATAGCGGAATTAAAGAGCCGCCTTTATGCGAGAAAACAAAGACCTGACGAATCACTGCGAGACTTCGCGCTGGCCCTACAAGAAGCTGCAAAGGCTATACGGGCCCTGGATGAACGAGAAGTCGAAGGGATAGATAGAACGTTAACAGACCTGTTTGTAGAAGGGGCAAGAGGAGAGACGATTCGCTCTCAAATGCGCATGGAGAGACGACAGCAACCAGGGAACTCCTTCTCTGAATTCAAAGAGACGGTGCTGCAGATCCTTGGGAAAAATCAGAGCAACAATGTCGTGAAAGATGCATCTTCAGAGTGGAGTGAAGATGACAGCTACAGAGAAACCGCACTGCCCGTGAAGTCAGACGGACTAGCCCAAGTGGGAGCGGTTCTCCAGCAAGCACAAGCCCCACCGGGACCAGATCCTATGGAAACGCTCAATCAGAGGCTGACGGAGATGATATTGAATCTCTCCCAAATGAGCCGGAGATTAGAAGAGCTCGACAGGGACCAAGATAGGAATAGACACAGAGAATGGCATCAAGAGCAAGATTGGCAGAGTCGTCCTCGCTGGGACGTAGTAAGAGAATCGGGCCGACGATTGACCGATCAATTCCATGCTCCGAAAGGCACTGTATGTCAACAGACCTCCGAAAGAGTGGAGAGAATAGATCTACCATGGGAGGAACGACCCAGAAAAGCAGGACCAAGACTGGTGTGGCAGAGTCAAGTCGGAGTGATGGGTGTACCATCTGGTGGGGATGATCGAAGAACCAGAACAAGAAAGACGACAGGCCAAGTATTGTGGTTTAGTGCAACGCGTGGTTACGGCTTCATAAGGAGAACAGACACTAAGAGAACCATATATGTTCACTATACGGGCATTCAGAAGACCCATCAGAACAATTACTTCCGAAGCCTAGGAAGCGGGGAATGGGTCGAATTTGAATTGACCAATGGAAAAAGGGGCGTTAAGGCCATCAACGTCACAGGTCCTAATGGCGTTCCAGTGCAAGGCAACAGACATGCCAGAGAGCGTAACCGGTATTGGCGCTGTCCGCGGTATAGAAAGCCTCCACTCTACTACCAGCAAGACTACTGGGACAGCGGAAGCAGAGAGGAACCAAGAGACTGTAATAGTGAGACCGGTAGACCTAACACCAATCCTCCTCGACCTGAACGGATACCCCGACCACCCGAACCTGAAGTCCCAAAGCAAAGGAAAATGCTGGACACAAGCGAGAGACCGGTTGTGAAAGGTCAGAGTGAGACAGTGCAGCAGTGCCTTCAAAATGTGATAAAGCCTCAGATTTCTCCTCAACCAAAACGAAAGTACATCCCAAAAAGGCAAGACGCAGATTACCGTGCAGCAAATTTCGAGCAAACAGATGCCGGTGCGACTGACCAGAAAAGGGACACTGAAGCAGTGGTCCACATGGCCATGACAAAGATAGTGGAACCCGTGGAATCCAGAAGTCCGGAGCCAGCAATGCCACCGTCTGAACCCAAGCCCCAGGCAGAGACCCCACAGGCAGCTGAGAAGGCTGAGGCCCATTCCACGGAAGAGAAGCCTGTAATGGATAGTGAGTACAGGACCATAACGGGAGAAGAATTCGCCTTCAGGATACGGCAGGCTATACGAAGATCAATGAGATGCGATAAAGGTGCACCACATGCTCGTTGCAGATCGCACGCCGTGATATAGAGTACCACCCATGTACACCTTTGAAGAACCCGTACCGCAGAGGGATCGGAGTCCTGTGGCGGAGGGATGGGGTCCCTGGGATGGACATACCCTAGCTATTTAACAAGAGTAAAAGTAGAAAGGTATAACTGTTCAGGTTTAACTTGTTGGCATCTAATTATTTGCATGTATCGGGAGTTCAAAGACTGTGGTGTAGGACTTTAATCCATTACAGTATGCGTGGGGACACGCATAATTTCAGCGGGCGAACATGTGATACCCGCGTTTGGGGTACCCCTTCTGCTAGTTAAACCAGTTGCAGATGCACTGTGAGGATTAAAATCCTTTTTACACTGGTTGCTAAGCAACTATGGCAACCAGGAGAGGAATATGTATAGCACTAGGACCCTGGGCTTTCCATTAGGATCCCTGCAGAGCGGGAAGCTGGGAGCGCTCTGATTGGCCGTGTTGTGTGGGGAGAGAACGAAGCAGGAAGGAGAACTGCAGTGAGCAGAGAGAGAGAGAGCAGCATGGCAGTGGAACAGGAGGCAGTGTGTCATGTGTGGGTGTGAAGAGCTGTACGCGGAGGTCTGGAGGCGCGCTGCGCTGGGAGAGTCTGGGCATCGAGAGACGGCTGTCATCCTGAAAAGCAGCAGTGAGAAGTGACCGGCAGGAGCTGGCAACAGCAGCAGATAATGCAGGTACTCTACTTCACCCCAGACAGCCCCCACATATGGGCACCCAGACCAACAGTGGTCACCCTGACCGCTTGCAACATCACAGCCCCTTGGGACAGATCACAGCAGGACCCTATGTACAAGGAGAGGGACATGTGGGATTTATTTGGAGCTGCCTTCCATTGTACCAGAGAGAGCCTTAAGGGATAGGGTTGTGTGAGACCCTCTGCTTCCCCTTACCACTGCAATTGCAAGGAAAACACGAAGTGACACTTATCCCTAGACTGTTTGAGCTGCAGCACAATGTGTGTGCCAGAATTGGGTAATTTGCTCTGTGACCCACTGTATGTGAAATGACTTACTCCACAGCGCCCTCTATTTGAAGCATTGCTAGACTGTGAAATGACTTACTCCACAGCGCCCTCTATTTGAAGCATTGCTAGACTGTGAAATGACTTACTCCACAGCGCCCTCTATTTGAAGCATTGCTATACTGGGATATGACTTACTCCACAGCGCCCTCTATTGGAAACTGGTGCTATACATGGCAAGTAGCTGCTCCACAGCACCACCCGTTGGATTACAAATACTGTGCACAGTGCGAACTCATTCTACAGCACCCCCTGTAGGACAGTGATATAGCTGGAACATTTTGTCAGCAGCATAAACTGAACATGTCCAATCTAGCGCCATCTAGTGACCCGTCAGTATAACGCATGCATACTCATGAAACAGCTGTATAAGACGTCTGAGTGTTGAAATTCTGAAATGCTTGTATTAATGTTATGTTATATTTTTAGTATGTGACTAAAAGTATTGTGGCTTATTGAATTGCACTGAACTTTACTAAGAGGTGAATTTAGTCACATGGACCAGTGACTAACCCTGTCTATAATAAATCTTTGTTACTGTATCCCACCGTAGTGGTCCTTTCACCTTTAAAAGGGGGGTGTTGACTATACTGGGGTATCCCCGTCCCTTCTGCCCAGGTCCTACGCAGCCTTCCCACGCAGATTCCGCCCGACGTCGCGACAAGCAAGAACCGAACGACCAGAGAGGCCGCAACTGGACAGGCGTGAGACTGCAGGTACGCTTAGCCACCTATCACACTCAGACCCATTCCTTTTGCTTAATGTACAATGAAGACATACTCTTGTGGCTTATTTGCAATTATTAACCCATTCTGACAGTTCATATTGAATATATATGCCTTTTCAGTGTCTTAAGTACAGCAGAGAACTTTTGTTTTACAGATCCCATTTCCTGATAGCTTGTACACAGCACAGACTCTAGGAAGTGCCAGAAAGACTACATGGCATCCCTACTAATATTGAATTGCTCTGTCTTGTGGCCATCAATTTTGACAAGACACAAGATATTTTGTTATATCCTGTCCAATCTTGTTTGTAACAAAGCCATTGAACCTCCTCTTGTGCAGATAAAGAGTTTGGCCTGGAGAGGGGAAGAGCAGACAGAGTAAAATGTGCCACTTTGCTGACTACTGCCTACTACCCAGATAATAATACATCCATTAGATAATGGCAGTTCCACCATAAAGTTCATAGAGTAATGGCACCACGGCTTAACAATGGCTGACTTCTGTCTTAATAATGTCTGATAGCTCAAACAGTCCGTTGCAACATCTCTTGTTTCTTGTTGAATACATGATGATGCAAAATTCTGTAAATTGTACTGATTCCAGGATACCCTGAAGTATGAAGCTGTAGGCTTCACTTATGACAACTGTCTGAGTTTTTTTGGAACAAAAAACTGTCTGGAGGCAGTTCCAATGGGTGCTTAACACTGAGCTGAGTATAACAATACAGAGTAATCAATAAGTGAGAAGAAGCTGGTCAGTATGTCATTCAATAAACATCTTTGCACATGTCTTAAGGTTTTTAGAGTCCGGACTAAAAGCAATGTATAAATTGAATCTATAGTAAGACAATGCCTAGCTAGCTTGTCTTGGTTCAACCTTCTTGTTGATAAGGTATAAAGTGCAATTTTGTGATCAGTTTGGGCATGACAGATTACCTGTTTCCCTCTGCCCAGTGTCTCCACTCCTCAAATGCTCACTTAATGGCAAGCAACTCCCTGTTTCCAATGTCATAATTCTTTTCTGTGGAGGAGAATTTTATAGCAAATAAAGTGTGTGGATGCAGCTTATTGTCTGAAGGATTCACTTGTGACAGGACAGCTCCAGATTCCACATCCAAAGCATCCACTTCAACAATAAAAGATAACTCAATGTCTGCATGGCAAGTAATGAGCTGTTTGAAATGTTCTCTTAGGGGGGTACTCACGGAGCGATATTCTAAGCAATCTGACTAGATTGCTTAGAATTTAAGCAGGATCGCTCCGTGTGTACCCCATACAGCGATAGCGATGCGCAGCCCCGCGCATCGCTATCGCTGCTGCTAGATTGGCCTTCCGTGCAGGCCAATCTAGCGGGTCTCTCACTTCACCCGCTGGGTGAAGTGAGTGGCCCCCCCGCCTCCCCGCCTCAAGTGTGTGAGAGGCTTCTTCTGAACATTTTGTAAAATCAATTGGCTTCCTTGTCAAAGCTATCAATGGTGCCACAATTGTAGATAAAAAAACAAATAAAATAACAATAGTAAAAGCAAAGCCTGTACTATCTTGGAGTTCATTGTGAGTCCCTAAACTGACATCACATACTGTAATTGAGGAGACATACAGTATAGTGCCTCAAGTTTGCACTTCTCCAATTTGGCATACAATTGTTTGCTGTTTAAAATAAGAATAACATGGGCTCAATGCTGCAGTAACTAAGTAGATTAGATAACTATATCATCAAGATACATCACAACAAAGTTCCCTAATTAATTTTGTAGTGCATCATTAATTAAATCTTGGAAAACAGCTGGTGCATTGTTGAGTCTAAAGGGCATCACTCAATGCTCATAGTGACATATCGGTGCTGAAAGTTGTCTTTTGACAGACTGGGCCACCAAAAATATTCTAATAAGATTTATGGTCTTCTGAATACGAGGATGGCATGCTGCAGATGCATTATGACACCTCTTAAAGATCTTTTTCTTAAAAGTTGAATCAGGAATGAATAATCAAGGTGTGAGGGAATAGCAACCATCAGGCAACTACTTTTGCATTTCAGTATACTGTACAAAAAGGGCTGCCAACCCCTTATTCTTAAATAATTTATTTATTGGATGGTACAGTTGCACATAAAATACAAAAACAAGAGAGGTAAAAAGAACAGTATAGCCAGGCATAAGCATAAACAAAGACATTAAAAGTGTCAGAAATGTAGAACTGACTAGCTCAAAATAGGATATAACATCAGTAATATATAGAGATGAGCGCCTGAAATTTTTCGGGTTTTGTGTTTTGGTTTTGGGTTCGGTTCCGCGGCCGTGTTTTGGGTTCGAACGCGTTTTGGCAAAACCTCACCGAATTTTTTTTGTCGGATTCGGGTGTGTTTTGGATTCGGGTGTTTTTTTCAAAAAACACTAAAAAACAGCTTAAATCATAGAATTTGGGGGTCATTTTGATCCCAAAGTATTATTAACCTCAAAAACCATAATTTACACTCATTTTCAGTCTATTCTGAATACCTCACACCTCACAATATTATTTTTAGTCCTAAAATTTGCACCGAGGTCGCTGTGTGAGTAAGATAAGCGACCCTAGTGGCCGACACAAACACCGGGCCCATCTAGGAGTGGCACTGCAGTGTCACGCAGGATGTCCCTTCCAAAAAACCCTCCCCAAACAGCACATGACGCAAAGAAAAAAAGAGGCGCAATGAGGTAGCTGTGTGAGTAAGATTAGCGACCCTAGTGGCCGACACAAACACCGGGCCCATCTAGGAGTGGCACTGCAGTGTCACGCAGGATGTCCCTTCCAAAAAACCCTCCCCAAACAGCACATGACGCAAAGAAAAAAAGAGGCGCAATGAGGTAGCTGACTGTGTGAGTAAGATTAGCGAACCTAGTGGCCGACACAAACACCGGGCCCATCTAGGAGTGGCACTGCAGTGTCACGCAGGATGTCCCTTCCAAAAAACCCTCCCCAAACAGCACATGACGCAAAGAAAAAAAGAGGCGCAATGAGGTAGCTGTGTGAGTAAGATTAGCGACCCTAGTGGCCGACACAAACACCGGGCCCATCTAGGAGTGGCACTGCAGTGTCACGCAGGATGTCCCTTCCAAAAAACCCTCCCCAAACAGCACATGACGCAAAGAAAAAAAGAGGCGCAATGAGGTAGCTGACTGTGTGAGTAAGATTAGCGACCCTAGTGGCCGACACAAACACCGGGCCCATCTAGGAGTGGCACTGCAGTGTCACGCAGGATGTCCCTTCCAAAAAACCCTCCCCAATCAGCACATGATGCAAAGAAAAAGAAAAGAAAAAAGAGGTGCAAGATGGAATTGTCCTTGGGCCCTCCCACCCACCCTTATGTTGTATAAACAAAACAGGACATGCACACTTTAACCAACCCATCATTTCAGTGACAGGGTCTGCCACACGACTGTGACTGATATGACGGGTTGGTTTGGACCCCCCCAAAAAAGAAGCAATTAATCTCTCCTTGCACAAACTGGCTCTACAGAGGCAAGATGTCCACCTCATCTTCACCCTCCGATATATCACCGTGTACATCCCCCTCCTCACAGATTATCAATTCGTCCCCACTGGAATCCACCATCTCAGCTCCCTGTGTACTTTGTGGAGGCAATTGCTGCTGGTCAATGTCTCCGCGGAGGAATTGATTATAATTCATTTTAATGAACATCATCTTCTCCACATTTTCTGGATGTAACCTCGTACGCCGATTGCTGACAAGGTGAGCGGCGGCACTAAACACTCTTTCGGAGTACACACTTGTGGGAGGGCAACTTAGGTAGAATAAAGCCAGTTTGTGCAAGGGCCTCCAAATTGCCTCTTTTTCCTGCCAGTATAAGTACGGACTGTGTGACGTGCCTACTTGGATGCGGTCACTCATATAATCCTCCACCATTCTATCAATGTTGAGAGAATCATATGCAGTGACAGTAGACGACATGTCCGTAATCGTTGTCAGGTCCTTCAGTCCGGACCAGATGTCAGCATCAGCAGTCGCTCCAGACTGCCCTGCATCACCGCCAGCGGGTGGGCTCGGAATTCTGAGCCTTTTCCTCGCACCCCCAGTTGCGGGAGAATGTGAAGGAGGAGATGTTGACAGGTCGCGTTCCGCTTGACTTGACAATTTTGTCACCAGCAGGTCTTTCAACCCCAGCAGACCTGTGTCTGCCGGAAAGAGAGATCCAAGGTAGGCTTTAAATCTAGGATCGAGCACGGTGGCCAAAATGTAGTGCTCTGATTTCAACAGATTGACCACCCGTGAATCCTTGTTAAGCGAATTAAGGGCTGCATCCACAAGTCCCACATGCCTAGCGGAATCGCTCCCTTTTAGCTCCTTCTTCAATGCCTCCAGCTTCTTCTGCAAAAGCCTGATGAGGGGAATGACCTGACTCAGGCTGGCAGTGTCTGAACTGACTTCACGTGTGGCAAGTTCAAAGGGCATCAGAACCTTGCACAACGTTGAAATCATTCTCCACTGCACTTGAGACAGGTGCATTCCACCTACTATATCATGCTCAATTGTATAGGCTTGAATGGCCTTTTGCTGCTCCTCCAACCTCTGAAGCATATAGAGGGTTGAATTCCACCTCGTTACCACTTCTTGCTTCAGATGATGGCAGGGCAGGTTCAGTAGTTTTTGGTGGTGCTCCAGTCTTCTGTACGTGGTGCCTGTACGCCGAAAGTGTCCCGCAATTCTTCTGGCCACCGACAGCATCTCTTGCACGCCCCTGTCGTTTTTTAAAAAATTCTGCACCACCAAATTCAAGGTATGTGCAAAACATGGGACGTGCTGGAATTTGCCCATATTTAATGCACACACAATATTGCTGGCGTTGTCCGATGCCACAAATCCACAGGAGAGTCCAATTGGGGTAAGCCATTCCGCGATGATCTTCCTCAGTTGCCGTAAGAGGTTTTCAGCTGTGTGCGTATTCTGGAAAGCGGTGATACAAAGCGTAGCCTGCCTAGGAAAGAGTTGGCGTTTGCGAGATGCTGCTACTGGTGCCGCCGCTGCTGTTCTTGCGGCGGGAGTCCATACATCTACCCAGTGGGCTGTCACAGTCATATAGTCCTGACCCTGCCCTGCTCCACTTGTCCACATGTCCGTGGTTAAGTGGACATTGGGTACAACTGCATTTTTTAGGACACTGGTGAGTCTTTTTCTGACGTCCGTGTACATTCTCGGTATCGCCTGCCTAGAGAAGTGGAACCTAGATGGTATTTGGTAACGGGGGCACACTGCCTCAATAAATTGTCTAGTTCCCTGTGAACTAACGGCGGATACCGGACGCACGTCTAACACCAACATAGTTGTCAAGGACTCAGTTATCCGCTTTGCAGTAGGATGACTGCTGTGATATTTCATCTTCCTCGCAAAGGACTGTTGAACAGTCAATTGCTTACTGGAAGTAGTACAAGTGGGCTTACGACTTCCCCTCTGGGATGACCATCGACTCCCAGCGGCAACAACAGCAGCGCCAGCAGCAGTAGGCGTTACACGCAAGGATGCATCGGAGGAATCCCAGGCAGGAGAGGACTCGTCAGAATTGCCAGTGACATGGCCTGCAGGACTATTGGCATTCCTGGGGAAGGAGGAAATTGACACTGAGGGAGTTGGTGGGGTGGTTTGCGTGAGCTTGGTTACAAGAGGAAGGGATTTACTGGTCAGTGGACTGCTTCCGCTGTCACCCAAAGTTTTTGAACTTGTCACTGACTTATTATGAATGCGCTGCAGGTGACGTATAAGGGAGGATGTTCCGAGGTGGTTAACGTCCTTACCCCTACTTATTACAGCTTGACAAAGGGAACACACGGCTTGACACCTGTTGTCCGCATTTCTGGTGAAATACCTCCACACCGAAGAGCTGATTTTTTTGGTATTTTCACCTGGCATGTCAACGGCCATATTCCTCCCACGGACAACAGGTGTCTCCCCGGGTGCCTGACTTAAACAAACCACCTCACCATCAGAATCCTCCTGGTCAATTTCCTCCCCAGCGCCAGCAACACCCATATCCTCCTCATCCTGGTGTACTTCAACACTGACATCTTCAATCTGACTATCAGGAACTGGACTGCGGGTGCTCCTTCCAGCACTTGCAGGGGGCGTGCAAATGGTGGAAGGCGCATGCTCTTCACGTCCAGTGTTGGGAAGGTCAGGCATCGCAACCGACACAATTGGACTCTCCTTGTGGATTTGGGATTTCAAAGAACGCACAGTTCTTTGCGGTGCTTTTGCCAGCTTGAGTCTTTTCAGTTTTCTAGCGAGAGGCTGAGTGCTTCCATCCTCATGTGAAGCTGAACCACTAGCCATGAACATAGGCCAGGGCCTCAGCCGTTCCTTGCCACTCCGTGTGGTAAATGGCATATTGGCAAGTTTACGCTTCTCCTCCGACAATTTTATTTTAGGTTTTGGAGTCCTTTTTTTACTGATATTTGGTGTTTTGGTTTTGACATGCTCTGTACTATGCCATTGGGCATCGGCCTTGGCAGACGACGTTGCTGGCATTTCATCGTCTCGGCCATGACTAGTGGCAGCAGCTTCAGCACGAGGTGGAAGTGGATCTTGATCTTTCCCTAATTTTGGAACCTCAACATTTTTGTTCTCCATATTTTAATAGGCACAACTAAAAGGCACCTCAGGTAAACAATGGAGATGGATGGATTGGATACTAGTATACAATTATGGACGGGCTGCCGAGTGCCGACACAGAGGTAGCTACAGCCGTGAACTACCGCACTGTACTGTGTCTGCTGCTAATATATAGACTGGTTGATAAAGAGATAGTATACTCGTAACTAGTATGTATGTATAAAGAAAGAAAAAAAAACCACGGTTAGGTGGTATATACAATTATGGACGGGCTGCCGAGTGCCGACACAGAGGTAGCCACAGCCGTGAACTACCGCACTGTACTGTGTCTGCTGCTAATATATAGACTGGTTGATAAAGAGATAGTATACTCGTAACTAGTATGTATGTATAAAGAAAGAAAAAAAAACCACGGTTAGGTGGTATATACAATTATGGACGGGCTGCCGAGTGCCGACACAGAGGTAGCCACAGCCGTGAACTACCGCACTGTACTGTGTCTGCTGCTAATATATAGACTGGTTGATAAAGAGATAGTATACTCGTAACTAGTATGTATGTATAAAGAAAGAAAAAAAACCACGGTTAGGTGGTATATACAATTATGGACGGGCTGCCGAGTGCCGACACAGAGGTAGCCACAGCCGTGAACTACCGCACTGTACTGTGTCTGCTGCTAATATATAGACTGGTTGATAAAGAGATAGTATACTCGTAACTAGTATGTATGTATAAAGAAAGAAAAAAAAACCACGGTTAGGTGGTATATACAATTATGGACGGGCTGCCGAGTGCCGACACAGAGGTAGCCACAGCCGTGAACTACCGCACTGTACTGTGTCTGCTGCTAATATATAGACTGGTTGATAAAGAGATAGTATACTCGTAACTAGTATGTATGTATAAAGAAAGAAAAAAAAACCACGGTTAGGTGGTATATACAATTATGGACGGGCTGCCGAGTGCCGACACAGAGGTAGCCACAGCCGTGAACTACCGCACTGTACTGTGTCTGCTGCTAATATATAGACTGGTTGATAAAGAGATAGTATACTCGTAACTAGTATGTATGTATAAAGAAAGAAAAAAAAACCACGGTTAGGTGGTATATACAATTATGGACGGGCTGCCGAGTGCCGACACAGAGGTAGCCACAGCCGTGAACTACCGCACTGTACTGTGTCTGCTGCTAATATATAGACTGGTTGATAAAGAGATAGTATACTCGTAACTAGTATGTATGTATAAAGAAAGTAAAAAAAACCACGGTTAGGTGGTATATACAATTATGGACGGGCTGCCGAGTGCCGACACAGAGGTAGCCACAGCCGTGAACTACCGCACTGTACTGTGTCTGCTGCTAATATATAGACTGGTTGATAAAGAGATAGTATACTCGTAACTAGTATGTATGTATAAAGAAAGAAAAAAAAACCACGGTTAGGTGGTATATACAATTATGGACGGGCTGCCGAGTGCCGACACAGAGGTAGCCACAGCCGTGAACTACCGCACTGTACTGTGTCTGCTGCTAATATAGACTGGTTGATAAAGAGATAGTATACTCGTAACTAGTATGTATGTATAAAGAAAGAAAAAAAAACCACGGTTAGGTGGTATATACAATTATGGACGGGCTGCCGAGTGCCGACACAGAGGTAGCCACAGCCGTGAACTACCGCACTGTACTGTGTCTGCTGCTAATATAGACTGGTTGATAAAGAGATAGTATACTACTACTAATATTATATATACTGGTGGTCAGGTCACTGGTCACTAGTCACACTGGCAGTGGCACTCCTGCAGCAAAAGTGTGCACTGTTTTAATATAATATTATGTACTCCTGGCTCCTGCTATAACCTATAACTGGCACTGCAGTAGTGCTCCCCAGTCTCCCCCACAATTATAAGCTGTGTGAGCTGAGCAGTCAGACAGATATATAATATATATAGATGATGCAGCACACTGGCCTGAGCCTGAGCAGTGCACACAGATATGGTATGTGACTGACTGAGTCACTGTGTGTATCGCTTTTTTCAGGCAGAGAACGGATATATTAAATAAACTGCACTGTGTGTCTGGTGGTCACTCACTATATAATATATTATGTACTCCTGGCTCCTGCTATAACCTATAACTGGCACTGCAGTAGTGCTCCCCAGTCTCCCCCACAATTATAAGCTGTGTGAGCTGAGCAGTCAGACAGATATATATAATATTATATATAGATAATAGATGATGCAGCACACTGGCCTGAGCCTGAGCAGTGCACACAGATATGGTATGTGACTGAGTCACTGTGTGCTGTGTATCGCTTTTTTCAGGCAGAGAACGGATTATAAATAAAACTGGTGGTCACTATCAGCAAAACTCTGCACTGTACTGAGTACTCCTAATGCTCCCCAAAATTAGTAAATCAAGTGTCTCTCTAATCTATTCTAAACGGAGAGGACGCCAGCCACGTCCTCTCCCTATCAATCTCAATGCACGTGTGAAAATGGCGGCGATGCGCGGCTCCTTATATAGAATCCGAGTCTCGCGATAGAATCCGAGCCTCGCGAGAATCCGACAGCGTCATGATGACGTTCGGGCGCGCTCGGGTTAACCGAGCAAGGCGGGAAGATCCGAGTCGCTCGGACCCGTGAAAAAAAACATGAAGTTCTGGCGGGTTCGGATTCAGAGAAACCGAACCCGCTCATCTCTAGTAATATATCAATAGTCAAACAAATGTGTACCAATTTTGGAATAGGCAATGGAGGCGGAGTGGAAGTAGAAGGGGATAGGGAGAAGGGAAGGGGGGGTGAACCCAGAACAGAGAGGGTAATAAAAAAATACAAATTATTTTGTAAACTGGGGTTGCACCCGAAAAAAGGAGGTCCAGGGGTCCCATGTTTTAGAATATGACAGGGATGTATTACAAGAGAGAGTAGAAACACCACCTTTGATTATGTATTCAAAGAGGATGGTGATTCAACTATATTAATAGATGAAAATCTGGATAGCATCATGAAGAAATTAGAAATGGTACTTTTAAAAGAGAGTTGTATATGGTGGGAAATGGTGATGTTAGAAAAATACAGTTGCAAGAACAAGTATGTGAACCCTTTGGAATTTCCTGGATTTGTGCATAAATTGGTCATAAAATGTGTTCTGATCTTCATCTAATAATACCACACAAACAATTATATGTTCTCATGTTTTTAGTGAACACACCATGTAAACATTCACAGTGTAGTGTGGACAAAGTATGTGAACCCTTGGATTTAATAACTGGTTGACTCTCCTTTGGCAGCAATAACCTCAACCAAACGTTTCCTATAGTTGCATATCAGACCTGCACAACGGTCAGGAGGAATTTTGGACCATTCCTCTTTACAAAACTGTTTCAGTTCAGCAATATTCTTGGGTTGTCTGTTGTAAATCGCTCTCTTGAGGTCATGCCACAGAATCTCAATCGGGTTGAGGTCAGGACTCTGACTGGGCCACTCCAGAAGGCGTAATTTCTTCTGTTGAAGCCATTCTGTTGTTGATCTACTTCTGTGCTTTGGGTCATTGTCCTGTTGCATCACCCATCTACTGTTGAGCTTCACTTGGTGGACAGATGGCCTTTAGTTCTCCTGCAAAATGTCTTGATAAACTTGGGAATTAATTTTTCCATTGATGAAAGCAATCTGTCCAGGCCCTGAGGCAGCAAAGCAGCCCCAAACCATGAAGCCCCCTCCACCATACTTCACAGTTGGGATGAGGTTTTGATGTTGGTGTGTTGTGCCTTTTTTATCTCCACACAGTGTTGTGTGTTCCTTTCAAACAACTCAACTTTGGTTTCATCTGTCCACAGAATATTTTGCCAGTAGTGCTGTAGAACATTCAGGTGCTCTTTTGCAAACTTTAAACGTGGAGCAATGGTTTTTTTTGGACAGCAGTGGCTTCCTCCGTGGTGTCCTCCCATGAACTCCATTCTTGTTCAGTGTTTTTTTTATGTATGGTAGATTCGTCAACAGAGATGTTAGCATGTGCCAGAGCTTTCTGTAAGTCTGTAGCTGACACTCTATGATTCTTCTTCACACCATTGAGCATTCTGCGCTGTGCTCTTGCAGTCATCTTTACAGGATGCCCACTCCTAGGGAGAGTAGCAACAGTGCTGAACTTTCTCCATTTATAAACAATTTGTCTTACAGTGGACTGATGAACATCAATGCTTTTAGAGATACTTTTGTAACCCTTTCCAGCTTTATGCAAGTCAACAATTCTTAATCGTAGGTCTTCTGAGAGCTCTTTTCTGCGAGGCATGGTTCACATCAGGCAATGCTTCTTGAGAATTGCAAACTCAAAACTGGTGTGTGTTGTTTATAGGGCAGGGCAGCTTTAACTAACACCTCCAATCTCGTCTCATTGATTGGAATCCTGGTTGGCTGACTCCTGACTCAAATTAGCTCTTGGAGAAGTCATTAGCCTAGGGGTTCACATACTTTTTCCACCCTGCACTGTGAATGTTTTCATCGTGTGTTCAATAAAAACATGAGAACATTTAATTGTTTGTGTGGTATTAGTTTCAGCAGACTGTGTTTGTCTATTGTTGTGACTTAGATGATGATCAGAACACATTTTATGACCAATTTATGCACAAATCCAGGAAATTCCAAAGGGTTCACATACTTTTTCTTGCAATTGTATCTAGCTCTCCAGATAGTACCCAAAGGTTTATTGATCCAAAAGACATCATCCTTTACCACAGCCAGTGAAGAATTTAAACTGGAATGGGAAAGGAGCTTAAAGGCATGTTCCTTGGAACTAATTAACCTAATTATAACAGATAGAAAAAAAGGAATTAGTGAAATTGGAAGTAGAGATTGATAATTATGAGGAATTGATACACCCTTTCACGGACCATCAGGAATATAAAGATTTAGAGAAATGTATAGAAAATAGCCTGAGAAAGTGAGAAAATCCTTATAGAGCGTAAAGTATGAAAATTTAATAGAGATAAGAAAAGAAACCTCTTCGAAGATCCAGAGGAGGAAGCACATAGAGGAACACCTGTAGAATTGGTTTATGACCAAAATACGCCTAAAAATCAGGTCCCTTTAGTATCAAAAAAGTGGATACCCCCGCATCTTCATAACAGAGGAAATAAAACAGGATTCAGACAAAGAACAAGGTCATTAAATAAAAGAAGTTATAATTATGAGAATAATTATACAGACCCTTATCTCCTTCCTTTACAATGACAGGGTAATAAAAGGAATAGCTCATCATTTTATGGAGATCAAGGAATCAATGGAGATCAAGGAATCATACGAATGATAGAAAGAGACAGAGGTATTCAAATAATGAATATAGACAAGGAAGAAGGGTACCACACAAGGGCCCGATACCAGTACAAGTCCACACAACAAACAGATATGAACCCTTAGTGGAAGAAAGTGATTCCCCGTCTTTTTTGTTCAAGAGAAGGAAACAAAGATTACCAAGATAAAATTTAGAGGCTGTAGGGGACGAAAAATTAAAAAGAAGCAAAATGTAAAAAAATAAAAAACACAAAAAGAAAATTAAAGAAAGATAATGCCACTGTTAAGAGATCAGAAAATCAGGTATTGTCTAGTACAGAGGACACGGGAAAAATTAAGATATTCAATCTCAGTGACCATCTCCTAGTGAAAGAAGAAATTTCTTTGCTAGAGAAGGGATTGAAATATGCCCCGTCTTTACCCCTTAATAAATTTGCCACGTTTGTTGACCTTAATAAATTTCTCAGAAAGATTAGTATAAAAAAGTTCTTTATTACTAAAGAAAACGAAAATCAAGTGATAGAGACAGATGTGAATGATACTCCTTTTAGACCTAAATCGGTTTTTAATCCCTCGCATATGAGGGGACATTTTTAGAGACTTTTTTTAAACTAGTTTCTGATGACATCACACAAGTTGATACCAAATTATCGAAACATAGTTTAACGTTTAAGAAAAGATCAGCCTTAAAAAATTTAAGGGAGAATGAAGAACTGATCATAAAGCCCGCGGACAAAGGCAGAGGGATAGTAATAATGTCTAAGGCTGATTATGAGGCTGAAATATTGAAACAACGTAATGAAGGATTAACATATTTAAAATTGAAGTCTGACCCCACTGTACAGATAACAAATAAACTGAAGGTTATGTTAAAGATATATAAAACAAAAGTGACACTAGAAGAAAGGGAGGTAAAATTCATTATGATAGAGGAACCAAAAATCCCTACCATCTACATCCTTCCAAAGGTTCATAAAGACCTGATAAAACCTCCAGGATGCCCTATAATATCGGGGGTAGATTCGATAACATCTAATCTAACAGAGGTCATTGACTATTACCTCCAACCGATAGTGATAAAAAATCCCTCACATCTGAAAGATACCAGGGATGTTTTAAATATCCTCAACTCACAGAATTGGAAGATAGAGGATATTCTTGTAACCGCCTGATGTCCGCTCTTTATATATGAACATTGAACATCAGATGGACATTGAGGCAATAAGAGAGGCATTAAAACAAAGTGAGTTGACTATAGATCTACAAAATGTTATTATTGATGGAGTACAATTTATTTTACATAATAATTACTTTGTTTTTAATAACAATTTTTACCTACAAAAAATTGGTACGGCAATGGGCACCAGGTTCGCTCCAAGCTATGCTAATATCTTCATGGGGCAATAGGAGATGAGATCTATTTGTAATAACAACCCCTTCGGAGCAACCTGGTGTCCTGGAAAAGGTACATAGGTGATGTGTTTTTTTATCTGGAGAGGAGGAGAAAAGCTTTTAAAATAATTTTTTGAATATGTAAATGATAACTTGTTGAATATTTCATTTACATTTGAAAGCAGCAAGGATAGAGTGAACTTTTTAGATATTACCATATACATAGAGGATAACTCATTACAAACAAAACAATATGTGAAACCAACAGACTCTGGAGCCTATATCAGGCTAGAAAGTTGCCACCACCTCAATTGGCTCAAATCTATTCCAGGGGGCCAAGTTAGGCATTTAAAATGCAACTGTACCCAACAAGAGACCTATCTCTCACAAGCTGAGGTTATGCAACAGAAGTTTATTTTATCTGGGTACAACGCTGAGAAAATTATTGAAACTAAAAATCAGGTGGCAGAAATAGAAAGAAGTCATTTATTGGAAATCAGACCAGAGACCAAAAGACACAACAATATACATGAATGGGCTTACTTAACAACTTATAGTAGCCAACATAATGTCATTGAAAAATCAATTAAAAAGCACTGGGCAGTCCTTAAAAAGGACCTAGTCATAGGGGCATTATTACCAGTTAAACCGAAATGTATTTATAAAAGGGCGCCCAACATAAGTACCATGCCTCCTAAGAAACATATGACCACAATAAAATCAAAAGGTTTCTTTAGGTGTGGCCTATGCCAAGGATGTAAAGGGGTGAAAAGTACAAATAATAAACTGACTGAAGTAATAATAAATGGCAAAACAATTTAAAGTTTTGGACTTTATCACTTGTAATACCAATAACGTGATCTACGGGATCGAATGCGGATGCGGACTATGGTACATTGGTAGCACAAAGAGACCACTCAAAGTCCGCATTTCAGAACAGCTCCATAACATAAAAAGGGGCTCACAACCCATGCGTTGTCAGACCATTTTTTAAAGCATCACCAAAAATGTACGACAGGAATACTGAAATTTTGTGGACTAAAACATGTTAAACCCAACTGGAGACAAAAGGAAGACTCCAGTCAATTGGCAGAAATGAAGGCCATTTATGACGTAGGCACTTTGCAGCCAGGAAGCCTTAATTTAGATTTTGAAATTAAATGGTTTTTATGATCCTAAACTTCATCTGTCTACAACCTCTATAACTTTATCCACATTTTATTTATTTCTGTAAACTAATGAATTTTAATGCAATATATATTGTCTCCCTTCGGTTGCAATATTTATAGGAGAACCTATAGTGTGCTATTGACCAGAATAATGCTTATGAGAACATAAACTAAACTAAACTGCTGGATGACGTCACCGCAAGTGACATATCGGACCTAACATGGGCAGTAATCGGAAAAAGCTATTAATTCCCGAAGATTGAAGGAGAGTGAAAGCTTCTGCTGATACACCTGGAGTATAAGCATCTCCTTCTGTTGTATAATACAAACATGACTATGTGTATGTAAGTTCGATACCGGAAGTGATGCGATGGCAACTAGAGACCAACTGCGATTGTTCTCTATGTTGCTATGGTTCCCTGAAACACTATGTGTTAGTGTGCAGGAAGTCCTGGATGCAGTAGAGAATCATGGGACCGGTAGTACTGGATTAGATAGGATTCAGCTGCATTCAGGAGATCATGATTGGACACTAATCATTTAAATACCAAACTAGAGGAAGAATCACTATACTCACCTTGACAAAGTTCCAAGGTGGGGAAGAAACATGTTGGTGTGATGGTGCTAGGACCCACTGAAATTATTGCAGGACTGAACCCAGGAGGAATACCGTCAAAGACTGGTTGGAGTGTCTGGGATTCCCACTATTCTATGCTATATTGAACTGTGTGCTAGCAGTTCCACCTACCTAGTAATTGTTCTGACATAAAACATTGAATGTGGATATCCTGCACCTGATTGTGATTCCAGAGGATTTTATTCATTTATTTTAAATTGTATTGTGCATTTTATTGTGTGTACATTAAAAATTGTACTTCACTAGGCACTTTGGGGGTCATTCCGACCCGATCGAACGCTGCACTTCTTCGCAGCGGGTGCGATTGGGTTGGAACTGCACATGCGCGTCGTGCACAATGTGCATGCCGGTCAACAATGCCGGGAACAAGGAAAGCGGTCGCAGCGGCGACCGCAAGAAGATTGACAAGAGGAAGGCGTGTCGGAGCGTCAACTGACCTTTTTCTGGGAGTGGTCCAGCGAACACAGGCATGTCCAGGTGTTTTGAGGGCAGATGTCTGACATCAAATCCGGGATCTACATCGCTGGATCCGTCGCAAGTGGTAAGTAGGTCTAGGACTGCTCTTGTTTTACGTGAAACTTTTTTAGCATAGCAGGGCTGCACAAGCGTTCGCAGCCCTGCTATGCTAAAATACACTCCCCCGTAGACGGCATCAGGTTGATCGCACGAGCAGCAAAAAGTTGCTTATTGCAATCAACTCGGAATGACCCCCTTTATCTTCTCCTTTTTGATATGTATAACAAAACTATCTCGAGAAGGAGGTGGTTTATAACCACACACAGACAAGATTGAAGAAGATCTAAAAATACGTGCCAGTTAAGTTCATTTTTTCCCACTTTTTGTGTGTATGTGATTTTGGTGAGAGGTGGAGGATACCTCTTTTTGGGATAATATATATGACAGGCGGCTTGTGCACACTTCTAGTACTTTACAATTTCTGTTACAAGGGTATACGGTTAAAATACCACCCATCGGGATACCAGCTAGCTCAATACTGACGCCAGGATCCTAACAGGGGTTCCATACCCTCCAACATGACCCGCCCCACTAGGTACAAAATGCTCTGTTTCTGGACTTCCCTCTTTATTTATTATTGCAATCACCTGTGAAGAAACAGCTTTCTTATCATTTAACTAGTTCAACACAGGTGATGGAAATCATAAATTAAGAGGGAAGTCCAGAAACAGAGCATTTTGTACCTAGTGGGGCAGGTCATGTTGGAGGGTCTGGGGTACTATACCGCCATTGGAATACCAGCAAAGTTGATTAATATCCCTTCTGTGGGTGTCCACGACACCCATAGAGGGAGAATAGAACCTGTGAGCCTGTGAGCAAAACTCACCACCGAGCCCACAGTTGAGCGAGTACAGTGAGTCCACAAGGGGCTTTGTTGCGCTCCACCCCTGCCGGCATTCTGGCACATGGTATCCCAATGTCGGTATACTGACATTCGGCATCCCGTGTGCCGGCATCCCATACCGATCCCATTACAAGTAATGCTTGACATGTATTCCATTTGGTGTATGTGCCAAATTATAGGAAGGACAGTCTGAAGCAAGGGGGCAAAGGTTTCTTGAAAATCCATAGCAATTTGACATGTAACAGCTGATCATATATTGGACATCAGATTTGATTGGTGACGAGGAGCCCCAGGGATCTCAGATTGCAATCTTCGAGATAAATTCTTGGAGAAAATGGCACAGTGGTCCCAATAAGGGAAGTTATCAATTTCCTATATCTGACCGAAATGGGCTAGGTTTGGGACCTTGCCACCCGATGTGTAGAAATGAGCCCTCTGCCACACAATTCCTTTAACAAGAGGGTGAGGTAGAGTACATTTTGTGGAGTTGGGTGGGAAAGTAATACCATCTGTACAGCAGTTTCTATGTGTTTTCCTTACCAAATCCTTATTCTTTTTCATCAGCTTTGACTAAACAAGACCTAAAGGACTCCAGACAGGTCAACTCAATGCTCTTATCTGAAGGCACCACAGGAAGAACTTTGGAGGATATATCTGGAGTACTCTTTCACTGTCAAGATTAAACATCAGACTTACTATTGCAAAACTCCTGTCACTACGTTCAAATGATCTTAACACAAGAGAAAAATAAAACCCAGCATGCATGTCAAGCATTTAATCATCTTGCTGTTTTCAGATAAATTCCAGTGATTTGTAAAAAACTGAAACTAGTGTCTCCTTGATCTCCACTGGTGTAATTTCAATCAACTGCTGATAACTGTTTAAAATAAAGGGGGTCATTCCGATTTGATCGCTAGCTGCCGTTGTTCGCTGCGTAGCGATCAGTGAAAAAATGGCTAATCTGCGCATGCGTATGCACCGCAATGCGCACGCGCGTTGTACGGATACGAAGTCCATTGTGGTTTTGCACTGGTTCTAGCAACGATTCCAATCGCACAGCCGAACGCAAGAAGATTGACAGAAAGAGGGCGTTTCTGGGTGTCAACTGACCGTTTTCTGGGAGTGTTTGGAAAAATGCAGGCGTGGCCGGGCGTTTGCTGGGCGGGTATCTGACATCATTACCATGTCACTCGTCGCAGCAATCATCGCACAGGATAAGTAACTACAGGGCTGGTCTTGTTTTGCTCAAAATATGTTTGCAGGCGCTCTGATGCACAGGCGTTTGCACTCCTGCAAAGCAAAATACACTCCCCCGTGGGCGGCGACTATGCATTTGCACGGCTGCTAAAAACTGCTAGCGAGCGATCAACTCAGAATGACCCCCAAAATGCACAAAGATGTAGTATACATTTAATTCCTTTCCTTTGTTAAAGGATAGCTCCAATTGCTAAACCCAGGCTGGAGTTGACTGAAAAGTTTGCTTTAGGACATTGAAGTCTATGGGGTATATGCAATTGCGGTCGAATTCCCAAAAATGTCGAAAAACGGGGCATTTTCGACACAAAAAAAAATCGACAATGCAATACAGTACTTTTCGACAAAAAAAATGACTTTTCAGATTTGACTTTTTGCAATTCGACATTTTGAAAATTCGACATCTCTGCAGTGGTAAAAATGCGGCAATTCGACAAAAGTATATTCAATTGAAGAATGTTGATTCGACTTTAGTGCTTTTCGACAGTAATATCGTCAATTTCCTTCCGCCTCACTTTGCTGGCGGAATCTAATAAAAAAAAATTAAAACATGTTTTTTTTGTGTTTTTTTTTATTGCTAATAGCATATCTATTTATATTAGAAGGGATTATGTACTTGGTTTGTCTACTAGAGGGACACAAGTATTATTTATATATTTTTAAAGAGAATATTTTTTTTTTAACTGACTAAAATAGAGAGAGCATGGTTTTTAGTGGGAAGGAGTGGGAATGGGTTAAAATCAAGAAAAAAAATGCGTGGGGTCCCCCCTCCTAAGCATAACCAGCCTCGGGCTCTTCGAGCCGGTCCTGGTTGTAAAAATACAGGGGGAAACGGACAGGGGATCCCCCGTATTTTTAGAACCAGCACCGGGCTCTGCGTCCGGTCCTGGTGCAAATAATACGGGGGACAAAAAGCGTAGGGGTCCCCCGTATTTTTTGTACCAGCACCGGGCTCCACTAGCTGGGGAGATAATGCCACAGCCGGGGGGACACTTTTATACCAGTCCCTGCGGCCGTGGCATTAAAACCCCAACTAGTCACCCCTGGCCGGGGTACCATGGAGGAGTGGGGACCCCTTAAATCAAGGGGTCCCCCCCTCCAGCCACCCAAGGGCCAGGGGTGAAGCCCGAGGCTGTCCCCCCCATCCAAGGGCTGCGGATGGGGGGCTGATAGCCTTGTTGAAAATGAAAGAATATTGTTGTTGTTTTTTAGAAGAACTACAAGTCCCAGCAAGCCTCCCCCGCAAGCTGGTACTTGGAGAACCACAAGTACCAGCATGCGTGGGGGAAATGGGCCCGCTGGTACCTGTAGTTCTTCTGCAAAAAAAATACCCAAATAAAAACAGGACGCGCACACCTTGACAAGTACAACTTTATTACACACATGTCGACACACACATACTTACCTATGTTCACATGCCGACCTCTGTCCACTTCTCCAAGTAGAATCCATGGGGTACCTGAAAATAAAATTAGACTGCAATTGCATATACCCCATTATGAGGAGAATCTTACCAGTCCAAAGGCACTTGCGTCTAAGTTTGCTCTAAAAGTGGACGTACAATCTTAGAAAATAATTAATAAAATATAAACAAACTGTGTCTATTATAATTTGCAAAGCCAGTATGTAGGCTTATTGACTTTGAGCCTGATTTAGAGGTGGACGCAGAAGCGGCTGCATCTCTAGGCAGTCACTTGTGTGCAACTTTATGCAAATGCCCTTGCAAAGTCCTTCCATGGTTTTGCCCAATTGCTAACTCCCTAAGTTAGTTAATGAGCTGCATTCCCAATATAGGCCCTCATTCCGAGTTGTTCGCTCGCTAGCTGCTTTTAGCAGCAATGCAAACGCTAGCTGCCGCCCTCTGGGAGTGTATCTTAGCTTAGCAGAATTGCTAACAAAAGATTAGCAGTTCTGCTAATAAATTTTTCCCTGCAGTTTCTGAGTAGCTCCAGACCTACTCCTAGATTGCGATCACTGCAGACTGTTTGGTTCCTGGTTTGACGTCACAAACACGCCCTGCGCTCGGCCAGCCACTCCCCCATTTCCCCAGCCACTCCTGCGTTTTTTGGCTGACATGCCTGCGTTTTTTTAGCACACTCCCGGAAAACGCTCAGTTACCACTGTCACTGACCTAGGTTGGGGATGTTGTGAACTCGGGGGTTCTCCCGATGGTAGGGGAGAGGAACCACAGTTGGGTCGGAACAGGGATGGCTTGATATAGGTCTTCCTCATACAGGACTCTGACAGTAAAGCTTGGTGAAAATATTAAAGAAATTTATTGCAGGAAGGGAGCAACACAATGTCACATAGCAGAGAAGGAACGTATGGGGGGAATGTCCAGGCCTATAGGAGAACTTGTAAGCAATGTTAAAGATTCCAGGAAAAGAAATACTTGTGAGTGTTGGTACAAGATAATAGTGACTGAAGAACTTGTGAGTGATGTTTTTAAAGATACTGATGATTTGAAGAACTGGTGAACGGTGGTTAAAGACTCTGATGATTTGAAACACTTGTGAGCAGTGGTTAAAGACACTGATGATTTGTATGACTTGAGAGCGGTGACTAAAGATACTGATGATTTATAGAACTTGAGAGCGGTGGTTAAAGACACTGATGATTTGTATGACTTGAAAGCGGTGATTAAAGACACTGTAGAACTTGAGCACGGTGGTTAAAGACACTGATGATTTGTATGACTTGAGAGCGGTGGTTAAAGACACTGGTAACTTGCAAAACTTGGGAGCGGTGGTTAAAGACACTGGTAACTTGCAAAACTTGGGAGCGGTGGTTAAAGACACTGATGACTTGTAGAATTTGAGAACGGTGTTTAAAGACACTGATGACTTGTAGAACTTGAGAACGGTGTTTAAAGACACTGATGACTTGTAGAACTTGAGAGCGGTGTTAAAAGACACTGATGACTTGTAGAACTTGAGAGCGGCGTTTAGCCCGCAGCCCACGCTGACTCCAAGAAGCACTGGTGACTGGATTGCAGAGGAACACACCAGCCGCTGTATACGCTGGAACTGTGCAGCAACTGGCACCTGGAAGTGCCGGAGACACTGGGGTACGACTGCAGAGAGATTCGCCGGGAACAAGAGCACTGGCATCCACTTCAGGGGAAAAGACGATACTCAGGCGCCGAGGCTCTGCCCGGCGTCTGCCTTTGAATCTCCCGCCTCCGCTGGATTGGCGGAACAGTCTGATGACGTCACCTGCTCCCCACCCACGTGATTCCGGGTGTCATGGCAGCGCCCCTGCCCCGGGGAACCACCGGGAGCCGCGCCAGCCAGACTCCGGAGCCCATGGACCATCGAAGGTGGAGGCCGCAACACAGACCAGCAGGCATGCAGGGGTAAGCGCGGTGAACGCCGCCTATGGCGTGTGACAGTACCCTCTCCTCCAGGAGTGGCCCCCGGACACTTTCCAGCTTTTGTTGGATGTCTGGAATGGAAAATCCGCACCAGTCGGGGAGCCATAACTTCAGTAGCCTTGACCCAGCTCCTCTCCTCGGGGCCAAAACCTTTCCACTCCACCAAATACTGTAGATTCTTGTGAAGATAACGAGAGTCAAGAATAACTTTGATTTCAAAGTCCGTTCCAGCTTCAGACTCTGCAGAGGTTGGCCTCGGGGACTTCAAATGGAACCGGTTTAAAATAAGGGGGCGAAGGAGAGAGACATGAAAGGAGTTTAGTATCCGGAGGTGGGAAGTCAATCCCAATTTGCAGACAACCGGGTTCAGGACTTGTAACACGGGGTAAGGACCAATAAACTTTGGGGCGAACTTTATAGTGGGCACCCTTAACCGGAGGTTGCGGGTGGAAAGCCATACCCTGTCACCAACCTTGTATTGGGGAGCTGCTCGTCGCTTCCTATCCGCAAAGAATTTATAGCGGCCGGAGACTCTCTTGAGATTAGCTTGAACTCGACTCCAAATTTGGCTGAAGTGCCGAAGAGTAGAGGCTGCAGCAGGAACATCCTCCGGAGGACAAATGGGTAATTCAAGAACTTGAGGGTGGAACCCATAATTAATGAAAAATGGGGACTCACCAGTCGAAGAGTGGTACAGATGATTATGGGCAAACTCGGCCCATGGCAACAGTTCCACCCAATCATCTTGCGAGGGAGAAAGATAAACACGGAGAAAAGTCTCTAAATCTTGATTGACGCGTTCAGTTTGCCCATTGGTTTGTTGATAGTAAGCGGATGAAAACTTGAGTTTTATTTGTAAGGCCGTACAGAGAGCTCTCCAGAATCTTGCAGTGAATTGTACCCCCCGGTCAGAGACAATTTCCTGAGGTAAGCCGTGCAGGCGGAAATGTTCTCGGATAAATAACAAACCCAACTTCGGAGCTAATGGTAACCCGGTCAAAGGTACAAAATGTGCCATCTTAGAGAAACGGTCGATAATTACCCAGACAGTATTGTGACCCTTGGAGAGGGGCAATTCCGTGACAAAGTCCATAGAGATATGGGTCCAAGGCCTCTGAGGAATGGACAGTGGATGCAACAACCCCGCAGGAGGCAAACGATGAATTTTGTGCTGAGCACACTGAGGACATGAGTTGACATAATCTTGAATATCCTTCTTCATAGTGTCCCACCAGTAAGACCTTCGTAGAAACTCCCACATCTTTTGAACTCCAGGATGACCGGAAAACTTAGAAATATGAGCCCACTGCAACAACCTTGGTCGAAATTTAGCTGGCACAGACATTCTGCCAGGAGGACCCAGAGCAGTGGGAGCCGCTGACATAGAAACTGGACTGAGAATCAAAGCCTTCTCAACGGAATTCTCCTCATCCGAAGCTGTTAAGGAACAGGATAAAGCATCAGCCTTGGTGTTAAAAGTCCCAGCCCGGTACTTAATAACAAACGAAATCCGAATAAAGAAGAGCGCCCATCTAGCTTGACGGGGATTCAAGCACTGGGCCGGCTTGAGGTACAGCAAATTCTTATGATCAGTGAAAATTGTAATTAGGTGTTTAGCACCTTCCAAAAGATATCTCCATTCCTCCAAGCAGATTTTATTGACAAAAGCTCTTTGTCTCCAATGGTGTAATTCTGTTCCGCAGGAGAGAATTCGCGAGAATGGAAACCACATGGATGTAACTTCCCATCTGGAGCGTACTGCGAAAGCACGGCACCTATGCCTACCGTGGAAGCATCAACCTCCAAAAAGAATGGTTTTGAAAAATTTGGTTGTTGAAGTACTGGAGCGGACATAAAGGCTGCCTTTAACTGAGCGAACGCTGCTACAGCTTCGGAGGACCAATGACTTGGGTCAGAACCCTTCTTGGTTAGGGCAGTAATAGGTGCCACGATGGTAGAGAATCCCTTTATGAATTTCCGGTAGTAATTTGCATAACCCAGAAATCGTTGTACCGCTTTCAAGGAAAGAGGCTGAGTCCAGTCCCGGATGGTAGTGAGTTTCTCTGGATCCATACGAAGCTCCGTGCCCGAAATGATGTAACCAAGAAATGGAATAGAAGGAACCTCAAAAGTACATTTGGAAATCTTGCCATAAAGATGAGTCTCTCGCAATCGAAGAAGTACCTCTTTGACCTGTATTCTGTGCTCTGTGAGATTTTTAGAAAATATCAGAATGTCATCCAAATATACCACTACACTTAGGTATAGCATATCCCGAAAGACTTCGTTAATGAATCCCTGGAAGATGGCAGGGACGTTGCTGAGGCCAAACGGCATTACCAGATACTCGTAATGCCTGTCCCTGGTATTAAAGGCCGTCTTTCATTCGTCCCCCTGTCAGATACGTATCAAATTATAAGCTCCCCTTAAATCAAGCTTGGTGAAAACTCGGGCTCCGCGAACTCTATCAAAAAGCTCCGTAATGAGCGGCAAAGGATACTTATTCTTAATGGTGACATCATTTAGACTACGATAGTCAATACATGGTCTCAGCCCTCCGTCCTTCTTCACAAAAAAGAAACCCGCCCCTGCCGGGGATGTAGAGGGGCGGATGAATCCTTACTGCAGATTAGACTTGATATAGTCCGACATAGCTTGGGTCTCGGGCAATGATAAGGGATAAGTGCGACCCCGAGGTGGCATTTTCCCCGGAATGAGCTCAATGGGGCAGTCCCAGGGTCTATGCGGTGGTAGCTGATCGGCCGCTTGCTCCGAGAACACGTCAGAAAACTCCCGATAGGCCTCCGGAATGAGCCCTTCATCTGACTTGGAAGATACACGGAGCGGATAGACAGGGGTGAGACAATTTGAATGACAAAAAGAACTCCAAGATGTTATTTGTGTCGAACTCCAGTCGACGTGAGGGTTGTGAAGTTTAAGCCAAGGAAGGCCAAGAACCAGATCGTGGGGCATCTCCCGAATCACTAGGAATTCCAGGTGTTCTTGATGCAGAGCTCCCACTTGCAGTTTGATTGGTACTGTACAACTTGAAACCAGACCGTTAGAAATTTGGGTACCATTGATAGCAGTCAATGTAATAGGTCGTTCGACCGACCATAGCTGAAAACCCAGATCCTGGGCACAGGAAAGGGAAATAAAATTCCCTGCAGCCCCTGAGTCCACCAGAGCCTTAACGGGTTTGGCTATTGACTCGGAGAACAGAGACACGGAGAGTAAACAGTCCACTGGCGGAGAAGGTTTAGAAGAAACCCCTAGCTCGACTCCTCCGGAACAAGCTAGGACTGCCCATTTCCCAGCGAGACTTGCAAAACTTGAGAAAGTGATCCGCGGCTCCACAGTAGAGGCAGAGTCTACCCTCACGACGACGCTGACGTTCTTCTGGGGACAGCCGAGATCGATTAATCTGCATGGGTTCATCAGGACTTGGAATAACTGTTTGCTTAGACGGAAGAGATCGGACCCTTGATCGATCTGACCGACTACGTTCGCCACCTCGTTCCTGCATGCGAAGATCCACCTTTACACAGAGCGAGATCAACTGTTCTAAAGAATCCGGCAAATCTCTAGTGACCAACTCGTCCTTTAGACGATCGGAGAGCCCGTTCCAAAAGGCAGCCCGAAGGGCATCATTATTCCAGCGCAGTTCTGAAGCTATGGTCTGAAAATTAATCACATACTGTCCCACTGAACGAGAGCCTTGTCGGACACGAAGCAAGTCTGCTGAGGCAGCGGTCGTCCTGCCGGGCTCATCAAAGATCCTCCGGAATGACGTAATAAAATTGGTGTAACTAGAAACCAATGGATCAGATCGCTCCCATAACGGAGACACCCAATCCAACGCTGAACCCTCGAGCAAAGAAATAATGTATTCCACCTTGGACCGATCAGTAGGGAAGTTATGTGAAAGAAGTTCAAAATGTACTTCGCACTGATTGAGAAAACCACGGCAATTCTTTGGATTCCCATTATAGCGAGAAGGAGTAGGGAGCTGAAGGCTTGACCTGGTTCCAGAGGAGGATGGAACATTACTACAGACAACCACTGGAGCGGGTACTGGAGCTGGGGCCGGTACTACTGAAGCCAGAGAGTCTGAATTTGATCCAGCCGGCCAGATAATTCCTGGAGATAATGCATCACCTGGCCCTGTGCTGCTTCCTGACTTTGTACTCGAGAAATCAAGTCCTGGATGGTACTTGCCTCTGGGCTCCGATCCCCCGGGTCCATGAGGCCTGAGTATACTGTCACTGACCTAGGTTGGGGATGTTGTGAACTCGGGGGTTCTCCCGATGGTAGGGGAGAGGAACCACAGTTGGATCAGAACAGGGATGGCTTGATATAGGTCTTCCTCATACAGGACTCTGACAGTAAAGCTTGGTGAAAATATTAAAGAACTTTATTGCAGGAAGGGAGCAACACAATGTCACATAGCAGAGAAGGAACGTATGGGGGGAATGTCCTGGCCTATAGGAGAACCTGTAAGCAATGTTATAGATTCCAGGAAAAGAAGTACTTGTAAGTGTTGGTACAAGATAATAGTGACTGAAGAACTTGTGAGTGATGTTTTTAAAGATACTGATGATTTGAAGAACTGGTGAACGGTGGTTAAAGACTCTGATGATTTGAAACACTTGTGAGCGGTGGTTAAAGACTCTGATGATTTGTATGACTTGAGAGCAGTGACTAAAGATGCTGATGATTTATAGAACTTGAGAGCGGTGGTTAAAGACACTGATGATTTGTATGACTTGAGAGCGGTGATTAAAGACACTGTAGAACTTGAGCACGGTGGTTAAAGACACTGATGATTTGTATGACTTGAGAGCGGTGGTTAAAGACACTGGTAACTTGCAAAACTTGGGAGCGGTGGTTAAAGACACTGGTAACTTGCAAAACTTGGGAGCGGTGGTTAAAGACACTGATTACTTGTAGAATTTGAGAACGGTGTTTAAAGACACTGATGACTTGTAGAACTTGAGAACGGTGTTTAAAGACACTGATGACTTGTAGAACTTGAGAGCGGTGTTAAAAGACACTGATGACTTGTAGAACTTGAGAGCGGCATTTAGCCCGCAGCCCACGCTGACTCCAAGAAGCACTGGTGACTGGATTGCAGAGGAACACACCAGCCGCTGTATACGCTGGAACTGTGCAGCAACTGGCACCTGGAAGTGCCGGAGACACTGGGGTACGACTGCAGAGAGATTCGCCGGGAACAAGAGCACTGGCATCCACTTCAGGGGAAAAGACGATACTCAGGCGCCGAGGCTCTGCCCGGCGTCTGCCTTTGAATCTCCCGCCTCCGCTGGATTGGCGGAACAGTCTGATGACGTCACCTGCTCCCCGCCCACATGATGCCAGGTGTCATAGCGGCGCCCCTGCCCCGGGAAACCGCCGGGAGCCGCACCAGCCAGACGCCGGAGCCCGTGGACCATCGAAAGCGGAGGCCGCAACACAGACCAGCAGGCACGCAGGGGTAAGCGCGGTGAACGCCGCCTATGGTGTGTGACAACCACCAGAAACACCCACTTCCTGTCAATCACTCACCGATCAGCAGAGCGACTGAAAAGCGTAGCTCGGCCCATAGTTTTGTGTGGAAGTACATACACATGCGCAGAACCGCCGGTTTTTAGCCTGATCGCAATTCTGCTAAAAACGTCAGCGAGCGAACAACTCAGAATGACCCCCTTAGTGACTGAGATTAAATTCTCTTCTCTGCTGTTTCTCCTGTGCGGATAAAGGACACGGGACACTTTGGATCTGTATGGGTTCAGGTTCCCCACTATCAGTCTCACTATAGGACTGATATATTTTACTGTACCTTTGATCAGAAACACATGTTCTGTGGCTGGCTGGCTTCACCTGGTTTTAATCAGCCACAGAATGTCACGCGCCATAGACGGCATTCACCACGCTTACCCCTGCGTGCCTGCTGGTCTGTGTTGCGGCCTCCGCCTTCGGTGGTCCACAGGCTCCGGCGTCTGGCTGGCGCGGATCCCGGCGGTTCCCTGGGGCAGGGGCGCCGCCATGACACCCGGCGTCACGTGGGCGGGGAGCAGGTGACGTCATCAGACTGTTCCGCCAATCCAGCGGAGGCGGGAGATTCAAAGGCAGACGCCGGGCAGAGCCTCGGCGCCTGAGTATCGTCTTTTCCCCTGAAGTGGATGCCAGTGCTCTTGTCCCCGGCGAATCTCTCTGCAGTCGTACCCCAGTGTCTCCGGCACTTCCAGGTGCCAGTTGCTGCACAGTTCCAGCGTATACAGCGGCTGGTGTGTTCCTCTGCAATCCAGTCACCAGTGCTTCTTGGAGTCAGCGTGGGCTGCGGGCTAAACGCCGCTCTCAAGTTCTACAAGTCATCAGTGTCTTTAAACACCGTTCTCAAATTCTACAAGTCATCAGTGTCTTTTACCACCACTCCCAAGTCTTGCAAGTTACCAGTGTCTTTAACCACCGCTCCCAAGTTTTGCAAGTTACCAGTGTCTTTAACCACCGCTCCCAAGTGTTGCAAGTTACCAGTGTCTTTAACCACTGCTCCCAAGTTCTACAGTGTCTTTAATCATCGCTCTCAAGTCATACAAATCATCAGTGTCTTTAACCACCGTGCTCAAGTTCTACAGTGTCTTTAATCACCGCTCTCAAGTCATACAAATCATCAGTGTCTTTAACCACCGCTCTCAAGTTCTATAAATCATCAGTATCTTTAGTCACTGCTCTCAAGTCATACAAATCATCAGTGTCTTTAACCACCGCTCACAAGTATACAAAGAAGAATTTTTGGCCACGAGTGCCACCAGGCGCCAAGACTAAATGGTATTAAACAAAGTGCTCTCATGCAGTGATAATAAGATAAAAATCATAAAACATATACAACCCTGCAGGCTGATGCAAATGTCCAATCCTCGGTTTTTCACACCTCCTCCTCAGCATATATCAAAGGAATACCGATATGTAAAATAGAGGGGAGAGGGAAACCACATGTGTAGTACAGTATTTAATAACATATATACACAAACAAGGGACATTAACAATGGCAAATAAAAGATGGTAAATTTCCCATATGTGGCAGCCACAGGGAGACTGTGGAATAATTACCAGAAAGTCCGAGAACCCAAAAAAGTTCTCAAACAAGTTCTTTAAACTCCAGAAACCGCCCGGGCTGGGAGCTGGAAGATCACTGGTTCCTAGAGCCGCAGGCCACCCTCTGGATAATGACCACAAATGAGACACGCCAACGCGTTTCAACTCCTTTTCCTGGAGTCTTTCTCAAGGCTGAATACCATCTGTGCACTAACTGTCCGGATATTTGACCAATCACAAGCGGCTCCGTGATAAATTTCCTCCGCTCTAACATACACACATCGTCGGGTTTCCATGGTTACCGGAAGTTCCTCTCCGTCGCTTCCGTTCTCGGGTCCGTAGTAATGTTCCCGTGGCAACCCGACGTGTCAGAGCGTCACTTCCGGTCACGGCGCCCATAGTAACTGGGTCTGTAATGATGTCTCCATGGTAACTAGACACGACAAAGTGTCACTTCCGGTCACGGCATCCATAGTAATTAGGTATGTGTACCCGTTTCCTTCAAACACATATTCTGTGGTGTTATAACCGCTTTTTTCAAATCTTTCCTTCAAATCATGGGCTTGGTCCTGATAGACCTCAGCTTTAGAACAGTTCCTCTTTAGCCTCTTTAGTTGTCCAAGTAAAAAAGTGGTTATAACACCGTTAAGATTGAAAAAGCAATGGAAGAGATAGAGAAGATTGACAGGACAGATTTATTGGTGGAAAAGTCACTTAGGGTGTCCAGTAAGGAGAGATTTGAGTGGGCATTTATTACTGGCTATAATTCTCAACATAAAACCCTTGAAAAATCGGTCAGACGTAATTGGAAAATACTTAAAAAAGATCCTGTTCTGGGAGAATCATTACCCAATCGTCCTACATTTATTTATAAGAGGGCCCCTAATTTAAAGACTTCCCTGGTAAATAGTTATATACCCCCAAAAAAGAGGGAAGGTGGGATTTTAACACAGGGTTTCCACCGTTGTGGGATGTGCATTTGTTGCCGAGAGGTACCAAGCGATGGGACAAAAAAACTTGAGTCTGTGTGCATCAATGGCAAAAGTGTTAAAATTAGGGACTTTATTACCTGCAACGTTAAAAATGTGATCTATTTTATCGAGTGTAGGTGTCATCTTTTTTATATAGGTCGCCCCACTAGACCTCTTAAAACTCGCCTAGGCGAGCATTGCAGGAATATTAAAAAGAGTTTGGAGTCCCATGCCTTATCTAACCATTTTAAAATGCATCATAAAAGTTCCACAGGGGGGATAGTTAGATTTGGAGCCATCAAAGTGGTCAAATGTGGACCACGACAGCGGGATATCACCACACTTTTAGCCAAGAGCGAGATGCACTTTATTTTAGAGATGAGCGGGTTCGGTTTCTCTGAATCCGAACCCGCCAGAACTTCATGTTTTTTTTCACGGGTCCGAGCGACTCGGATCTTCCCGCCTTGCTCGGTTAACCCGAGCGCGCCCGAACGTCATCATGACGCTGTCGGATTCTCGCGAGGCTCGGATTCTATCGCGAGACTCGGATTCTATATAAGGAGCCGCGCGTCGCCGCCATTTTCACACGTGCATTGAGATTGATAGGGAGAGGACGTGGCTGGCGTCCTCTCCGTTTAGAATTAGAATAGATTAGAGAGACACTTGATTTACTAATTTTGGGGAGCATTAGGAGTACTCAGTAGTGTACAGTGCAGAGTTTTGCTGATAGTGACCAGTGACCACCACTTTTATTTATAATCCGTTCTCTGCCTGAAAAAAGCGATACACAGCACACAGTGACTCAGTCACATACCATATCTGTGTGCACTGCTCAGGCTCAGGCCAGTGTGCTGCATCATCTATATATATTATATATCTGTCTGACTGCTCAGCTCACACAGCTTATAATTGTGGGGGAGACTGGGGAGCACTACTGCAGTGCCAGTTATAGGTTATAGCAGGAGCCAGGAGTACATAATATTATATTAAAATTAAACAGTGCACACTTTTGCTGCAGGAGTGCCACTGCCAGTGTGACTAGTGACCAGTGACCTGACCACCAGTATATAATATTAGTAGTATACTATCTCTTTATCAACCAGTCTATATTAGCAGCAGACACAGTACAGTGCGGTAGTTCACGGCTGTGGCTACCTCTGTGTCGGCACTCGGCAGCACGTCCATAATTGTATATACCAGTGACCTAACCGTGGTTTTTTTTTCTTTCTTTATACATACATACTAGTTACGAGTATACTATCTCTTTATCAACCAGTCTATATATTAGCAGCAGACACAGTACAGTGCGGTAGTTCACGGCTGTGGCTACCTCTGTGTCGGCACTCGGCAGCCCGTCCATAATTGTATATACCACCTAACCGTGGTTTTTTTTTCTTTCTTTATACATACATACTAGTTACGAGTATACTATCTCTTTATCAACCAGTCTATATATTAGCAGCAGACACAGTACAGTGCGGTAGTTCACGGCTGTGGCTACCTCTGTGTCGGCACTCGGCAGCCCGTCCATAATTGTATATACCACCTAACCGTGGTTTTTTTTTCTTTCTTTATACATACATACTAGTTACGAGTATACTATCTCTTTATCAACCAGTCTATATATTAGCAGCAGACACAGTACAGTGCGGTAGTTCACGGCTGTGGCTACCTCTGTGTCGGCACTCGGCAGCCCGTCCATAATTGTATATACCACCTAACCGTGGTTTTTTTTTCTTTCTTTATACATACATACTAGTTACGAGTATACTATCTCTTTATCAACCAGTCTATATATTAGCAGCAGACACAGTACAGTGCGGTAGTTCACGGCTGTGGCTACCTCTGTGTCGGCACTCGGCAGCCCGTCCATAATTGTATATACCACCTAATCGTGGTTTTTTTTTCTTTCTTTATACATACATACTAGTTACGAGTATACTATCTCTTTATCAACCAGTCTATATATTAGCAGCAGACACAGTACAGTGCGGTAGTTCACGGCTGTGGCTACCTCTGTGTCGGCACTCGGCAGCCCGTCCATAATTGTATATACCACCTAACCGTGGTTTTTTTTTCTTTCTTTATACATAGATACTAGTTACGAGTATACTATCTCTTTATCAACCAGTCTATATATTAGCAGCAGACACAGTACAGTGCGGTAGTTCACGGCTGTGGCTACCTCTGTGTCGGCACTCGGCAGCCCGTCCATAATTGTATATACCACCTAACCGTGGTTTTTTTTTCTTTCTTTATACATACATACTAGTTACGAGTATACTATCTCTTTATCAACCAGTCTATATATTAGCAGCAGACACAGTACAGTGCGGTAGTTCACGGCTGTGGCTACCTCTGTGTCGGCACTCGGCAGCCCGTCCATAATTGTATATACCACCTAACCGTGGTTTTTTTTTCTTTCTTTATACATACATACTAGTTACGAGTATACTATCTCTTTATCAACCAGTCTATATATTAGCAGCAGACACAGTACAGTGCGGTAGTTCACGGCTGTGGCTACCTCTGTGTCGGCACTCGGCAGCCCGTCCATAATTGTATATACCACCTAACCGTGGTTTTTTTTTCTTTCTTTATACATACATACTAGTTACGAGTATACTATCTCTTTATCAACCAGTCTATATATTAGCAGCAGACACAGTACAGTGCGGTAGTTCACGGCTGTGGCTACCTCTGTGTCGGCACTCGGCAGCCCGTCCATAATTGTATACTAGTATCCAATCCATCCATCTCCATTGTTTACCTGAGGTGCCTTTTAGTTGTGCCTATTAAAATATGGAGAACAAAAATGTTGAGGTTCCAAAATTAGGGAAAGATCAAGATCCACTTCCACCTCGTGCTGAAGCTGCTGCCACTAGTCATGGCCGAGACGATGAAATGCCAGCAACGTCGTCTGCCAAGGCCGATGCCCAATGTCATAGTACAGAGCATGTCAAATCCAAAACACCAAATATCAGTAAAAAGCCTCTTTTTTTCTTTGCGTCATGTGCTGTTTGGGGAGGGTTTTTTGGAAGGGACATCCTGCGTGACACTGCAGTGCCACTCCTAGATGGGCCCGGTGTTTGTGTCGGCCACTAGGGTCGCTAATCTTACTCACACAGCTACCTCATTGCGCCTCTTTTTTTCTTTGCGTCATGTGCTGTTTGGGGAGGGTTTTTTGGAAGGGCCATCCTGCGTGACACTGCAGTGCCACTCCTAGATGGGCCCGGTGTTTGTGTTGGCCACTAGGGTCGCTAATCTTACTCACACAGCTACCTCATTGCGCCTCTTTTTTTCTTTGCGTCATGTGCTGTTTGGGGAGGGTTTTTTGGAAGGGACATCCTGCGTGACACTGCAGTGCCACTCCTAGATGGGCCCGGTGTTTGTGTCGGCCACTAGGGTCGCTAATCTTACTCACACAGCTACCTCATTGCGCCTCTTTTTTTCTTTGCGTCATGTGCTGTTTGGGGAGGGTTTTTTGGAAGGGACGTCCTGCGTGACACTGCAGTGCCACTCCTAGATGGGCCCGGTGTTTGTGTCGGCCACTAGGGTCGCTTATCTTACTCACACAGCGACCTCGGTGCAAATTTTAGGACTAAAAATAATATTGTGAGGTGTGAGGTATTCAGAATAGACTGAAAATGAGTGTAAATTATGGTTTTTGAGGTTAATAATACTTTGGGATCAAAATGACCCCCAAATTCTATGATTTAAGCTGTTTTTTAGTGTTTTTGGAAAAAAACACCCGAATCCAAAACACACCCGAATCCGACAAAAAAAATTCGGTGAGGTTTTGCCAAAACGCGTTCGAACCCAAAACACGGCCGCGGAACCGAACCCAAAACCAAAACCCGAAAAATTTCAGGCGCTCATCTCTACTTTATTTATGAATTTAACACTCTTCACCCTATGGGTCTTAATAATGATTTTGAATTAAAGTGGTTTATGTAGTTTTTATTTTTTGTTTTTATTTTATTTTGTATTTTATCTTGTATTTTATTTTTTGTTTTAGAGTCATTGTGTGACTTTGCAGTGATTTATATCCAGGATTGCCAGATAAACATGCTGGACTTGATTTTATATGTAAAGGACTGATATTGAACACTCCCAGTCATCTACTATGAGTCCGTTTATAATGTAACCATGACATCGATTTCCGATACCTGGACACAGTCAGAATACGTGTTTGAAGGAAACGGGTACAGATACCTAATTACTATGGATGCTGTGACCGGAAGTGACGCTTTGTCGCGTCTAGTTACCATGGAGACATCATTACAGACCCAGTTACTATGGGCGCCGTGACCGGAAGTGACGCTCTGACACGTCGGGTTGCCACGGGAACATTACTACAGACCCGAGAACGGAAGCGACGGAGAGGAACTTCCGGTAACCATGGAAACCCGACGATGTGTGTATGTTAGAGCGGAGGAAATTTATCACGGAGCCGCTTGTGATTGGTCAAAAGAGAGTTCAAATATCCGGACAGTTAGTGCACAGATGGTATTCAGCCTTGAGAAAGACTCCAGGAAAAGGAGTTGAAACGCGTTGGAGTGTCTCGTTTGTGGTCAGTATCCAGAGGGTACCAGTGATCTTCCAGCTCCCAGCCCGGGCGGTTTCTGGAGTTTAAAGAACTTGTTTGAGAACTTTTTTGGGTTCTCAGACTTTCTGGTAATTATTCCACAGTCTCCCTGTGGCTGCCACATATGGGAAATTTACCATCTTTTATTTGCCATTGTTAATGTCCCTTGTATGTGTATATATGTTATTAAATACTGTACTACACATGTGGTTTCCCTCTCCCCTCTATTTTACATATCGGTATTCCTTTGATATATGCTGTGAGGAGGAGGTGTGAAAAACCGAGGATTGGACATTTGCATCAGCCTGCAGAGTTGTATATGTTTTATGATTTTTATCTTATTATCCCTGCATGAGAGCACATTGTTTAATACCATTTAGTCTTGGCGCCTGGTGGCACTCGTGGCCAAAAATTCTTCTTTGTATACTTGTACCTGTTGTGTTTTGGAGAGACACTGTCCTTGGTCACGGGAACTATAAGGCAGCCCTTGAACATATTTGCGCAATACGCGGGCGATTGGACAAATTGTTTGCTTTCACCGCTCACAAGTGTTTCAAATCATCAGAGTCTTTAACCACCGTTCACCAGTTCTTTAAATCATCAGTATCTTTAAAAACATCACTCACAAGTTCTTCAGTCACTATTATCTTGTACCAACACTCACAAGTACTTTTCCTGGAATCTTTAACATTGCTTACAAGTTCTCCTATAGGAAGAAACACTAGTTGTTGATCCTGCACAGAGCTAGATTCAAAAATACAAATAATTCTTTAGAAGCCAGAAATGGACGATAATATATTATAAATCCCTATCAGTCCGTATGGCGGTGCGCCCAAGGTCATAAAAAGCAAGCAAAATTGTGTCTACAAAGAGAACAAGTATGACTCTAGTTTGGGCGCACTCTTTTTGATATTTAATTATAAATTATGATCAAAATGAGAAATGAGCCTAAAGCTCGATATTAACGTCTAAGGCTTGTACTCTGCACCACAGTAGAGAACTCAAAACTAAATATACGATGCATAAATGATCGTATTACTCATAAGGCAAAATGTATCTGGAAGGAATACCATGCTATGATACAAAATATAGTAATGTGTTGAATGTTCAGATCTTAATTATACCTGGATAATTGCATAGTGGAGGGTAGCTACATCACAAACTGCCTCCGTCTGCCAAGAATCTGTACAAACTTTGTTTGTATTAATGCGACCCTGATTAGGGTTTGGATTAGTGAATGAGAGAGCCCACACACTGTGAAATGATATCTAATAATTAGCTTTTGTCTTTGATAGGTGAAACTAAAAAGGATAGGGGAAATGGTTGAAATCAGTAAAGTAGTGATACTGCTGTTGGCGTTATTGCCATAGGACAATCTTCCTACTTCACCGGGTATTCCCTAGTGGTCGCCCATCTAGGTACTGACCCAGCCCACCTCCGTTTAGCTTCCAAGATCGGACGAGATTGGGCGTGAACGGAGGGGTATGGTCGTAGAGAGAAAAATGCCCTACATCGCCAATGAGAGTGCACCGAAACGGAAGGATGGATTCCTTCTCGGGAGAAAATATGACAAGATTGGAGGATGACAGGAAAATCAATGGTAATGGAGTGTGAATCTGCTGTCCATGTTAGACTGGCGGGACGTGTACCCTGGGGGACTGGTCCGCCTGAATCGTGGATGAGAGTTCACAGAAAGAAGGAAAAGTAGGAAAGTGGAGAAAGAATTGTAAAGTCAAAGATAACTCATGGTTAAAGATTCCTTAACGGTCACCTGTTTTGATCACAATTAAGTATGAATCTTGGTGGTGGTGAACCGATTATTGCAGTATCACAAAAAAAGAAGGAAGGGAAGTGCCGAAAATTAAATGAGCATGATGTCCATCAATGACACATAAATATATTCTGGAGTCAGATGCTAATATGCTGGCTGTAAGATTAATTAAGTTTGACACATCCTACCAAAGAACAAAACTCACAGTGACAAAAATATGAATCGTTGGCTGTCTAATAGGTGACAGATTGTCAGGGGGACAATGCCCCAGAGTTGCCTCTGAAGCACTGCCTGACGCAAGCCACCAGTGGAATCAGAGGATATGGATCCCACAAAAGCAGACCCTGTAATAATAGGTATCTCACAGGGTATGGTCGCTACTGTCCAAAGCCAGGAGAGTTAGGCGGAGGATTAAACAAAGGAATATTACCTTTAGCAAAGTTTCTGGTAATATAAGATGTAACTGACTGAAGCATGCAAAATTGTTATATGCTTGGTATACATACATCAAAGAATTACACAGGTATATCACACTCCCTTTCTGGGAGCATGAAATATGTAAGTAGCAACAGTGATTACTGACAAGTGATTACTGACAAGTATAAAATATTAAATATCACAAGTATTAAATATTAAAGTATTAAAATATTAAAGTATTAAATATTAAATATCACCCATCCAGATGTCAGACATGAGAGGTGCCCCTCTCATGTCTGACATCTGGATGGGTGATATTTAATACTTGTCATATATTATTAAGGACATTTTTTCCTATCTGTCAATTTAACAGGGGATATCCAATCCCCCATGATTGTCTGACATCCGTTTAAGCTGACATCCAACATGTATTTTCTAACACCGTTTTTTCAGTGTTAGGTCAGCAGGAACATCATCTGCAATACCTTACTATAGGTGTATTTATTCAAACAATTTGTTTTCCTGATGTTTCAGCAGACACCTTACCTATAGATCATTTAAGGCAGGCCAGCAGGAACACCACCTGCATGACCTTACTATAAGTGTCTATATTTAAACATTCTGTTTTCCTGTGTTGGTACTGTGCATACCTCAGTAATCACTGTTGCTACTTACATATTTCATGCTCCCAGAAAGGGAGTGTGATATACCTGTGTAATTCTTTGATGTATGTATACCAAGCATATAACAATTTTGCATGCTTCAGTCAGTTACATCTTATATTACCAGAAACTTTGCTAAAGGTAATATTCCTTTGTTTAATCCTCCGCCTAACTCTCCTGGCTTTGGACAGTAGCGACCATACCCTGTGAGATACCTATTATTACAGGGTCTGCTTTTGTGGGATCCATATCCTCTGATTCCACTGGTGGCTTGCGTCAGGCAGTGCTTCAGAGGCAACTCTGGGGCATTGTCCCCCTGACAATCTGTCACCTATTAGACAGCCAACGATTCATATTTTTGTCACTGTGAGTTTTGTTCTTTGGTAGGATGTGTCAAACTTAATTAATCTTACAGCCAGCATATTAGCATCTGACTCCTGAATATATTTATGTGTCATTGATGGACATCATGCTCATTTAATTTTCGGCACTTCCCTTCCCTCTTTTTTTGTGATACTGCAATAATCGGTTCACCACCACCAAGATTCATACTTAATTGTGATCAAAACAGGTGACCGTTAAGGAATCTTTAACCATGAGTTATCTTTGACTTTACAATTCTTTCTCCACTTTCCTACTTTTCCTTCTTTCTGTGAACTCTCATCCACGATTCAGGCGGACCAGTCCCCCAGGGTACACGTCCCGCCAGTCTAACATGGACAGCAGATTCACACTCCATTACCATTGATTTTCCTGTCATCCTCCAATCTTGTCATATTTTCTCCCGAGAAGGAATCCATCCTTCCGTTTCGGTGCACTCTCATTGGCGATGTAGGGCATTTTTCTCTCTACGACCATACCCCTCCGTTCACGCCCAATCTCGTCCGATCTTGGAAGCTAAACGGAGGTGGGCTGGGTCAGTACCTAGATGGGCGACCACTAGGGAATACCCGGTGAAGTAGGAAGATTGTCCTATGGCAATAACGCCAACAGCAGTATCACTACTTTACTGATTTCAACCATTTCCCCTATCCTTTTTAGTTTCACCTATCAAAGACAAAAGCTAATTATTAGATATCATTTCACAGTGTGTGGGCTCTCTCATTCACTAATCCAAACCCTAATCAGGGTCGCATTAATACAAACAAAGTTTGTACAGATTCTTGGCAGACGGAGGCAGTTTGTGATGTAGCTACCCTCCACTATGCAATTATCCAGGTATAATTAAGATCTGAACATTCAACACATTACTATATTTTGTATCATAGCATGGTATTCCTTCCAGATACATTTTGCCTTATGAGTAATACGATCATTTATGCATCGTATATTTAGTTTTGAGTTCTCTACTGTGGTGCAGAGTACAAGCCTTAGACGTTAATATCGAGCTTTAGGCTCATTTCTCATTTTGATCATAATTTATAATTAAATATCAAAAAGAGTGCGCCCAAACTAGAGTCATACTTGTTCTCTTTGTAGACACAAGTTCTCCTATAGGCCTGGACATTCCCCCCATACGCTCCTTCTCTGCTATGTGACATTGTGTTGCTCCCTTCCTGTAATAAAGTTCTTTAATATTTTCACCAAGCTTTACTGTCAGAATCCTGTATGAGGAAGACCTATATCAAGCCATCCCTGTTCCGACCCAACTGTGGTTCCTCTCCCCTACCATCAGGAGAACCCCCGAGTTCACAACATCCCCAACCTAGGTCAGTGACGCAGAAACTGTGTATTTCATGTGTCCTTGATTAAAGAACAATGTAGATCCTAACTGACCAAAGGCAAGTGAGCATCAGGTATCAAACACTAAGAGCTTTGCTTCTCCCTTTGGTGGTCTGTTAACTGTGTATCAATATTAACATTGTCACAGACAGCAGTATATGTTGCGCTACCTAAACATTTGTTTAGGACTTGTTCCTCTCATTATGATAAATTGCCCCAGTACTATTACTTTCAGAGGATCTGGAGTATTGTAGGCAATTTGAATTGTATTACTAACTCCCGACACTGGCTAAACTGTCTGCACAGGTGTTCCCAACATGACTTTGCTAAAGCCTTTGATGCTCCTCATAGAGCTGCTTAAGTTGAGGTCAAATTTACTAGTAAAGGAAAAATGAACTTTTTGGAGTATTCTGGGGAATTCAGGCAATGGATGGTTGACACAGAATGGAATATGGGTGCTAAGCAACATCATTTAGGAAGGCATAATGTGTTGGGAAACACCAGTACCCCAACTCTATAAGGAGGACAAAGCAGTATTAAGATGGTCATTGCCCCCTAAGGTTATGTTATTCCTTTTTTTAGTTTCTTAACCACTCAATGGTTATTGTGTTCGCCCCACAGAAAATGCAAACACCTCTGCCTGTCAATCAGGCAGAGGCGTTCGTGGGATGGGGGCGGCAATGCTCCATTTCCTAGGCGGAGATGGAGCATTTTGGGGCGTGGTTTGTAAATGGGGGGTATGCCAGCGTGAACGGGGGCATGACGAGGGCGTGATCGCGGTGGCTGTGTAACATAACACGCAGCCGCCGTGATCTGAAAAATGGCGATGGGTCTCCCGTAGGCACAGCTAAGCTGTGCTGGCAGGAGGCAACCGCAATTTCTGCTTGATGAAGGGGGGGAAGAGGTTGTGCACAGCATGCTGGGTGGCCTTGCCCTGGTATGGGCGGCCCCCAGAATTTGCAATCCTTACTGAATTCGGCCCAATATTCAGATTACAGATATACTGATTTCTGCTGTCACTCTCATTGATTCTGGATCAATGGGAAATGAAATTGGTAAAGATTTGCTTCACAGCTACTCATTGCCAGTTAATTGAAAAAAAACAAGCGTGTGTCTTTTGATAGTTTGCTTATAAAAATCAGGTCCAGTGAACCAAAAAATAGAACCATTGACAATTCAAACTATTCAACACCAATGTGACACAAATGTCTTGGACATCGTTCATTCCCCAATGTTTCTTGTGGTCAATGGAATGCGCTGGTTGGCAAAACATAGGTCCTAATTCAGACCTGATCGCAGCAGCAAATTTGTTAGCTAATGGGCAAAACCATGTGCACTGCAGGGGGGGCAGATATAACATGTGCAGACAGAATTAGATTTGGGTGGGTTATATTGTTTCTGTGCAGGGTAAATACTGGCTGCCTTGATTTTACACTGCAGTTTAGATTTCAGTTTGAACACACCCCACCCAAATCTAACTCTCTGCACATGGTTTTGCCCATTAGCTAACAAGTTTGCTGCTGCGATCAGATCTGAATTAGGCCCATAATCCATTGATTGATTGGAGCAACCAAAGTCTGCTTTATTGTACAATCTTTTGTAAGGATAATTGTCTCCGACCTGTCACAGTCTAGTTTGGGCTTGGTTCCTGGTATTGCTTATTGGTGCTGAGCCTGAGATTATAAATATGTTAATTATAGATTTGTTTGGTAAAAAACAGGCAAAAACTATTCTTCCACATAGGATTTATGATAGTCCGATATATATTTTTCCATTTGAGTTGCAGACCTTAAAGGACTATATTGAAGGCAATTTGGCAAGGAGCTTTATTTGTCCTACTACATCACCATCTGGTGCTGCAGTCTTCATTATAAGCAACAAAGGTGGATGTTTAAGGCTGTATATTGTTTGCAGAGCTTTTATTGCAGTTACTATAAGCAATAGCAACCAGATGCCAATCATTTTCAAATTGTTTGAGTGTTTGAAAGGAGCTAGACTGACATGAGCATACAATTTAGCAGGTGACAAATGAAAAACACTTTTTAGAAGCAGAAATAGCCACTTTGAATACTTTGTGGGTTAATAAAGTATTAAGGTAAATAATTAAATACATAAATAAAAGATTTATTTGCATAAGAGAACGGAGGACATTTTATATGGCTGTAGTGACATAAAATTCTGAATAGCAGGCTGAATGAAGCAGCTGTGATAAGTGGAGGTATCCATGGTAACAGTGGGCCTATGAGTTGACTGAGGAATCTGGTGATGGGAGGGGCTTAGCCCTTACAAGGAGAGGACTGAATAGGTTCTCCCTCTTTTCCTCAGAGAAAATTGAACAGTGAAGTGCTCTGCGTTTTGTTTTGTACTGAACTGTATATTATTTGTGAATTGTGGTATTTTTCTACTTATTTCTTTTCAATCTTTACTAATCTTTATCCTTTCACCCCCCTTTTTGTTCTTTGACTCTTTCTTATCTATCTTTTCTATCTTCTAACATGCCGAGTAGTGATGAGCGGGTTCGGTTCCTCGGAAACCGAACCCCCCCGAACTTCACCCATTTTACACGAGTCCGAGGCATACTCGGATTCTCCCGTATGGCTCGGTTAACCCGAGCGCGCCTGAACGTCATCATCCCGCTGTCGGATTCTCGCGAGATTCGGATTCTATATAAGCAGCCGCGCGTCGCCGCCATTTTTACTCGTGCATTGGAAATGTTAGTGAGAGGACGTGGCTGGCGTCCTCTCCATTTATTAATCTTGATGCAAAAATATTTGTGCTTATTCCTTAATTGTGGGGACTGGGGAGCAGCTGTATTATATAGGAGGAGTACAGTGCAGAGTTTTGCTGACAGTGACCACCAGTATATGTTGTCTGCCTGAAAAACACTCCATATCTGTGCTCAGTGAGCTGCATATATCTGTGCTCACACTGCTTAATTGTGGGGACTGGGGAGCAGCTGTATTATATAGGAGGAGTACAGTGCAGAGTTTTGCTGACAGTGACCACCAGTATACGTTGTCTGCCTGAAAAACACTCCATATCTGTGCTCAGTGTGCTGCATATATCTGTGCTCACACTGCTTTATTGTGGGCACTGGGGACCACCAGTATATTATATAGGAGGAGTACCGTGCAGAGTTTTGCTGACCAGTGACCACCAGTATACGTTGTCTGCCTGAAAAACACTCCATATCTGTGCTCCGTGTGCTGCATATATCTGTGCTCACACTGCTTTATTGTGGGCACTGGGAACCACCAGTATATTATATAGGAGGAGTACAGTGCAGAGTTTTGCTGACCAGTGACCACCAGTATACGTTGTCTGCCTGAAAAACACTCCATATCTGTGCTCAGTTTGCTGCATATATCTGTGCTCACACTGCTTTATTGCGGGCACTGGAGACCACCAGTATATTATATAGGAGTACAGTGCAGAGTTTTGCTGACCAGTGACCACCAGTATACGTTGTCTGCCTGAAAAACACTCCATATCTGTGCTCAGTGTGCTGCATATATCTGTGCTCACACTGCTTTATTGTGGGCACTGGGGACCACCAGTATATTATATAGGAGTAGTACAGTGCAGAGTTTTGCTGACCAGTGACCACCAGTATACGTTGTCTGCCTGAAAAACACTCCATATCTGTGCTCAGTGTGCTGCATATATCTGTGCTCACACTGCTTTATTGTGGGCACTGGGGACCACCAGTATATTATATAGGAGGAGTACAGTGCAGAGTTTTGCTGACCAGAGACCACCAGTATACGTTATCTGCCTGAAAAACACTCCATATCTGTGCTCAGTGTGCTGCATATATCTGTGCTCACACTGCTTTATTGTGGGCACTGGGGACCACCAGTATATTATATAGGAGGAGTACAGTGCAGAGTTTTGCTGACCAGTGACGACCAGTATACGTTGTCTGCCTGAAAAACACTCCATATCTGTGCTCAGTGTGCTGCATATATCTGTGCTCACACTGCTTTATTGTGGGCACTGGGGACCACCAGTATATTATATAGGAGGAGTACAGTGCAGAGTTTTGCTGACCAGTGACCACCAGTATACGTTGTCTGCCTGAAAAACACTCCATATCTGTGCTCAGTGTGCTGCATATATCTGTGCTCACACTGCTTAATTATGGGGACTGGGGAGCAGCTGTATTATATAGGAGGAGTACATTGCAGAGTTTTGCTGACATTGACCACCAGTATACGTTGTCTGCCTGAAAAATACTCCATATCTGTGCTCAGTGTGCTGCATATATCTGTGCTCACACTGCTTTATTGTGGGCACTGGGGACCACCAGTATATTATATAGGAGGAGTACAGTGCAGAGTTTTGCTGACAGTGACCACCAGTATATATAGCAGTACGGTACGGAAGGCCACTGCTCTACCTACCTCTGTGTCATCAAGTATACTATCCATCCATACCTGTGGTGCATTTCAGTTGTGCGCAGTATATATAGTAGTAGGCCATTGCTATTGATACTGGCATATAATTCCACACATTAAAAAATGGAGAACAAAAATGTGGAGGTTAAAATAGGGAAAGATCAAGATTCACTTCCACCTCGTGCTGAAGCTGCTGCCACTAGTCATGGCCGAGACGATGAAATGCCATCAACGTCGTCTGCCAAGGCCGATGCCCAATGTCATAGTAGAGAGCATGTAAAATCCAAAAAACAAAAGTTCAGTAAAATGACCCAAAAATCAAAATTGAAAGCGTCTGATGAGAAGCGTAAACTTGCCAATATGCCATTTACAACACGGAGTGGCAAGGAACGGTTGAGGCCCTGGCCTATGTTCATGGCTAGTGGTTCAGATTAACATGAGGATGGAAGCACTCATCCTCTCGCTAGAAAAATGAAAAGACTTAAGCTGGCAAAAGCACAGCAAAGAACTGTGCGTTCTTCTAAATCACAAATCCCCAAGGAGAGTCCAATTGTGTTGGTTGCAATGCCTGACCTTCCCAACACTGGACGAGAAGAGCTTGCACCTTCCACCATTTGCAAGCCCCCTGCAAGTGCTGGAAGGAGCACCCGCAGTCCAGTTCCTGATAGTCAAATTGAAGATGTCACTGTTGAAGTACACCAGGATGAGGATATGGGTGTTGCTGGCGCTTGGGAGGAAATTGACAAGGAGGATTCTGATGGTGAGGTGGTTTGTTTAAGTCAGGCACCTGGGGAGACACCTGTTGTCCGTGGGACGAATATGGCCATTGACATGCCTGGTCAAAATACAAAAAAAATCACCTCTTCGGTGTGGAATTATTTCAACACAAATGCGGACAACAGGTGTCAAGCCGTGTGTTGCCTTTGTCAAGCTGTAATAAGTATGGGTAAGGACGTTAATAATCTAGGAACATCCTCCCTTATACGTCACCTGGTCTGCATTCATCATAAGTCAGTGACAAGTTCAAAAACTTTGGATTACAGCGGAAGCAGTCCACTGACCACTAAATCCCTTCCTCTTGTAACCAAGCTCCTGCAAACCACACCACCAACTCGCTCAGTGTCAATTTCCACCTTACACAGGAAAGCCAATAGTCCTGCAGGCCATGTCACTGGCAAGTCTGACGAGTCCTCTCCTGCCTGGGATTCCTCCGATGCATCCTTGAGTGTAACGCCTACTGCTGCTGGCGCTGCTGCTGTTGCTGCTGGGAGTTGATCGGCATCCCAGAGGGGAAGTTGGAAGACCACTTGTACTACTTCCAGTAAGCAATTGACTGTCCAACAGTCCTTGGCAGCCTGGGCGGTGAGAAACGTGTTTCCGTTATCCACCGTTAATTCACAGGCAACTATAGACTTGATTGAGGTACTGTGTCCCCGGTAGCAAATACCATCTAGGTTCCATTTCTCTAGGCAGGCGATACCGAAAATGTACACAGACCTCAGAAAAAGAGTCACCAGTGTCCTAAAAAATGCAGTTGTACCCAATGTCCACTTAACCACGGACATGTGGACAAGTGGAGCAGGGCAGACTCAGGACTATATGACTGTGACAGCGCACTGGGTAGATGTATTGCCTCCCGCAGCAAGAACAGCAGCGGCGGCACCAGTAGCAGCATCTCGCAAACGCCAACTCGTTCCTAGGCAGGCTACGCTTTGTATCACCGCTTTCCATAAGAGGCACACAGCTGACAACCTCTTACGGAAACTGAGGAACATCATCGCAGAATGGCTTACCTGGGGATTTGTGACATCTCCTGGGGATTTGTGACATCGGACAACGCCAGCAATATTGTGCGTGCATTACATCTGTGCAAATTCCAGCACGTCCCATGTTTTGCACATACATTGAATTTGGTGGTGCAGAATTATTTAAAAAACGACAGGGGCGTGCAAGAGATGCTGTCGGTGGCCCGAAGAATTGCGGGCCACTTTCGGCATTCAGCCACCGCGTGCCAAAGACTGGAGCACCACCAAACAGTCCTGAACCTGCCCTGCCATCATCTGAAGCAAGAGGTGGTAACGAGGTGGAATTCAACCCTCTATATGCTTCAGAGGATGGAGGAGCAGCAAAAGGCCATTCAAGCCTATACATCTGCCCACGATATAGGCAAAGGAGGGAGAATGCACCTGACTCAAGCGCAGTGGAGAATGATTTCAATGTTGTGCAAGGTTCTGCAACCCTTTGAACTTGCCACACGTGAAGTCAGTTCAGACACTGCCAGCCTGAGTCAGGTCATTCCCCTCATCAGGCTTTTGCAGAAGAAGCTGGAGACATTGAAGGAGGAGCTAAAACAGAGCGATTCCGCTAGGCATGTGGGACTTGTGGATGGAGCCCTTAATTCGCTTAACCAGGATTCACGGGTGGTCAATCTGTTGAAATCAGAGCACTACATATTGGCCACCGTGCTCGATCCTAGATTTAAAACCTACGTTGTATCTCTCTTTCCGGCAGACACAAGTCTGCAGAGGTTCAAAGACCTGCTGGTGAGAAAATTGTCAAGTCAAGCGGAACGTGACCCATCAACAGCTCCTCCTTTACATTCTCCCGCAACTGGGGGTGCGAGGAAAAGGCTAAGAATTCCGAGCCCACCCGCTGGCGGTGATGCAGGGCAGTCTGGAGTGAGTGCTGACATTTGGTCCGGACTGAAGGACCTGGCAACGATTACTGACATGTCGTCTACTGTCACTGCATATGATTCTGTCACCATTGAAAGAATGGTGGAGGATTATATGAGTGACCGCATCCAAGTAGGCACGTCAGACAGTCCGTACGTATACTGGCAGGAAAAAGAGGCAATTTGGAGGCCCTTGCACAAACTGGCTGTATTTTACCTAAATTACCCACCCTCCAGTGTGTACTCCGAAAGAGTGTTTAGTGCAGCCGCTCACCTTGTCAGCAATCGGCGTACGAGGTTACTTCCAGAAAATGTGGAGAAGATGATGTTCATCAAAATGAATTATAATCAATTCCTCTGTGGAGACATTCACCAGCAATTGCCTCCAGAAAGTACACAGGGACCTGAGATGGTGGATTCCAGTGGGGACGAATTAATAATCTGTGAGGAGGGGGATGTACACAGTGAAAGGGGTGAGGAATCGGAGGATGATGATGAGGTGGACATCTTGCCTCTGTAGAGCCAGTTTGTGCAAGGAGAGATTGATTGCATGTCCTCGGAGGAGGGTCCCCAGGATTCTTTGCAATGTGCTAATACTGCGGTATTGAGAAGGATACGGCCCAGAATTAGGGAGCGGATTAGACAGGGCAAATTTGTGAATATGTTTGCTTTAACTAGTAAAGCGAAAAAAGCGTTAGAGGCGACTAGAAAGAAATCAAGTATAGGTGAGGAGGCTTATAAGTCTTACTCTAATTGGCAGAAGGGCATGCTTATCTTTGCAGCTTGTTATTTGGAATCTAGGCCTCAGGAGCACATGAATATAATTAAATATATGTATTTGCTCCACGAATTGGCCCGATCTGGACGCGGAACAGCATGGAGGTCCTATGATGAGGAGTTTCGTAGAAAATAGAATGGCAAGGAAATCATAGATTTTGGTAAAAAAAAAGATGTGGAGATTTTTGTAGCTGTTACTCAACCTCTTAAAAGTGGTTTAGAGGGTCTGGCTGAGAAGCGAGGTAATTCCAGTAACAGATGGATGGTGGGTAAGAATCGTTCAGGCAAATGTTATGCCTTCAATAATAGTCAATGTACCCTAGGGTTCAGGTATCGTTTTCGGCATGTTTGTATCCGCTGTGAGGGAACCCACCCCATTAAAAACTGCCAGCAAACGGCCAGTAGGAGAGGGAGTTTGCACAAGCAGCAACAACGAATCCCTACTCCAGTTAAATTGGACAAATTATTGCATTGGTTGGATCATTATCCAAATAGAGAGGATTCCGAGTTGATAAGGTTAGGTTTTTCAAAGGGTTTTCCGTTGCCTATTAAAGGCCAAGTTAAATGTGGTCAGGTTTGCAATTTATGTTCGGCTCAAGAGTTCCCAGTTATTTTAAAAGAAAAAGTCGATAAGGAGGTTGCTTTTGGGCAGGATGGTAGGGCCTTTTAGTTGTCCCCCATTATCTGATTTAATTTTGTCCCCAGTTGGGGTTGTTTTAAAAAAGACTCCGGGTAAATTCAGACTAATTCAGCACTTATCATTTCCAAAAGGGTCTTCAGAGAATGATGCAATTCCTGAGAGTTTGTCCATGGTAATTTATCAGTCTTTTGAGGATGCTTTGGCTAAGGTTAGATCATTCGGTAGAGGGGCTTTGATGAGTAAAATTGATATAGAGTCGGCTTTTCGGCTGTTGCCCATTGATCCGGAATTTTTTCGTTATTTAGGTTTCCGTCTGAATGACGGTTTTTATGTTGATAGATGTCTCCCAATGGGTTGCTCTATATCTTGTTCATATTTTGAAAAATTCAGCAGTTTTTTGCATTGGTGCATTTCTAAAAATTCTGGTCAGTCTGGAATTGTTCATTATTTAGATGATTTTTTGTTCATGGGTCCAGCCGGATCTGACACGTGTGGCAATATTTTATTAAATGCTTTGTCATTGTTGAAGGAATTTGGGGTCCCAGTAGCTGAGAAGACTATAGGTCCACATCGGTGTTGACTTTCTTGGGAATCGAAATTGATACCATGGAGGGTTGCTGTCATTTACCCAGGGAAAAAATAGACAAATTAAAGGGAGAGATAATTGTGGCATTGCTGAAGCAAGCTCAATCATTGTTGGGGTCTCTCAATTTTGCTTGCTGAGTTATACCCATGGGTAAGGTCTTCAGCAGGAAGTTGGAGAGAGCTACAGCGGGTGTTAAAAAACCCAGTCATTTTATTAGATTGTCCAAAGAAATTCGTAGGGATCTACACATTTGGGAGGAGTTTCTGTCCACCTTTAATGGTGTTCTCATTTGGCAGTCCATACCCATTTCCAATGTTGAGTTGCAATTATTCACCGATGCGGCAGGTTCTACGGGTTTTGGAGCATTCTTGGAGGGTAGGTGGTGTGCTTCCCCATGGCCAAAAACTTGGTTTGAAGAGGGACTCACTAGCAACATGTTACTATTAGAATTATTCCCTATCATGGTTGCTCTGGAGTTATGGCATGAGGTCTTGACCAACTTGTCAGTAGTTTTTTGGTGTGATAACTTGGGTGTGGTTCACGCGATTAACAGTCAGAGAGCTTCCGGCCTTCCTGTACTGCGATTGTTGGGTCAGATAGTTTTGCGCTGCCTTCAATCAAATATAAGTTTTTGCGCTAGGCATGTTCCAGGCATTGAAAACGGTGTGGCAGATGCGCTATTGCGTTTCAAGTGGTGCAGGTTTAGGGTGCTAGCTCCGGATGCGAATGTATCTGGTGACCCTTGCCCGTCTTATGCCTGGCAGGTGATACGCCCGGATTGGAGGGCTTAGCTCTGCGATCCTTGGCTCCTTCCACCCTCCGAGGGTACAGAAATGCTATGGGAGAGTGGGAAAGATATGTCCGTTTGCATCAGGACCAAGGTAAGACCAATTACGCTATGTTATTGGATTACGTTTGGGAATGTTTTAGAGCAGGCAGGTCAAGAGGGTTTGTAACACGTTTACTGTCTGCTCTTTCTTATTTCTTGAGACTTGAAGGCCGGCATGATTTTACTAAATCTTTCTTTCTAGCAAGGATTCTTAAAGGGTGGGCTCGAGTGATGCCCCCTGTACAAGATGCACGAAGGCCAATAACCATTTCAATATTGTGGCGCGTGGCGGTCGTGTTGAATGATGTCTGTGCATCTGATTACGAAGCACTCTTATTTAAATTGTGTTTCGTCATGGCCTTTTTCGGGGCCTTTAGAGTCAGTGAACTGGTGTCAGCTTCGAAAACAGCGATGTCACCTATGCTTCGCGAACATGTGTCACTGGAAGATGGAGGCTTATGGTGCAAAGTACAACGTTCCAAAACGGACCAACTAGGCAAAGGTTGTTGGGTTGTTTTGAGATGTGCGGACGACAAAGAGATTTGTCCTGTGTCCTTGGCAAGGGTTTATGTGAGAACAAGGACTGATATGCCAGGTCCATGGTTGCAGCATTTGGATGGTATGCCGGTGACTCAATTTCAATTTAGATGGTTGCTGGAACGTTGTATTTGCACGATGGGTTTTCCGGTATCGAGATACGGTACCCATTCGTTTCGGATAGGTGCGCCGACAGCAGCAGCCGCTGAAGGCTGTTCGAGCGGGCAAATTAGAGCTCTGGGGAGGTGGAAGTCTGATGTATTTCGGAAATATATCAGGTTTTGACCTGTTTGATTAAAAATCAGACTTGAGGTTTCAGCCACTCGCCATATTTGGGGGTCTTGAGGAATTTTTTATCCTGTCAAGTGCCTTAAGCCTCGGGGTTCATACCCGCTTGGCAGGTGTGTTTTTCGCATCTCGTCAAGTCTGATCCCCCTTACCTACCCCCTTTTTGTCATCCCTGCTTCAAAAAATTCTCACCTTAGAGGCCAAATTAAACTATTTAAAAAATAAATAAAATAAACCATTTTAGTAAGTTTATAATGAGATCTTTTTGGGTAATGTTGTTGCAAGATTTTTGTGTTAGGGTTTTTTTGTATGATAAGGTTCTGTGAATGCTTTTGTATTTTCAGATTTGCGCTTGGACGAGTGTCCGATATGGATTATTGGGCACTCATACGTTTACTATGGTGAAAGATCTGGTGTGGAGTGCCTTCAGTCCCCTGAAGCTAATCTTGTCAGATGGATCGGTGTGAGGGGACTTCGCTGGGAGCAAGTAATGCCCCTATTTTGGCAACAGTCGGAGAGGTCGGGATACCCGCTGAGGGTGGTGTTCCATGTTGCTGGAAATGATTTGACCAGAAGGACTGGTCTGGATCTTCGCAAAACTATAGTTAGGGACTTAGTTAGTTTGCAGAACAGGTTGTGTTTTCTGAGTGTGGGATGGTCGGACATTATCCCTCGTTTGGTCTGGAGAGATGCGGACAGACCAGCTGCCATAGAGTTGATCCGGCGCCGGATCAATTCTGTGGTGGGTAGGGCTGTTAGTGAAAATTGGGGGTTTGTGGTCCCACATCCCTCAATTTTAGTTTCTGCCCCTCATCTTTACATGACCGATGGTGTCCACCTGAATTTGAGGGGTATGGAAATTTTTATGGAGGATTTGTTGTTCGCTGTTTTTAGTCAGGAATTTTATTGATAGGTAGGAGGAGTTTAGGAGTAGTAAGAATAGTTTTAAGGTAGAGGTATGGTGGCGGGGGTTTCGTTGAAACTGTGGCGGGTTGGGACGGCCTGAAATTGTGGCTGTAATTTAAAGAGTTTTATAGGTGCTCAGGAGATGTGAAGGTGGTGGAGTTTGATACATTACGGGGCCGGAGTTCCATCGGACCAGGTGGGCTTCGGTCTTCGGTGGAGTTGGTACACACCTGAGCACCTTTTGGTTGGGAGTTGGGGAATACCTTGAGTGGAGAGTTGGCCACGGTATTCCAGATAAAGAGCAAGTAACACAAGAGGTGGCAAATGGCCCATTATGGCCCCTTGTGATATGTGGGGGGCTGGGCTGAAATTGGGCCCTTTAAAGCCTACCCTTGTGATGTGATGGGGGCTGGGCTTAAATTGGGCCCTTAAAACCCCCTTGTTATGCGATGGAGGCCGGGCTGAAGTTGGGCCCTTGCCTCCTCTTGTGTTTTGGTCAGCCACAGTTAAAAGGTTTAAAAGGTTAGAATAAATAGGGACTTTATTTAAATAGGCCGTCCCTCCTTGCCACCATACCATTTGTTTAATAAAAGCTGACAATTCTATTGGCAAACATTATTTTGGTGTCAGTGTCAGTTATTTCTTTTATGGATGTTGGTGTATGCGCATGAATGAAGAACAGTCTATGATAGACATTTTAAGAGAACGGAGGACATTTTATATGGCTGTAGTGACATAAAATTCTGAATTGCAGGCTAAATGAAGCAGCTGTGAAAAGTGGAGGTATCCATGGTAACAGTGGGCCTATGAGTTGACTGAGGAATCTGGTGATGGGAGGGGCTTAGCCCTTATAAGGAGAGGACTGAATAGGTTCTGCCTCTTTTCCTCAGAGAAAATTGACCCACCCACCCGCCCTGGATGAGTTTATTATTGGTGTCGGCTTGGCGGGTTGGGACGGCCTGAAATTGTGGCTGTAATTTAAAGAGTTTTATAGGTGCTCAGGAGATGTGAAGGTGGTGGAGTTTGATACATTACGGGGCCGGAGTTCCATCAGACCAGGTGGGCTTCGGTTTCCGGTGGAGTTGGTACACACCTGAGCACCTTTTGGTTGGAAGTTGGGGAATACCTTGAGTGGAGAATTGGCCACGGTATTCCCGATAAAGAGCAAGTAACACAAGGGGTGGCAAATGGCCCATTATGGCCCCTTGTGATGTGTGGGGGGCTGGGCTGAAATTGGGCCCTTTAAAGCCTCCCCTTGTGATGTGATGGGGGCTGGGCTGAAATTGGGCCCTTAAAACCCCCCTTGTTATGCGATGGAGGCCGGGCTGAAGTTGGGCCCTTGCCTCCTCTTGTGTTTTGGTCAGCCACAGTTAAAAGGTTTAAAAGGTTAGAATAAATAGGGACTTTATTTAAATAGGCCGTCCCTCCTTGCCACCATACCATTTGTTTAATAAAAGCTGACAATTCTATTGGCAAACATTATTCTGGTGTCAGTGTCAGTTATTTCTTTTATGGATGTTGGTGTATGCGCATGAATGAAGAACAGTCTATGATAGACATTTTAAGAGAACGGAGGACATTTTATATGGCTGTAGTGACATAAAATTCTGAATTGCAGGCTGAATGAAGCAGCTGTGATAAGTGGAGGTATCCAAGGTAACAGTGGGCCTATGAGTTGACTGAGGAATCTGGTGATGGGAGGGGCTTAGCCCTTATAAGGAGAGGACTGAATAGGTTCTCCCTCTTTTCCTCAGAGAAAATTGACCCACCCACCCGCCCTGGATGAGTTTATTATTGGTGTCGGCTTGGCGGGTTGGGACGGCCTGAAATTGTGGCTGTAATTTAAAGAGTTTTATAGGTGCTCAGGAAATGTGAAGGTGGTGGAGTTTGATACATTACGGGACCGGTGTTCCATCAGACCAGGTGGGCTTCAGTTTCCGGTGGAGTTGGTACACACCTGAGCACCTTTTGGTTGGAAGTTGGGGAATACCTTGAGTGGAGAGTTGACCACGGTATTCCCGATAAAGAGCAAGTAACACAAGGGGTGGCAAATGGCCCATTATGGCCCCTTGTGATGTGTGGGGGGCTGGGCTGAAATTGGGCCCTTTAAAGCCTCCCCTTGTGATGTGATGGGGGCTGGGCTGAAATTGGGCCCTTAAAACCCCCCTTGTTATGCGATGGAAGCCGGGCTGAAGTTGGGCCCTTGCCTCCTCTTGTGTTTTGGTCAGCCACAGTTAAAAGGTTTAAAAGATTAGAATAAATAGGGACTTTATTTAAATAGGCCATCCCTCCTTGCCACCATACCATTTGTTTAATAAAAGCTGACAATTCTATTGGCAAACATTATTCTGGTGTCAGTGTCAGTTATTTCTTTTATGGATGTTGGTGTATGCGCATGAATGAAGAACAGTCTATGATAGACATTTTAAAGAAATTCAAAAGTACTATCAATGCAAAGCACATACGCCGATGGTACAAACACAAGGCATTAATAAGAACGCACTGTTTTCCATGCACAATGCAGGACAATTTATAAACAGCAAACCATAGAGGAGTGATCTCACAAACATAATATAGTTTATATACACTGTTCATTACACAATAGGTCACAGATAAAGACATTATAATAAGTAACTCAACATTGTATGGGTCAAGCTTGAACTGTCTTCTTGAGTCATCTTAACCGCTTGCTTGTGATTGTTGCTGTATCCAAGCGTGTTTGTGCTCTCAGGTAATTGCCACATAAAGTGGCAGGCGCAAACAGTTACAGTTGCGTCATTGCCCAGCTTTATGCATTTATAAACAAACAGTAACTACATGCAACATTGAAAAAAACAAATCCTGTATGTGATCACTTACAAATCTTGTATGTGATCACTTTCAGAGATATTTTACATCTATTTGCTGTAATTTATATGGACGCTACCCTTGGTTACTCTCAGGATCTCGAGACACATCGGATTCATGTACGTATTGTCCATGAAAGGTTGAGAAATCATGGACTATATGCTAATCTTGGCAAAGCTTAGCAAAAATAATATTTGAGATTCTGGGGTCTCTCCATGAAGTAGTGAAAAGAGTGGCGAAGTGAACCTGTGGAGAATTTTCCCATGGCAACCAATCAGCTGCTCCGTACAATTGTATAGTATACAAATTATAAATGTTACTTCAATGCTGATTGGTTGTCATGTGCAACTTCTCCACTGACTTACTTCTCTACACTTTTCACTGCGTCATGAATAAACCCCTAACAGCATTAAGTTCATGAGTCTTTTAATTTCTGTTGGAGGTAATGAGGTGGATAAAGAAAAAATTATGTCAAAGTCATTCAGTGATTTCTGGGCTTCTCAAACTATTACAGATGCTTTATTAAAGGTATCTATATCCCAACAATAGACTATGCTAACATGGAAGAATTGTCCATATGTATGGTCATAAAGAAAATATAAGGCTGCAGTGTTAATCAGTTTAAGTAGGCCTTCTTGTTGATTCCAATTTTATGCCATTCTGAGCCTTAATCAGGGGTATAGCATTACAAAATAGGGACTTGGCCTTACTGCAAGGGTTATAGGGACTGTCTCGCCCAAAATCACAGTCTCGCCCGAGCTCCCACAGTAATAAATACATTGCCCCCACAGAAAAAAAAACATTGCCCCCACACAGGAAAAAAAGTCAAACACATTGTCCAAACAGGAAAACAACACATTGTCCCACACAGGAAATATATCTAATGCATTGTCCCCACAGGAAAAAATTCGAACACATTGCCGCCACAGGAAAAACCTCATTGCCACACACAGGAAAAAATGCGAACACATTGCTGCCACAGGAAAAAACTGATTAATAACAAAAGATGCCATTAAATTTTGATTTTTGGGGCTATTATTTTGATATAGTGATGTGTTCAGATGTATTTATTTTTTCAAGATAAAATGTAACTTTTTGTTTGATTTTTTTTTTTTTTTTTGCAGACCAATTACTTGTAGTGTAGTAAAGTACTCAATACTTGCCATTTGTCCTCTGCATTACTTGTAGTTTAGTATAGTACTCAATACTTGCTGTTTGCCCACAGCTTAAATTATACTATTAGTTGATATGAGGAAAGGAAAAATTATATTTTTCTGTCATGATAAACAAACAAAAATATATTTGTTAGTATTGTTAGTATTCTCTACCTGGCGTTGCCTCTAGCAGAAAATATTGTTCTGTCAATTTTATTTTGCAGTTACCAACTCACGCCGATTCATTCGTATAATTTTGATATGTAAAAATAATAATTTATGTGTCTTCGTTTCTTGCTCACCCACTTGTTCACCTGCCCCTAAGCACTTAAATAATAATTAGTGACATTAGTTTAATTGTCCAATATATATATATATATATATAGATAGATAGATAGATAGATAGATAGATAGATAGATAGATAGATAGATAGATAGATAGATAGATATAGATATATTATATATATAGATATATATAGATATATATATATATACAGTATATATCTAGCTATCTAGATAGATAGATAGATAGATAGATAGACAGACAGACAGACAGACAGACAGACAGACAGACAGACAGACAGATAGATAGATAGATAGATAGATAGATAGATAGATAGATAGATAGATAGATAGATAGATAGATAGATTATCCATTAATGGCATAATTTTGTCTCTCTCTTTTCTTGTCGGCCCTGGCTATTAGTGTTGATATTTTTTTTATAATTATATAAAAGCAATTGTCTGGGGTTTTCTTGTCAATGTGTTTGTGCTCCATCTATATTCTCATGTATTTCTACACATTTCTGAAGATAAAATGGCAATGTCATTAGGGAGTGGTGTATATATAACAGACTCTTACAATATTCTGACATCATGTGAAAATCACATTTTTCCTTGATTTCAAATGTAAGAATTTCAGCCAATTTTGAATTAAAACTGGACTCACAATTTTAAAATGAGATCTATAGAATTAATCTAAATCTGAACTATTCATATCTAGGAATTATTAGTAATAACGAGAATACACAGAAAACCTGGTGCAATGGAGAACTGGTGAGAACTTGTATTGTAAGTCACAAGGGCCTGCTAATGTTTAAGGGATTTTTTTTATTTACTCTTTCTAAATGTGATGCAATGTTTTTGTTTTGCTTGTAGGACAAAACTAACTGCAACATGTGAGATTTCCACAGTTTTCTTGAAATATGAAATGTCACCAATTTTCAGAAAATGCAGCACAATAGCAGCACCAACTGGTAATAGGAGTGAATTACATGTAGAAAATAATACCTTATAAGCATTACCTTGGTATCTGCTGTAGCATCAGAAGAGCCACATAAGCCCAATGTCACAATTTATCAAACCAGAATTGCTGCAATTATATTCAGTGAATCTATTTACAAATCTTTTATCATTGGCTCAAAAAAAAAGTAATAAAAAAAACTTTTTCAGATAACATGTTATTTTTAATGTAATTTAATTAATGTTATTTTTTTAGGATTTATGTAATTTATTGATTAAAGATAATATGTTTTAAATGCTGTACTTTTATTCAAATGCAACATTTTAAAATATAATTTGTTCCATATTTTGTGGCAATTAAAGACAAGGGCCAATATTTACTAATATTCGTGTTTGAGTCGGTTTGTGTAGTGTTTTAACTCGTTTTGTATCGGGTGCTTTTTCATGCAACTTTTTGAAACTATGGGGGTAATTCCAAGTTGATCGCAGCAGGAATTCTGTTAGCAATTGGGCAAAACCATGTGCACTGCAGGGGAGGCAGATATAACATGTGCAGAGAGAGTTAGATTTGGGTGTGTTGTGTTCAATCTGCAATCTAATTTGCAGTGTAAAAATAAAGCAGACAGTATTTACCCTGCACAGAAATAAAATAACCCACCCAAATCTAACTCTCTCTGCAAATGTTATATCTGCCACACCTGCAGTGCACATGGTTTTGCCCAACTGCTAAAAAATTTCCTGCTGCGATCAACTTGGAATTACCCCCAATATACGCAAAGTTACATAGCAGTCGACTTTATGGTTTTCGTGTTTTCCGATGTCGATGCCAGTCGTTTTTTTCTTGGGCACATTTACGGCCGTCATTGTCGTTTGCGTACGTGTTTTTGTTGTTTTTGCTGGTTTATTTTCTAAGTTAAACGCGGCAGGGGTTTTTTTAAACCCCGGCCGCATTTTCACTTTTAGTTTAGTTTTTCATCCCCGTTCGTGATTGGTTGTGTCTCAGATGTAGGAGTGTCTGTGCGCAACCATATAAATATGCCCCAAACCGTCCGCACCTCGTGGGTTTAGTTAGTGGTGAGGAGGGAGGTTATGCTGTGGAGGTAGGTGAGTTTTTGGTTTGGTGAGGAGTGTTGTTTGCGATTTCTGAGTGTAGTATTGTGTTTGAAAGTAGTCTTGTCATTCTTGTAGTCTTGTTTTTTGTGGTTTTGTCTAATTTTTTGTCCAAGTATTTTTTTTTATAGTCCCTTGTCAGTGTGTGTGTGTGTGTGTGTGTGTGTGTGTGTGTGTGTGTGTGTGTGTGTGTGTGTGATTTGTGCAGTGGAAGTGGAGGAGTGTGTTGTTTGTTGTTGTTTTTTCTGTGTTAAGTGTTTAGACACACAATTATGTGTGAATAAGAGGTGGGTGAGGTGGAGGGTGTGAGTGAGGGGGAGGAGGTCGGTCAGGTGGAGGAGGTGAGTGTGAGTGAGGTGGAGGAGGTGGGTGAGGTTGCTGCAGCAGCCTCAAGTGACAGTGATAGTGACAGTCAGAGAGCTCCGCAGCCACGCACCACTACTAAGACTGGGCGGAATGTCAAGTTTAGTTATGCAGAAAATGTGGCATTGGTGTGGGAGCTGATGAAGTATCAGCGGCAGCTATTTGGGCCTGAGTCCGCCAAGGTGCCAACACGGAAGAAGACGGTGTTGTGGGCGAAAGTTGTTGCTGCTGTCAATAGTGAGGGGGTGGTCAAGCGGACGGAGGACACGTGCCGCAAACGGTACTATGACATAAAGAGACGCGTCAAGTCCAAAATGGCCAAGGAGGCGAAGTCGGCTCGAAAAAACGGTGGTGGGCAGCCCTATATTGCAAGATATCTGGAGTATGAGGAGCCCATGCGGAGTGTAATACCTCCTGAAGTAGTCTCTGCAACCCATGTCCGGGATTCAGATAGGCCCAGGAAGAATGGTGAGCATGTGTATTTGCATTAGCATTATTTTATTTTATTTTTCAAATGTGTGTCATGTGACGTTGCATATGACTCCCATCTTCAAGTGTGTTTCAGCAAATAAAAAAATTTTGGTAATGTTTTCTACAAAAGCCAATGTAACATCTTACTTTATTGTATGTCATGTGTTTTTTTCTGTATATTTTCCATGTGTAGTTTGGACTTGGTGTGTCATTGAATTGTCCAGCAATAATGTTTTCCTTTTGCACATTTTTAAGTTTTTAATTTGGACTATGTTTTATATTTAGGTTATCCATGTGCAATGTTGCAAAAACAGTGGTTGTCATGTTAGAGGCTGGAGTAGTGGGAAGTGGTTTGGAAACCACTTACATGTGTACTGTCATTATTACTGAATGTAATAAAAAAAATTTAAAACCCACTATTTGTTTCTTCAGTTTGAGTCTGTATTTGTAACCTGACACAACACTGCAGTCTAATTTTTATTTTTATTTTTTTTGGCTCATATAGTGGTAATGTGTGTTTGGAGTGCCACATCACAGAGCAATTTCTATATTGCATTTGTAATTTTTTTCCTTTCATTACAAAATGAAGATGTGTGTGTTTTTGGTTGTTAGTGTATGTATTTTTACTTGTGTCCTATGTCTGTGTCCTGTACATGTTTTCCTGTGTTGCACTTTCCATAGTGCATATGGCTATTGGACAATGTTTATTGTTTTATGTAGTGGTTTTTTGGTTTACGGTCCTCATGTTTTTTTTTTAAATTAAACAAGCATTTTTTAAAGAATTAATGTTTATAAGCATAATGGGTGGATCTATCAACAATAGCATGAATACATGAGATTTTATTTTGGTTTTACAGTGTTGGAAAAAAAGCAGTACTGGTCGTCCTACAGTAACTCCCATGACATCTGATGATGATGACGCTGCGGAAGAGGGTAAAGTGTCCATTGTAGTATAGGGTATGTTTGTAAAGGAATGGCCATAACAAAATTTAACTTTCAATACTAGGTCCATCAAAAGAAGTCTGGAGCAGCAGAAGTCGGACTTCTGTAACACACCACCAAAAAAAACATGTGGCAGCAAAGAAAGCAAGGTCTGATGTCCAGGGCCTACCACAGCAGGCTACCCCGCCACGAAGATTATCGACAGTATGTTCGGTCCCCCCACTCCAAATTTTGGACACACCTCCAAGACGTGAACCACACTCCTCTCATCTTGATTGTGAGTATCAAACTGAAATAAATTTAATACATTTCAGATCGTAATAAAACATTTACTTAAACGCATTAAGTAAAAACACATCAAAATCTGATATACTTACCGAAATCAGTAAAACATGAAATGGAATCCTAGCAAAATGGCCTTGTCCATATCCTGTAAAGATATGTATGTCCACTTCAGCCATACAGTAGCACATTGTGTGTAAGATGCTGCAACAGAAACTCATGTTTAATTTTGGAAAATAGTAAGGTTGTTTAACAAATTTTCACGTGTGTTTGACCTAACATTGCCAAATACATATAAAAACATTACTATGTTTGTTTTTGAAAAGCTATAAGGCTGTTATGAGCCACGGCTGTGGCTCATTCCTGTTTTGCATGTCAGTTAGGTATTTTATGTTTATAAGTTGTTTCGCAGGCCAGGATTTCCCGTTGCTCTGTTTAAGAGTACTCTTGGTTGCTGCCGCTGGTGAGTCTGTGTAATTGCAGCTTGTTCCCATGTGTTCAGCCTCACCTGGCTGCTAATTGCATCTTGTCAGTTTGGAGTCATGCAACAGTGCAGCTGCATGAGATTATTAATTAGGCCTCTCTGTTATATGCTGGCTCAGTGCTATTCACAGACGCTGGTGATATTTCTAGGTTTCCAGTCTGCTTGAGTTCTGAGCTTGGTTCCTGCTAGTTCCTGAGCTCCTGTGTAGCAGTGTCAGTCCCTGTGTCGATTCCTGTGTCTGATCCCGTGTCCTGCCGTGAGGCATTCCTGTCCTGAGGTCCAGTGGCTTTGCCTGTGCCTGGTCAAGTTTCTGGCTTCTTGGTGTCCACCGGTCTGTCGTTTGGGATTCTGCCTGTCATCCAGTTCTGAGAGTCTGTGTCAGCAGCATTGGGAGTTCCTGTCCGTTTGCCAGTGTTCGTACCGGTTCCGTGAGTAGCGGCTCTGCCGCGTCCGTCGGCCTAGGCCGCTGTATTCCGTTATTATTTCTGTTACTGGTGTTTTGCAGAGGGTTCTGCTTATGCTGTCACCGCCGGTACACAAAAGTATTGTGTCGGCGTGTGGTCAGCATTTCCTTTGTTGTTCTTTTCCTTTGGCGGCAAGCCGCACATACATTTAGTTTTAGGCTAGTTAGTAGCCCCTGGCTTTGGTTGTTTCAGTAAGAGGGCCCCTTGTTATCACCCTGTCTCGGTACACTCTTTGTCTCTCATTAATACCTGAGGGGGCATCGAAGTTGGGCAGACGTAATCCGCCCTTCAAATGCGGCTGTCATGGGCTCAAGCAACCATAGTCTTGCAAGAGTGTACTGACAGCACGGGCGAGACAACGGAGATAGGGCGCCAGGGGCTATTCCCTTTCCATTCCCCTTTCTCAGCGTTACGCCCTGGTGCTCTGGACTCACTTCATAACATCTCCCTTGTTCTGAGCACCAGGAACCTAACATTATCACCAGCCATACCACAAAAAAGAAATAAAACTTTTTTCTTTTTTGGCCCAGTCCAGTCTTGTCTAGAATTCAGTGTGCAGAATCCAATCCGGTGTTTAGAATCCAGTCCTGTCTAGAATTCAGTGTGTAGAATCCAGTCCGGTGTTTAAAAAAAAACAAAAAAACCCAGTCTTGTTTTGTTTAGCAAAAATTTAGTCTTGCCTTGTCTAGTCCTGCCTTGTCTAGTCTTGCCTTGTCTAGTCTTGCCTTGTCTAGTCTTGTCTTGTCTAGTTTTAAATCCTCCTATGTCTACTATGCAAGCCCTGCAGGCATCTCTCTCAGCCCTGAACTCTGCTTTCAGTGCTTTGAGACCAGAGCGACTAGAAGTTTTGCAGCAATCCTTAAAGCAACTGCAAAACCTTCTGACTAAAATCTTGCTCATCTTGCCAGAAGTCGTTGAGAGTACATCTATCTCTAAAGAGACTCTTGTTCACAGTATGGTGACAAGAGAATCCTCTGGTTTAATTGAAGAGAAAAGGTTTAAAAGTTTTCTGCGGCCCAGGCTCTCAGAAGAGGAGCGTCTGCGTCGCAGAAACTTAAACCTATGCCTATATTGTGGGGGTTTAGGCCACTATCTGCAGACCTGTGAGTTGCGCAAGCCAAAGTGTGGTGACGAGTCTTGCCCTCTGGCCAAGTTGAGTCAGGATACAAGACCTACTCCTGTCTCTACTGTGGCAGAGGTACTTGTCACACAACCCACACTAAAAAGCACTCTGTCCTATAATTGGGGTCCTTGGGCAAGGGAGCCCCATTATAGATTCAGGAATCAAAAGAGAATGTTTCTCTCCTCTCTTGAGGTTCCTGTTGAAGCAGCGTTGCAAGCCCCTGGAGTGGTGCCCGATGCCCAGGTTCCTGGAGTGGTGCCCGATGCCCAGGTTCCTGGAGTGGTGCCCGATGCCCAGGTTCCTGGAGTGGTGCCCGTTGCCCAGGGTCCTGGAGTAGTGCCCGTTGCCCAGGGTCCTGGAGTGGTGCCCGTTGCCCAGGGTCCTGGAGTGGTGCCTGTTGCCCAGGGTCCTGGAGTGGTGCCCGTTGCCCAGGGTCCTGGAGAGGTGCCCGATGCTCAGGATCTTGGTGCGGTGCCCGATGCCCAGAGTGCTGGAGCGGTGCCCGATGCCCAGAGTGCTGGAGCGGTGCCCGATGCCCAGAGTGCTGGAGCGGTGCCCGATGCCCAGAGTGCTGGAACCGTACCCGATGCCCAGAGCGCTGGAGCGGTACCTGATGCTGTAGCTTATAGAGTGACATCAAATATTATAGCTCAGGTTTCCATACCAGAAGGGGTCTCAGAAGCTGTTACCCCAGGTAGGGACTTGAAGAGCGCAACCCCAGAAAGGGTATCTAAAACCATAGTTCTAGATGGGAACTCGAGAAGCAAAACCCCAGAAGGGATATTTGAAGTAATATCCCCAAGTGGGGTCTCGAGAGACGCAGCCTCTAAGAAGGGTCTAGAGGTCGCTTCCCCAGGAAAGAACTTAAGAGGCGTAGCATTAGTGGAGGTGCTGAAGGTTATAGCTTCAGCAAAAGTCCCGGAAGTCATAGTCCCGGGAGAAGTTTCGATAATTATCGACTCAGAGAGGGAGGCCGATGGCTCGGTCCCAGTGGGGGAGGCCGACGGCTCAGTCCCAGTAAAAGAATCCGAGGTGCTGACCCCAGCGGAGTTCCCGGAGGCCACTGCCCCAACGGAGTTCCCGGAGGCCACTGCCCCAGCGGGGTTCCCGGAGGCCACTGCCCCAGTGGGGTTCCCGGAGGCCACTGCCCCAGCGGGGTTCCCGGAGGCCACTGCCCCAGCGGGGTTCCCGGAGGCCACCGCCCAGCGGGGTTCACGGAGGTCACTGCCCCGGGTGGGGTTCAGAAAGTCACTGCCCCGGGTGGGGTTCAGAGAGTCTCAGCCTCGAGTAAGGTCAATAGTCACCAGGTCCTAGCAAAGCACTCCAGTCAATCAGATGGGAAGGAAACAGATCCTGACTCTGATATCTCAACATCCATAATCTTTGATGGGGACTTAGCCAAATTTCTGGCGCTTTACAAACACTATTACATTATTATGTTGTCTAGACCATTTCTGGGCATCACTTCAGAGAACCTTGTGCTTTATCTGATTTATTCTTTTAGAGGAGAGCCTTTTGAGTGGGCGACCAGCCTAATGAAAGCTGAAGATCCCATTCTTCAGGATCCCCCAGCATTCAGTGATGCAATTATTAAAAGATATGGTTCCAAAGAAATTGGTTCAGGTTCCTCTAAGTCACCAGTCTTGTCTGCTGAGAGTCCACCAAATACTGTAAACTCGGCACAAGAGTCCCAGCCCGTTGTTTTGACTACAGGATGTGCTTTTCTGACTTCTTCTTCTAATAATAGTACTTTGCCAGAAAGTTCAGCTCCCAAGGGTAAGAAACCTGTCTCTGATTTGAACGCAGCCTTGCTGGGTGGTACCATCAGTTCAGACAATGTTTGGGGAATTACCTTGGTCAGATCTACCTAAAGAGCTTTGTAAAAAGAAGAAGAAGAAAAAGAAATAATTTTTGACTCTTGCCTTGATATAAAAAAAAAAAAAAATTCCTTATCTTGTGTCCAGTGGCCACCGTCAGGGGGAGGGCACTGTTACAAGCTGTGGTTGCAGCTTGTTTCTGTTTTCGTGTCTGTTAGACCAGTGTGTCAGGTTTTTTTTTGTATCCCTTGTTTTGGATAGTCTGTATTTTGGGATCCTTTGACCCCTCCTCAAAGGGGGGGGTACTGTTATGAGCCACGGCTGTGGCTCATTCCTGTTTTGCATGTCAGTTAGGTATTTTATGTTTATAAGTTGTTTCGCAGGCCAGGATTTCCCGTTGCTCTGTTTAAGAGTACTCTTGGTTGCTGCCGCTGGTGAGTCTGTGTAATTGCAGCTTGTTCCCATGTGCTCAGCCTCACCTGGCTGCTAATTGCATCTTGTCAGTTTGGAGTCATGCAACAGGGCAGCTGCATGAGATTATTAATTAGGACTCTCTGTTATATGCTGGCTCAGTGCTATTCACAGACGCTGGTGATATTTCTAGGTTTCCAGTCTGCTTGAGTTCTGAGCTTGGTTCCTGCTAGTTCCTGAGCTCCTGTGTAGCAGTGTCAGTCCCTGTGTCGATTCCTGTGTCTGATCCCGTGTCCTGCCGTGAGGCATTCCTGTCCTGAGGTCCAGTGGCTTTGCCTGTGCCTGGTCAAGTTTCTGGCTTCTTGGTGTCCACCGGTCTGTCGTTTGGGATTCTGCCTGTCATCCAGTTCTGAGAGTCTGTGTCAGCAGCATTGGGAGTTCCTGTCCGTTTGCCAGTGTTCGTACCGGTTCCATGAGTAGCGGCTCCGCCGCGTCCGTCGGCCTAGGCCGCTGTATTCCGTTATTATTTCTGTTACTGGTGTTTTGCAGAGGGTTCTGCTTATGCTGTCACCACCGGTACACAAAAGTATTGTGTCGGCGTGTGGTCAGCATTTCCTTTGTTGTTCTTTTCCTTTGGCGGCAAGCCGCACATACATTTAGTTTTAGGCTAGTTAGTAGCCCCTGGCTTTGGTTGTTTCAGTAAGAGGGCCCCTTGTTATCACCCTGTCTCGGTACACTCTTTGTCTCTCATTAAGACCTGAGGGGGCATCGAAGTTGGGCAGACGTAATCCGCCCTTCAAACTCGGCTGCCATGGGCTCAAGCAACCATAGTCTCGCAAGAGTGTACTGACAGCACGGGTGAGACAACGGAGATAAGGCGCCAGGGGCTATTCCCTTTCCATTCCCCTTTCTCAGCGTTACGTCCTGGTGCTCTGGACTCACTTCATAACATCTCCCTTGTTCTGAGCACCAGGAACCTAACAAAGGCAACACATTATGGATTACAATGTGTTTTTATGGTGGAGTATGTCTGATCTACAATAAAACTAATATGTTTGTTTTCACAATGAAGTAACCAGACACATTTGCCACAAACAGGCATATGTATGTATTTAAGTTATGAGTGATGATGTTGCTAGGCAGGATATCTGAAAGCAACAGTCAATGACATGTGTTCCATGTGTAGTGATTTGTTATAATTTTTCAAACATATGGATAGATAACGGATAATTTTTCTAAATTTCAGCTTCTAGTCCTGGTAACAGCATACCTCCGCAACAACAGCAACACAGTGACATGGATGAGACAATCATGTTAGAAATGCAGCCATTAAACCAAGGAATCAGGCCCCCAGCACCTGTGAGTACACCACCACAGCAAAGCACACCACCACCACAACACAGCCCAACAACACCAGTAACACAAGGCCCTGATCACGTGTTTTGGAGCATTTGGGCTAAACAGCAGGCCACTAATGAAGATTGCCTGCGTAGGCAGACACAAATGTTTGCAAGCTTACCATGTCACCTCAGAAGAATAACCAGAAATATGAGTAGACAAAATGAACAAACCACGAGAATTGGCAATACCATGGAACTCATGCGTGCAGACATTACACAGGTCATGGGCAACTTACAGCGCATAATGGAAGAACAGCACAGACTAATGGAAGAACAGCACAGACAACAGCAAAGTAATATGAACATTTTTCAAAACAATGAAAAGATAAATGAAACTTTATTCCGAATTGTAGTCAATCAAAATGTTGCTACACGTGAACTCAATGCCACCCTCACTAACCTCAATGAAACACTCAGATCTATGCACCAACAGCAAACAAGCAGCAGTTCTGGTACGACAAATATCACGCCAGTGTCATCACCACCAAGACGCTCCACCAGAGCACGCCAACATGACAGTGGTAAAGGCAAAGGGCAGGACAAGCAGCCACCCAAAAAAAATTAACAAATAAACCTCACATTTTTAATTTCAGAGAAGTACATCAAAATACTTAGTAAGTGTATGTTTGTAAAAATAGATATAACACTTAGCTCCTTGACAATTTGTACAACATCATAAATTATAAGTGGTACAAACAACAACATGAAATTTGTACGCACATTTATTCTTTACCATCTTTGAATTTTTTTGAAGGGAAATGTTGTTTGAGCTGCACATAGATGTTAGCAGGAAGTAACCAGACCACTTGATTTTTTTCTAATCATTACTCTTTCTAGATTCCAATCATTCTCATATCCTGCAGACACAATAATTGGCAGCCAGGCAGAATGTCTTTCTCAGGAAGTAACCAGACCACTTGATTTTTTTCTAATCATTACTCTTTCTAAATTCCAATCATTCTCATATCCTGCAGACACAATAATTGGCAGCCAGGCAGAATGTCTTTCGCAGGAAGTAATCAGACCACTTGATTTTTTTCTAATCATTACTCTTTCTAGATTCCAATCATTCTCATATCCTACAGACACAATAATTGGCAGCCAGGCAGAATGTCTTTCGCAGGAAGTAACCAGACCACTTGATTTTTTTCTAATCATTACTCTTTCTAGATTCCAATCATTCTCATATCCTGCAGACACAATAATTGGCAGCCAGGCAGAATGTCTTTCGCAGGTAGTAACCAGACCACTTGATTTTTTTCTAATTATTATTCTTTCTAGATTCCAATCATTCTCATATCCTGCAGACACAATAATTGGCAGCCAGACAGATTCATCCATGACCAATACAAATTACAATGTGATTGTTAACTCTTTTACCTTTCTTCTCTATACAACATTACAAGAATAACACAATTGAGTTGGCTAAAAAGGTTTTAATATGTTGTGATTGAATTTAGATAATTCAGTGCCAAAATTAATGTCATTATTGTTGGGCCATGTTTGTGTGTGTTAAAAATGAGTAATCAGTTTCTTACACATGATGCAGAAACAAAGAAATTTCTCTAACGTCCTAGAGGATGCTGGGACTCCGTAAGGACCATGGGGAATAGACGGGCTCCGCAGGATACATGGGCACTTTAAGAAAGACTTTAGACTCTGGGTGTGCACTGGCTCCTCCCTCTATGCCCCTCCTCCAGACCTCAGTTTTAGACTGTGCCCAGAAGATGGGTGCACTGCAGGGAGCTCTCCTGAATTTCCTGCAAAGAAAGCATTTTGTTAGGTTTTTTTCTTATTTTCAGGGAGCTCTGCTGGCAACAGACTCCCTGCATCGAGGAAATGAGTAGAGAGGGGCAGACCTACTTAAATGATAGATTCTGCTTCTCGGCTACTGGACACCATTAGCTCCAGAGGGAGTGGAACACAGGTTCGTCCTGGGCGTCCATCCCAGAGCCGCGCCGCCGTTCTCCTCACAGAGCCGGAAGAAACGAAGAAAGAAGACTACTGAGGCGGAAGAAGCCCTCGGGTGCTTCACTGAGGTAACGCACAGCACTGCAGCTGTGCGTCATTGCTCCCATACACCTCACACACTCCGGTCACTGTAAGGGTGCAGGGCGCAGGGGGGGCGCCCTGGGCAGCAATAGAATACCTCTCCTATGGCAAATGACTATGTACATGTACAGGTGGGCACTGTACATGTATATAAAAGAGCACCCGCCATATTTATTAAGTTTGTGTGGGACAGAAGCCCGCTGCCGGGGGGGTGGGCCTTCTCCCTCAGCACTCACCAGAACCATTTTCTCTCCACAGCACCGCTGAGATGAAGCTCCCCGGACTCTTCCCTGCTTGACACATGGTGAAAGAGGGTTTTAAAGTAGAGGGGGGGCACATAATTGGCGATTATACATTACAGCAGCGCTACTGGGTAAACATTCTGTGTTTTTCTCCGGGGTCATATAGCGCTGGGGTGTGTGCTGGCATACTCTCTCTCTGTCTCTCCATAGGGCCTAAAGGGGAACCTGTCTTCAGAAAAGAGTTTCCCTGTGTGTGTGGAGTGTGTCGGTATGCGTGTGTCGACATGTTTGACGATGAAGGCTCGCCTAAGGAGGAGGGGGAGTGCATGATTGTCAGGTCGCCGTCGGCAACGCCGACACCGGACTGGATGGATATGTGGAATGTCTTGAATGCTAATGTAAATTTATTGCATAAGAGGTTAGACAAGACTGAGGCTAGGGATCAGTCAGGTAGTCAGACCATGCCTGTCTTAGTGGCACCGGGACCTTCTGGGTCTCAGAAACGCACATTATCCCAGATCACTGACACAGATACCGACACGGATTCAGATTCCAGTGTCGACTATGAGGATGCAAAATTACAGCCAAAAGTGGCTAAAGGTATTCGTTACATGATCATTGATATTAAAGAGGTTTTGCAAACCCCCTGTCCCTGACACGAGGGTACACATGTATAAAGAGAAAAAGCCTGAGATCACCTTTCCGTCCTCATTTGAGCTAAGCGAATTGTGCGAAAAGGCTTGGGAATCTCCAGACAGGAGACTACAAGTTCCCAAAAGGATTCTTATGGCGTATCCCTTCCCACAAAAGGACAGGATACGATGGGAATCTTCGCCTAAAGTAGACAAGGCGTTGACACGCTTATCCAAGAAGGCGGCACTGCCTTCCCAGGATACTGCTACCCTCAAGGATCCTGCGGATCGTAAGCAGGAAGTTACCATGAAGTACATTTACACACATTCTGGTACTATTGTTAGGCCGGCTATGGCATCGGCCTGGGTTTGTAGTGCTGTCGCAGCATGGACAGATTCCTTGTCTACGGAGATTGAGACCCTAGATAAGGATACCATTCTAATGACCCTAGAGCATATCAAGGATGCTGCGTTATATATGAAGGATGCTCAAAGAGACATTTGTTTACTAAGCTCCAGAATAAATGCTATGTCTATTTCTGCTAGGCGACTCTTGTGGACCCGACAGTGGACGGGGGATGCCGACTCAAAGCGGCATATGGAGTCGTTGCCTTACAAGGGGGAGGAGTTGTTTGGAGAAGGCCTCTCGGACCTTGTCTCTACTGCTACGGCTGGTAAATCGGATTTTTTACCTTATGTTCCCCCACAACATACTAAGAAGGCACCTCATTACCAAATGCAGTCCTTTCGTTCAAAGAAAAGCAAAAAGGTACAGGGATCGTCCTTTCTTGCCTGAGGTAAAGGCAAGGGAAAAAAGCTGCACACAGCTAGTTCCCAGGAGCAGAAGTCCACCCCTATGTCTGCAAAATCCACCACATGACGCTGGGGCTTCCCTTGGGGGGCCAGATCAAGTGGGGGCACGTCTTCGATTTTTCAGCCACGTCTGGGTTCACTCACAGGTGGATCCCTGCGCAATAGAGATTGTTTCTCAGGGATACAGGCTGGAATTCGAAGAGATGCTTCCTCGCCGGTTTTTCAAATCGGCTCTGCCAGCTTCTCCATCAGAAAGGGAGTTAGTGTTAACTGCAATTCAAAAATTGTACCTGCAACAGGTGATAGTCAAGGTTCCTCTTCTCCAGCAAGGAGGGGTATTACTCAACCCTGTTTGTGGTTCCGAAACCGGACGGTTCAGTCAGACCCATTTTGAATCTGAAATCCCTGAACCTGTACTTGAAAAAGTTCAAGTTCAAGATGGAATCGCTCAGAGCGGTCATCGCCAGCCTGGAGGGGGGGATTGGATGGTTTCCCTGGACATAAAGGATGCTTACCTTCATGTTCCGATTTTTCTTCCTCACCAGGTGTTCCTGAGATTTGCGGTACAGGACTATCATTACCAATTTCAGACGTTGCCATTTGGGCTTTCCACGGCCCCGAGAATTTTCACCAAGGTAATGGCGGAAATGATGGTGCTCCTGCGCAAGCAGGGTGTCACAATTATCCCATACTTGGACGATCTCCTCATAAAGGCGAGATCTCGAGAGAAGTTACTGGACAGCGTGTCACTGTCAGTGAGGACGTTGCAACAGCACGGCTGGATTCTCAATATTCCGGAGTCCCAGCTGGTTCCTACAACGCGTCTGACCTTTTTGGGCCTGATTCTGGACACAGAACAGAAAAAGGTTTTTCTTCCGATGGAAAAGGCCCAGGAGCTCATAGCTCTGGTCATGAACCTATTAAAGCCAAAAAAGGTTTCAGTGCTTCACTGCACCCGTGTCCTGGGGAAGATGGTGGCATCGTACAAGGCCATCCCCTTCGGCAGGTTCCATGCGAGGATTTTTCAATGGGACCTACTGGAAAAATGGTCCGGGTCTCATTTACAAATGCATCAAAGGATCACCCTGTCTCCCAGAGCCAGGATATCTCTCCTGTGGTGGCTGCACAGTGCTCACCTCCTGGAAGGCCGCAGGTTCGGCATTCAGGACATGATCCTGGTGACCACGGACGCGAGCCTCCGAAGTTGGGGAGCAGTCACACAGGGAAGAAATTTCCAAGGACTTTGGTCAAGTCAAGAGACTTGTCTTCACATCAACATCCTGGAACTAAGGGCCATATACAATGCCCTACGTCAAGCGGAGATCTTACTTCGCAATCGACCAGTTCTGATCCAGTCAGACAACATCACCGCAGTAGCTCATGTAAACCGCCAAGGCGGCACAAGGAGCAGAGTGGCAATGGAGGAAGCCACCAGAATTCTTCGCTGGGCGGAGAATCATGTAAGCGCTCTGTCAGCAGTGTTCATTCCGGGAGTGGACAACTGGGAAGCAGACTTCCTCAGCAGACACGATCTGCATCCGGGAGAGTGGGGACTTCATCAGGAAGTCTTCGCGCACATTGCAAGTCAGTGGGGACTACCCCAAATAGACAGGATGGCATCCCGTCTCAATAAAAAGCTACAAAGGTATTGCGCCAGGTCAAGAGACCCTCAGGCGGTAGCTGTGGACGCCCTAGTGACACCGTGGGTGTTCCAGTCGGTATATGTGTTTCCTCCTCTTCCTCTCATACCCAAGGTGTTGAGGATAATAAGAAGAAGAGGAGTGAGAACAATTCTCATTGTTCCAGATTGGCCACGAAGGACCTGGTATCCGGATCTGCAAGAAATGCTCACAGAAGATCCGTGGCCTCTTCCTCTAAGGCAGGACCTGTTACAACAAGGTCCCTGTCTGTTCCAAGACTTACCACGGCTGCGTTTGACGGCATGGCGGTTGAACGCCGGATCCTAGCGGAAAAAGGTATTCCGGATGAGATCATTCCTACGCTAATAAAGGCTAGGAAGGACGTGACGTCTAAACATTATCACCGAATATGGCGAAAATATGTTTCTTGGTGTGAGGCCAGGAATGCTTCTACAGAAGAATTCCATCTAGGCCGTTATCTTCACTTCAAACTGGAGTGAATTTGAGCCTAAACTTAGGCTCCATTAAAGTTCAGATTTCGGCCTTATCCATTTTCTTTCAAAAGGAATTGGCCTCTTTACCTGAAGTACAGACTTTTGTGAAGGGAGTACTGCGTATTCAGCCTCTTTTTGTACCTCCGGTGGCGCCTTGGGACCTTAATGTGGTGTTAAGTTTCCTTAAGTCACATTGGTTTGAACCACTTAAAACAGTGGAGTTGAAATATCTCACTTGGAAGGTGGTCATGTTGTTAGCCTTGGCTTCGGCTAGGCGAGTTTCAGAATTGGCGGCTTTATCACATAAAAGCCCCTATCTGGTTTTCCATATGGATAGAGCGGATTTGCGGGCCCGTCCTCAATTCCTACCTAAGGTGGTCTCATCCTTTCATATGAACCAACCTATTGTCGTGCCTGTGGCTACACGTGATTTGGAGGATTCCGAGTCCCTTGATGTGGTCAGGGCTTTGAAAATTTACGTGGCCAGAACGGCTAGGATCAGAAAAACAGAAGCACTGTTTGTCCTGTATGCAGCCAACAAGGTTGGCGGCCCTGCTTCAAAGCAGACTATTGCTCGCTGGATCTGTGACACGATTCAGCAGGCGCATTCTACGGCAGGATTGCCATTACCGAAATTGGTTAAGGCCCATTCCACTAGGAAGGTGGGCTCGTCTTGGGCGGCTGCCCGAGGGGTCTCGGCGCTACAGCTGTGCCGAGCTGCTACTTGGTCGGGGTCAAACACTTTTGCAAAGTTCTATAAGTTTGATACCCTGGCTGAGGAGGACCTCCTGTTTGCTCAATCGGTGCTGCAGAGTCATCCGCACTCTCCAGCCCGTTTGGGAGCTTTGGTATAATCCCCATGGTCCTTACGGAGTCCCAGCATCCTCTAGGATGTTAGAGAAAATAAGATTTTACACTTCTCGGTAAATCTATTTCTCGTAGTCCGTAGAGGATGCTGGGCGCCCGTCCCAAGTGCGGACTTCTTCTGCAAGACTTGTATATAGTTATTGCTTACATAAGGGTTATATTATAGTTCATCGGTTTGGAACGAGACTATGTTGTTTGTTCATACTGTTAACTGGGTAGTTTATCACAAGTTATACGGTGTGATTGGTGTGGCTGGTATGAATCTTGCCCTTGGATTAACAAAAATCCTTTCCTCGTACTGTCCATCTCCTCTGGGCACAGTTTCTCTAACTGAGGTCTGGAGGAGGGGCATAGAGGGAGGAGCCAGTGCACACCAAGAGTCTAAAGTCTTTCTTAAAGTGCCCATGTCTCCTGCGGAGCCCGTCTATTCCTCATGGTCCTTACGGAGTCCCAGCATCCTCTACGGACTACGAGAAATAGATTTACCGGTAAGTGTAAAATCTTATTTTTACTCTTTTTTTTAAAACACAAATAATGTGTATAATAATGTATATATGTGGCAAACTGTGTATTTACTTACAAATCAGCAAGTTTACTGCAGCAAACATTACGAAATAAATTTTTTGGGATGAGACTAAGTTTGTGTCCCTTAAATACGATGGAGCATCACACATAGGGACACATGTATTCCTCAAGGCTAACATATTATATGTGGAGGACTGTTTAATTAGGACACAGGTTCTCAAACTCGGGCCTCAGGAGCCCACACAGTGCATGTTTTGCAGGTCTCCTCACAGAATCACAAGTGACATAATTAGCTCCACCTGTGAACCTTTTAAAATGTGTCTGTGAGTAATTCATACACCTGTGCTTCTACTGGGTTACCTGCAGAACATGCACTGTGTGGGGTCCTGAGGGCCGGGTTTGAAAACCTGTGCATTAGGACGTTACACACAATCATAAAATAAATTACTATGTAGATTATGTGTGCTTGTAATACATTTTAATCCAAGTTTATTAACACTTATCCAGACTTCATGCATACAACTCATAATCTGTTGTTTTGAGTTTTTAAATAAACACAATACACATGCTACATTTGTATAGAATAAAGCGAGGGTATGTTTGTATGTCTCAAGGAGACAGACACATTCTGAGTAATGGTTTTTAATGGAAAAATGGGGCAACATATATTTAGCCTTACACAACAAATGAAAGAAGCAAACAAAACTTACCTTAAAAATAACGATTTATGAGGTCTTGCCTAACCTGCCTCACTACATCTGTACTCCAAGTATCACCAGATGTCTCTAATTCCTCTGCTTGCTGGCTGCTTTCTTCATCCTCCTCCTCCTCCTCAACATGTGGCAGATGTTGTTGCAAACACATGTTATAAAGAAAGCAGCAGCAGAACACAATTTGAGTCACCTTCAAGGGACTATACAACAAAAGGCCACCAGACTTATCCAGACACCGAAACCTAGATTTCAGCACACCAAAACATCTTTCTATCACATTCCGCGTGGACTTATGTGCATGATTGTAATTGTGTTCAGCAGGGGTATCAGGTCGAGACAATGGAGTTAGAAGCCAAGAGAAACAGCCATATCTTCCATCACCTAAAAGACAGATATAGTAACGTGATTTATATTAAGATACAGCAACACATAAGTAACACACTGTGGGGCAGATGTATTAACCTGGAGAAGGCATAAGGAAGTGATAAACCAGTGATATGTGCAAGGTAATAAAGGCAGCGGGCAATCTGTCCCTAAATGATAATTTACATATTGGAGCTGATTGGCTGGTGCCTTTATCACCTTGCACATATCACTGGTTTATCACTTCCTTATGCCTTCTCCAGGATAATACATCTGCCCCTGTATTTGGACAAAGTAGACGCAGGCCTACACATATCAAATTACATACCCAGCAGCCACCCATCTGGCATTTGTCCGTCCTCAAACTTATCAAAGAGGGATGACTGACTGAGGATGAAGGAGTCATGGCAGCCCCCAGGGTAACCAGCAACAACACTCATTATTTTGAGATTTGCATCACAAACCACCTGCACATTTGTGGAGTGCTCTATATGACGATTAGTATAGATGTGCTGCCTGCCCCTAGGTGGTCTCAGCTGAATGTGTGTGCAATCTATGGCTCCCAGCACATTGGGCATGCCAGCCAGCTCATAGAAATCTACCCTGACGGCATGCTACTGAGACTCCTGGGTAGGGAAGCAGATTGAGACATCGATGTGGGGCTGCAAAACAGCCAACACCTGTGTGTATATCTGAAAGAAAATTAAACATGAGATTTTAGGACAGAACTGGCCACCGAGTAATTAAAACCAACCAAAAACAGAGGAGGTAGTTAGGTATACATCACCTGTGTTAATATTCTTGAAAATGAGGGCTGTGAGATTCCTATGACATCCCCAGACACAGCCTGAAAGCTGCCAGTAGCCATAAAGTGCAACACAGCCAGGAGTTTGTGCAGGCCTGAGACAGAGCGAGAGCATGCTGTCTCAGGGTCTAGGCCCAGTTTGACAAGGTCATACAGACGGAAAATGTTGTTACGATTTAGACGGAACATCTGTATGACCGTATCATCGGACAATGCGTTCAAGTTTAAACACCCCCTAAAAAAACTTGGCCTGTGCAGCCTCCGCAGAACCTGTACAACCTGCTGACCATGTTCAGTTTCTTGGCCCTGGTTACTTACAGGCTGATGTCTGAGTCTGAGGAATCCCACAGCACATAAAATATCACTGGCCCACAGTCCTGCTGCCATTTCTGAGAGTAGGTGGATTGAAATGGGCCTAAGATCCTTTTCTAGGCATCCTAATTCAGGTGTGAGTGATTTGTTAGTTGCAACACATGTAAACACGCCTGGAAAAAGCTTTTTTAACGAATCGCAAAAAAATACGACTGCAATTGAGCATTCAGAGACTAACACCCAAATACGAATGAATAGTGAATACCCGTGTTGTATGAAATAACAGCCGCGTTTGACCGATGGTCTATTCATTCGTATATCTGAACTTTGTCATTCAAACCATTACGAATAGTCCAAACACTGCCGAGATTTGTGCTTAGTGAATTCCCATGTTGGGACTTAGAAAAAAAAACACAAATCGGACAAACTCGATTTTTTTGTAAATATTGGCCAAGGAGTGGGCCTGTGTGCAATTTGTCATGGGCAGAAGATAACAAGACACTTGCCATAGTCTTCTGCACATGAAAATATGGGCCAACTTGAATCACCAGGATAATGGTGCTTTCGACCACTGCGTAAGTAAATGCAAGGGATACATGGGGACTCTTGGTCCCAAGTTGCTCAACTGCATCCAACATCGGCAGTGTCCCACCTGCACACACAAAATTGCTCAACTGCATCCAACATCGGCAGTGTCCCACTTCTCATTTTCTGTCAAATAAAAAAAGTTATTCCCTCACTCTCATTTAATGCAGTATGATTTATATTTTAAAACATGCTATGCCTTGTTGGGCTACCATATTATTACTATTCCTTTTAAGTGTTACAGCAAATAAGCAAAAATGAAATGACATTCTCATTTTCAATTGCAGATTTTTTCGTGAAAACCTCTCCATAGAACCCTGCATTTTGCTATTTTGGAAAGGTGGCTTAATACCGAAGGAAGAACCACAAAGTATTTTTTTTTTCACATTTGCTTTTATATCACTTTCTTGAAACACCAGTTTTTAAAACTTACACTGTTTTGGCCCCTTTTGTTAAATTTTATATTACATGTTCGACTTACAAAAAAGTAATATTACATTTTATATTACATGTTCGACATACTGTACAAAAAAGTAACATTTCCTGTAAATGCAATGTCTGGTGAAAAAAGGTATAATCTGTGTGGGTACCACACACAAAAAAAGAGACATTTATGTTGGAATGTGATGAGTGCAAATGTCAAAAAATGGGATCAACATAGGAGAAAACAGCTTACATAATTACAGAGAACCAGTCATTTTTTTGTTCTCCCCCATTCCGTAGAGTAAAACTGGGCTTGTAGAAAATGGGGTAAAATCTGAATGTTTCTCACCTGGTTTCACCACGCTTTTAAGAGTTTTGCAAACTACCAAACACGAAATGTGGCTTACGTTTTCAGCCTCCGCACCATTGCCAGATAAAGATTTGTGGGGGACCCAAGGCAACTAACTTGTTGAGACCCCGACCAATAAAATTGTCAATATACGAGGGGTGTGCAATAAGTTTCCAGACGTGTAGTGCAATCTGACTGTCTGTTTGTAAACTGTAGTCTCTAACTAAAGTTCTTGCGAACCGTATATATGCAGCACTGCACACCAAAGTAGTCAGCATGTTCACAAGAGTGGTTTGCAACAGCAGGAGAACCAATTGCGAGCTGCGTTAGAGGAGAAAGCACTGTGTTTGAGTGGTTTGCAGATTTTCACCACATGGAAGACAGTTTCTGTAAAATGAGGAGCAATGCAGCTGACCTGTGTCTGCCATCACAAAAGACAGCGCTGCTGCTGTGTGTGCCATTGTTGAGATGGATGCCAGGGTGACCATGGCACAGTTAGAGAAGGATATGGAAATGTCATCGGGATCCATCAGCTTGATATTCTACAAAAAGCTTGGCCTGAGCAAGGTTTTTGCACGCTGGGCACCTCATTATCTGACTCGAGTGCAAAATGAGGCTCGGGTGACATGGTGCCACAACATACTGGTCAGGTTTGACGATGGTTACTCAAACTCTGTCTAGAAGATCATCAGTGGCGATGAATCCTGGATCTACAGTTTCGATCCCGAGATCAAACAATAGTCAGCCAAGAGGGAAATGAATCCTACCAATCAGGGTAGAAGGAGCCACAGGTGTGGTGATGCAGGGTACCCCCGGGAAAATACCCTGCTTGTGGCTCCCAGCGATTGAATTCTCAATAGCAGTTACTCAGTCCAAAACATCCATATGTTGTTGGTGGCACTGGAGTGCAACGCTGACGTGTTTCGGGACAACCTGGTTCCTTTTTCAAGGCTGTTCTGTCACAGCCTTGAAAAAGGGACCAGGTTGTCCTGAAATGCGTCAGCATTGCCCTCCAGTTCCAGCTACAACATACGGACATTTTGGACTGAGTAACACGAGGGTTAGCCGTAGCCAACACCACTGGATGGTTAGCCATAGCCGACACTCTCCGAGGATTATGGTAGGGGACAGGAGAGGATAAAAATACTTACCCCCTCCAATGTCAGGATCTTCAGTGTTGGAATACAGCTGTCGATCACGTGACTGCCAGCATCCCGACCGTCGGTATTTCATATGTATTCCTGGCAGACATCTGCCTGTTAACTCTGCATATGGATTGCTACCTTGAGATCTGTTTTAATATCACAAAAAGGTGACACATTTTATAGATTTTTGTACCTTCACAGTGGACTGCAGTACTGGTGAAATATGTTTTTTTCTTGGATTGTGGACTTTCTGGTTTGATATAAACTTTTAAATGAGCACACGGGTATATAAAGCTACAGTGTTCTACAGATCGCAAGGTAAGTACTACTGTATTTGTGGTTTGCATTACACTGTCAAATAAGGAGCAGGATCTTTTGGTAATGGAGTTATGGCATGATGTCATTGGCACTGAGGTCAGGTGTAGGTAAATAAAAAAAAATTAAAGAGCAGACAAACTGTAGACAGATTAATAAACTCCTCAGTTTCCTCATAGCCTGTACATGGAGATAACATCATACTAGGAATAACGTGCATTCCTCTGTACTACATAATATTAAGCAAACACAATTCTGACAGTCACTGACATAAACAGGATAAGAGCAACACAAGTCTACAATTACTAGGTTTCAATGCACATCTAACAATATGTGAATTACAAAACAATGTGAGTGTGCATTTTATAAATCACAAATAGTCTCTTTAGATTATATATTACATTTATTTTAAATTGATGTCATCATTAATTATAAAAAAAAAATATGTTTCATTAATTGCCTCACAGTACGTGTGTCTCACCCTTCTGTTTGTAGTAATGGAGAACTGCGACCCACAATTTCCGCATTTTACTTTACATGACTTTTCATGTTCTACAACTGTCACATAGGCAAGGGGCTGCAGAGAATTTAGGAGAAACACATGTTAATCGTTAATTTGAGAAATTAATTCACTACGAAATTAATCATTGTCACTACTCTGATTATTTTAATTACATTTTAGATCTGTTGTACGTCTGTAGAAAAAATGCTGAAAAGGCAGTAGTTTAAAATAGAGCAAACGCAGGACTGGACATTTCCAGCTACACAAAAGTATTATCATTGTGGGTAGAGGATATGGTAGGATGCGGCTATTATATGTAGAGATAATGGGGGTCATTCCGAGTTGTTCGCTCGCAAGCTGCTTTTAGCAGACGTGTAAACGCTAAGCCGCCGCCCTCTGGGAGTGTATTTTAGCTTAGCAGAAGTGCGAACGAAAGGATCGCAGAGCGGCTACAAAATAATTTTGTGCAGTTTAAGAGTAGCTCCAGACCTACTCAGCGCTAGCGATCACTTCAGACTATTCAGTTCCTGTTTTGATGTCACAAACACGCCCTGCGTTCGGCCAGCCACGCCTACGTTTCCCCAGCCATGCCTGCGTTTTTATCTGGCACGCCTGCGTTTTTCCGTTCACTCCCTGAAAACGGTCAGGTGACACCCAGAAACGCCCTCTTCCTGTCAATCAATCACTCTGCGGCCAGCAGTGCGACTGAAAAGCTTTGCTAGACCTTGTGTGAAACTGCATCGTTCAACTCGGAATGACCCCCAATGTTTTGTTTCTGTTAGTTTTTATGTCGACATTTTGGCCTGATTCAGAGTTGCATGCAAAGCGAAATATCATAGAGTTGAGCGATTTGTTGCTACTTAACCATTTAACTTCCAACTTTTCTGCTGCACATGCACAAAATGCCAGGAAAATGGGCACAGCACCATTTTCCGCTGTTTCTGCAGTGTATAGAAATGGGTGCAGGGTGTGCGGAGTGGGCCCCCCTTGACACATGGACCTGTGTGCACAGCACACCCTGCACCCATTATAGATAAGGTACTGTTGTTAGTGGAAAAGTGATTACTTCCTTTTTTCTAACAGAGCAATATTGTTTATTAATTATGCTAAAGGGACAATATTAAGTCATTATAAATTGATGTTTTTAATGATGGGGAATCATTAATAGCTATAAAATAATAAATACTTCCCCCATCAGTATTCCTCGCCTAATTGGCCTGATAGATGTGTTTTTGTTTATTTTACAATGGTTTTCTGGGGGGTTTATGTCGGTTTGGTCAAAATCCCATTAGACAGACACTGATAGGGGTTTGCAAAACTCCATCAACACTGCTGAATAGTAAATACAGTGGTTTGGTGCTTTAGTTTCCCAATGATTTACAGGGCTTTCAAACCACTGATAAACCAGCACAGTATATTTGCTCATCACAATCATTTGATGTTCCATTCTATTCTTTTCTAAACTATAGTTTGTTGGCGGTTTTGCTGCAGTTTTGAGCTCAGTACATTTGTGGGATGCAATCCCACCAGTAAACTGCCACAGAACCACTAGGATTTCAAACCCATTGCTTAGAAAATGTACCCTAAACTCTGTCTCTTCCACTACCTGTCTACTAACTGTCATATAGAAATATAGAATTTGGTGGCATATAAGAGTCACTTGGCCAGGGCCGAAACTAGGATTACGGTCACCTGGGGCAAGGCAACAACTTGTGGATGCAGAGTGACAGTCTCAGCGCCACCTCATATCCTGCGCCCGGGGCATGCAACCCCTTAGCCCCCTCCCCCTAGTTGCGGCCATGACTTGGCCCATCTAGTTTGCCTCTTTTTTTAGCCTTGTAATAACCTCAAAACCTATTTGATCCTTAGTTCTTTGTAAGGATAGCCTTATGTGCAGTACGGGTGGTGTTATGGTTAGCATTGCTGCCTCACAGCACTGAGGTCATGGGTTCGATTCCCGCCATAGCCCTGTGTGGAATTTGTATATTCTCCCCATGCTTGCGTGGGTTTTCTCTGGGTGCTCCGGTTTCCTCCCACACTACAAAAATATACTGGTAGATTAATTGACTCCCAACAAAATTAACCCTAGCGTGAATGTGTCTGCGTGTACATGTGATAGGGAATATAGATTGTGAGCTCCACTGGGGAAGGGACCGATGTGAATGGACAAATATTCTCCATAAAGCGCTGTGGAATACAGATGTAGCCACCTTTATCTTGACTGTTTCTCCGCCGAGACGGGCGTTTAGTCACGCTAAGGCGATAGCTGAGTTTAATCACAGGTAGGCGCGTTGAGGCGATCTAGATACTCATCATGCATTACACATCTCCACCACTGTGTGGCTAATGCTCCACTAATCCAGTACTTTCGATCGTACAGTATAGCAGCGGATTGATCTACAGCTCTGGCAATACTGTAGGCGTAACGGGAGGCGGTGGAAAAAGATGGTGACCTACAGTACTGTATGTAGAGTACTGTACTGTATTGTATGGAGTACTGTACTGTATGTGTATGGAGACGTAACTACAGTAATTGTGTAAAAGGAAGAATGTACAGGACAATGTATAAACACCGTGCTTTTAAAATACAGGAGCGTCTGAGTTTGCTAATGCATAATGGGAATGGAGGGCTAGCAGGAGGCGGTGGAAAATACCGTGCTTTACAAATGCGAGCGTCCGAGTCCTCTAAGGCATAAAGCAACACCAATGGGGTGGGGGCCGGGCGCTGTGTGCAGTACTTTCACACATGAAATTGGGAATCTCTCATGAGGCGTCGTGGGCTAGGGGTGAAGGCTCCCACCTCCCACGCTGGGGGTCCAGGGTTCGAGACCTGATGTGCTGTCATAGGTGGTAGCCATTTCTATTCAGTCTGCCCAGCTACAGAATTGTATGTGTACTGTACGGAGCATAGAACCTTAACCTGCATAGAACCTGCACATTATGGTACACCGGACTCGATCGCATAGAACCGCTCATGCAGCTTTGCCCTGGTTTATGTGAATAAAAAAAATAATAAAGTGTCTGAAAAAAACTAACATGCATTCGTACTTAAGGAATCGAACCCGGGACTCTGAGTATAGGAAGCGAAACACTTCACCACTTCGCCGCAGACAAATGTATAAATCCATTGGTTTTGATTATGCTGTAATGGCTACGGGATTAGGACGATAACATACTGTACAAAATTCCTAATCTTGAGAGGCAATAGTGAACTTCTAACACACATCCATTTGCGACAGTGTACACTACTGGTTTTACAGTATGTTTTGTCTGCGGGACTTGGACGCTCACATACAGTATTCATAAAGTATTGTAGATGGATCATATACTGTATGCTGTACTATTTGCGTCTGTGTCGTATATACAGTACTGTATTAAATAATGCAGCGTAATGAGTATTTACTGTATGCAGCGTAATGAGACGCCTTATTAAAGTAGTCCTTATTATGTATTTCAGTATTGTATTTTACGGGAGACCACACGCATGCGCAGTGGTGATTGTAAAAAGCGACATCTGGTGGCTGATCGCAGGTATTACACGTAAAGGTAACGCCAAACGCCATGTCTGCCTCCGTGCGATTAGGTACGCCTCTCTGTGACTAGGCGCGCCTCCCTACGCTGCATATGCTCGATCGGGACAAACGCCTCAGCCACTCAAGATAAAGGTGGCTACATCTGTATGTGTGCGCTATATAAATAACTGATAATAATAAATTGTATTTTATTAGCTCAATATTATTAGCCTCTACCATCTCTGATGGGAGTCTATTCCACTCATCCAATTCCCTTTCTGTGAGGTAATTTTTCCTCAGATTTCCCCAGAACCGCCCTCCCTCCAGTTTCAGTGCATGTCCTTGTAATCTAATACTCATGTTAAAACCCTTGATATATTTGAAAGTTTCTATGAAGTCTCCCTTGTCACTTCTCTGCTCCAAACTATACATCTTTTACACCATTCACCATTTTAGTTGCCCTTCTTGTACACTCTCTAATGTATTATTTTACTTCTGTAGATATGGGGGGTCATTCCGACACGTTCGCTCGCTGCAGTTTGTCGCAGCGCGGCGATCGGGTCGGAACTGCGCATGCGCCGCAGTGCGCCAGCGCATGGCAGTCGTCGGTGCCCAGCGATCGCCTCTGAGACAGAGACGTCGCCCAGTGCATGGGGGCTGAATGGCGGCGTTAAGCCGCCGTTTAGTAGACGCGGTCCGGCCAATGCAGGCGTGGCTGGACCGTTGGGGGGGCGTGGCAGATGCGTGATGTCTCACGCAGCCGCTGCGGCCAGCGGCAGCGACACACAACTCCTGGCCAGCTGCAGGAGCTGCGCTGGCCGGGAGTTACTCCACAGATACAAAGGCATCGCCTCAGTGCGATGCTTTTGTATTTGTGCGGGCGGGCCGGCACTGACATGCGGGGCGGACTAGCCCTGTGCTGGGCGTCCCCCCGCATGTCTGAGTTTACGATCGTAGCTGTGCTAAATTTAGCACAGCTACGATCAACTCGGAATGACCCCCTAGGTCTCCAGAACTGAGCACAGTATTCTAGATGAGGCCATACCAATGACCTATACAATGACATTATTACTTCTTTCTTTCTGCCACTGATTCCTCTCCCAATGCAGCCAAGCATCTGACTAGCCTTTCTCGTTGCTTTGTTACATTGTTTACCTGCCTTTAAGTCTCCCGAAATAGTGACATCTAGACACCTTTCCTCCTCAGTGCTTTCCTCCTCATTATAGTGCTGTTAATACTATATTTAGCCTTAGGTATAGTAGTGGGGGCACCACAACTTTGTTGCCTCTGGGCCCCCACCACCCTTACTCCAGCCCTGAGACTCAGTGGACTTGCTGAACAGAGATAAGTATTCATTGTATTGATAAAGTCTTAAATAGCTGTCTTCATGTTCTGCTGTTTAGTGCAGATGTACTTGAGAGTGCTAAAGTGGAGAGAGATAAGCTACCAAACAATCAGCTATCATGTTTTAAACAGAGGGGCAGATGTATTAACCTGGAGAAGGCATAAGGAAGTGATAAACCAGTGATATGTGCAAGGTGATAAAGGCACCAGCCAATCAGATTCTAACTGTTAATTTACATATTGGAGCTGATCATTTGAAGCAATAGACTAAGTTCTGATTCCATCCACAAGATGGCCTCCTCTGTTTAATGGAGGCATGCCACGTGCTATAAATGAGTGTAGCCCAGGTATCCATGGCAACAGCAGCTGTTTCAATAATACCCCTTTCACACTTTCAAATATATCCCGGGATATTGCCAGGTCGAGTCTGCATTTCAACCCGGTATAAAAGCAGTGTTAAACACGGGTTGGATCCGGGTCAATGTGCACTCTAAAGTGTCCAACCCGGGTTATTCAACCCTGCATTCATGTAAAAGTGCTGATTGGCTGTTCTTTGTGTGCCTTGGTGATGTCAGCAGCCTGAGCCCTGCTACACAGGAGAGAACAGAGAGCATTAAGAATTCGAGCTATTAAGAATTAGGGGTAAGGCACAGATTGCTAGGCATCTTACTGCATATCTCCCAACTTATTAAAAGTACAAAGAGGGACCTTGACGCACGAGCCCAAAAAGGGGCATGGTCTATATGAGAGGGCATGGCAGAGCCGTGAACGCGACTCACGCCCCCTTGTACCATCACTGAGGGGGCATGCCCAGCGCTCTCTTAGCTGCTGGCATGCTCCCTCTCCCGCTCTAACCTGTGAATAGATGCATGCGCACAGCGTCTATTCACCACTGCTCTGCTAAGCAGAGCAGCAGTGACAGGAGTCTCCCAACTGCCCCCCTTCCCCCTTCCCACCGCGGAACAGCTGGACAGTCCCAAAAAAAAAGAGACTGTCCGGAGAAAATCAGGACAGTTGGGAGGTATGTTACTGGAACAGTTAAAGATGCAATTGTGTATAAAAACATAGCTGCCAGCCATGTTTCCTGCAATGCTATGAGCTTTCCCCACCCTCTGCTTGGGTGTGGTATGCGTGACCGGCAGTCAGCATACCAACACCGGGATCCCGGCAGTGGAATCCCGGCAGGAGGTGGTGACTGCAGCAAGCCCCTTGCGGGCTTGCTGCCCTCACCACGCCACAGGCTCGGTGGCGACCTACGGTCACCACAGGTTCTATTCCTACTCTATGGGTGTCGTGGACACCCAGGCCCGGCGACAGGGAGGTACAAAGGGTACACCCGTGCTGGGCCCTGAGGTTCTGATGGACCCCAAGGTTGGGAGGGGTACTAAATATGGCTGCGGTGCCTGGTAGTGCATCAAATAACAGAACCGCGGGCATCCGCGGCCGGCGCTGCAACAGTTAGGCAATTACATTGTTACTAAGATACACTGACCCTCCGGTAACAGAAACCCCATGGTCACCTGGTCCGGTCCCCATACTGTGTGTATGTGGGAATGATGACACAATGCGCTGCGCCCGTCCAACCGCCCACCCTTCCCTGTTCTGTCCCTGCTGTGCATGCACTGCATGCAGTCTTAAGAGAGGATCAGAGGAACAGGCATGACTGACTGGAGCCGGCGCCGGCCAGCAAATCAGCGCTACCAGGCTGTTGGTGGTAACAACTTGGTATAGTGTGTTATATTATATTTAATTATATAGTAATTTCTTAAATATATTTTTTATTATAGCTATTAAATTATATATTAGTATTTATTGGCACATGCAGGGGGATTTGTGGGTCTGGGGTCATGGGGTCAAGAGGGGGAGGGGGAGCCCAGACATGTCAGTGTGCCGGGCCCCAAGATTTCTGTTGCCGGTCCTGTGGACACCCATGAGTGGGAATAGTCCCAGTTGGTCGGCATGCCGACCATCGGGATTGTGAGGCAGCAGGATGTAGGGGGAGGTTATGTGACTGTCGGTCACATAACTACATCCCCTCTCCTTTTGTCCCCTTCTGACACCTCATCTTTCTGAGACAAAAAGATCCATTTAAAATGACATCCAAGGTGTTTTAATTGCTGACCATGGTTAAGTGAAAAGGAGCCAACCCTGCAATAAACCGGGTTGAAAGTGTAGTGTGAAAGGATCTGACTACACTACACTGACTGATGTGAATGGGCAATTATTCTCTGTAAAGCGCTGCGGAATATGTGTGCGCTATATAAATAACTGGTAGTAGCAGTGGCGTAACTACTGCCCCCGCAGTCCTCGCGGTGGCTTGGGGGCGAGGGGCTGTGGGGGCGCCACTGACTTAGAACAGATTGACATGCGGACGAGCGTCCGCATGTCAATCTGCGGTCTCCTCTCCCTCCCTGCTGTGTTGGAGGGACACGGAACGCACATCGCGCGTCTCTCCTGTGTCCCTCCCTGGCTCTCCCCCGGCCGGTCTAAGGAAGTGCCGTTCGTGAGCTCTGATTGGCTCACGAACCGGCACTTCCTTTATTAGACCAGCCGGGGGGAGAGCCAGGAGGGACGCAGGAGAGACGCGCGATGCGCTCCGTGTCCCTCCAACACATGGGGGGGGGGGGAAGCAGGCACTTGGGGCATATACCTGGCACTGTGGGGGGCAGATCTGGCACTGGGGGCATATACCTGGCACTGTGGGGGGCAGATCTGGCACTGGGGGCATATACCTGGCACTGTGGGGGGGGAGATCTGGCACTGGGGGCATATACCTGGCACTGTGGGGGCCGATCTGGCACTGGGGGCATATACCTGGCACTGTGGGGGGGAAGATCTGGCACTGGGGGCATATACCTGGCACTGTGGGGGCAGATCTGGCACTGGGGGCATATACCTGGCACTGTGGTGGGAAGATCTGGCACTGGGGGCATATACCTGGCACTGTGGGGGCAGATCTGGCACTGGGGGCATATACCTGGCACTGTGGGGGCAGATCTGGCACTGGGGGCATATACCTGGCACTGTGGGGGCAGATCTGGCACTGGGGGCATATACCTGGCACTGTGGGGGCAGATCTGGCACTGGGGGCATATACCTGGCACTGTGGGGGGAAGATCTGGCACTGGGGGCATATACCTGGCACTGTAGGGGCAGATCTGGCACTGGGGGCATATACCTGGCACTGTGGGGGCAGATCTGGCACTGGGGGCATATACCTGGCACTGTGGGGGCAGATCTGGCACTGGGGGCATATACCTGGCACTGTGGGGGGAAGATCTGGCACTGGAGGCATATACCTGGCACTGTGGGGGCAGATCTGGCACTGGGGGCATATACCTGGCACTGTGGGGGCAGATCTGGCACTGGGGGCATATACCTGGCACTGTGGGGGGAAGATCTGGCACTGGAGGCATATACCTGGCACTGTGGGGGAATATCTGGCACTGAGGGCATATACCTGGCACTGTGGGGGAATATTTAGCACTGGGGGGAGCAGGCACTGAGGGGGCATATGTGGCACTGTGGGGGAATATTTGGCTCTGGGGGGAGCAGGCACTGAGGGGGCATATGTGGCACTGGGGGGGGTGTATATGTGGCACTGGGGGCATGTAGCTGGCACTGTGGGGGAATATCTGGCACTAGGGGCATATACCTGGCACTGTGGGGGAATATCTGGCACTGGGGGCATATGTGGCACTGGGAGCATGGCCCTAGCAACAAGCACTACCCCCTAGCAACGAGCATGACACCCAGTGCATGAAACCCCTGGCAACGAGCATGACACCATGAGCATGAAAACCCCTGGCACCGTGCATGGAACCAAGAGCATGAAACCCCTGGCAACGAGCAGGTAATTTAAAATTAATTAGAAGCCTTACTGTAGAACTTAATGTGTATTGAGCATTACGGTGTGTGTCATAATGTATCAGGCATTACGGTGTGTTGTATACTATATCACGGGCATTGTGGTATGTGGTATAATGTCTCAGGATCATTGCGGTGTGTGTCATACTGTGTCACAGACATTGTATGTGCTATAATGTATCAGGGACATTGCAGTGTGTAGCATAATGTATAACGGGCATTGCGATTCCTGTCATAATATGTCACAGGCATTACGGTGTGTGGCATAATGTGTCTGGGGCATTACAGTGTGTGCATATTGTGTCATGTGCATTATTGTGTGTGGAATAATGTCTAAGGGCCATTGCAGTATCTGGAATAATGTATACTGGGCATTACTATAAGGAGGAAAAATGACAAATAATGTAAGGGGCATGAATCAGGATTATTTTTCTTTCCTGTGGTGGCCAACGTCTGGGCGTGCAGGTTGCAAAACTGGGGTATAAGGTAGTCTTTTCCTGCAATGCCACGCCCTCCACGCAAAGCCACGCCCATTTTGACAAAGCCACACACCCTTTTTGCCGGCGCACGCCTGCGGCGCGCGCATTTTTCTACCTTTGCTAGTGCCAATTACGGGGGGTATGGGGGGGGGGGGCGCCGAAGGATTTTTTGGCTTGGGGGAGAAAAATTTCTAGTTACGCCACTGGGTAGTAGTAGTAATAATAATAATAATAATAATAATAAAGAGTCTGACCCGTGTCCGACCCGAGTCGGACCCGGGTTCAAAATACTGAGTCAGATCCGGGTTTGCGGTGTGAAAGTGGTCTAAGAGATATGAGTTGTTTGAAGTCATTTGGATAACATGGAAGGGTAATCATCAAGTAACTAACCGATTACATCTTGATTTCCAAACTTACAGAAACACATTTAAGGCCAGTTAAAAATATAGTAATAATATAATAATGTAAAATAATCTACAACTTTTTTCACTAAGTCCAGCTGTGTTATAGAGTAAGGCAAGGAAAGTAAACACACACATAAGAATTTCCCATATGCTTTTAATTTATTGCTTTTAGTTTTTGCATAGCACTCTTTAACCTACCTTATAACTGTAGTTCAACAGCTGGCGAACCACAGGCTGTCTATGTCTGCTACATGGACTTCAAAAAGATGGAGCTGGCTCAGACAGGAGCTAAATGTGTTTCTCAGCTGATATCATTTATTTTGATATAAGATGGATGTGAGTTACTCTACTTGACAGTCATTTTTTCCATTTATTTCTGGCTACATGAATAACTCTGCAGATATTCTGTTTAGAATAGAAACAAAATAAGGTAAAATGAGAATAACATAAAAGAACTTGGGATAGATTTGCTAATATTACCTAAATTGTTCATCAGTAATAATTTATTCATTGTACCCATTTTCTGTAGTCCAAAATGTGGCTTAGAGAATTAAACTCTATTGTAATATATTAATATTATAAACAAATCTTGGTTGTTTACTTAAGTACTTTTATAACATATAGGGGGATATTCAATTGTTTGAAAAGTCAGTTGGGTGTCTGTTTTTTCCTATCTAATAGACAGGAAAAAACAGATACCCAACCGACTTTTCAAACATTTGAATTCCTCCCATAATATCTATTCCAATATTACAGTTATTGCTTTGCAGTATAATGACTGTTTATAAACAATAAAAAAAACTAACCTAGAGTTCCATGTTTTGAGAAATGTGTTTATGTGCTTTAATTACTATTTTTTTCAATATACTGTATAAAATTAGTTTAATATGTTTGTGCTATGATTGTACCCATTGCCACCCTATACTTGCAGCAAGAGTGATTTTACCTATGGCACCATGTTCTGCACATGTACCTCACAATGGTTGTCCAGACAGAAAATATTTACTAAAGGTAACTGATATTAATTAGCTTTAAACATGAATTATTGAAAAAAGCAAAAGCATATCAAATTGTAAATTAATTCCATAAAATGGAATTATGGAGTTACGAGGGGTGTATATTAAGTTTCCGGATGCACGGAAAGCATTATATTATTTACAAACAATGTGAAAATCAAAGTATTTACAAGAGCGGTCTATGCAAAGTCGCATGCACTCAAACCTTGGTAAAGCAGCTGGACCTATCCAAAGCAGGTATGTCTTCTACATGCTGGATAATGGTCTCCACTCCAGCTTCTGGTGATTCAATATGAATCTCACACATCTAGCGCTTGATTTGTGGGAATACAAAGAAGTCACAAGAATCAGGTATGGACTGTATGGCTGATCAAGCTCTTGGATACATTCATGGGCTAGAAATTCCACCACTTTCCTGGACTTGTGGGCAGGTGCATTGTTGCAATAGAAAAGGGCACTGTTATGAGATCATCCCTGAAGTGGGTCCTGGCTATTACCAGGTGACCGGGACACCGCATCATGCTGGCCCCTTAGGGAGCCTTATCCCAGCATCAGCTTCATGGTCGCAGGTGTTGCTAAGCAGCCAGTATGCTCCATAGTGTGTGTGCTGCCACTTATCTGCATTAGCTTGCTAATAAGGAGGTTGGCTTTTGTGAGGGCTTCTGATTGGTCCCTGGTCTTCTTATTAGGCAGACAGCCCTGCTCTCGTGTACTGGTTATAGCTTCATACCCTGGTGTTTAGATACCTGGTCCTGTTCCTGTGCTCCTGAAGTCTTGGTCTGTTTATGTCACACCTGAGGGCTGAGGGGTGGTCTTCAGGTTGCAGGCTGTCGGGATCCCGGCGCACAGTATAACGGCACCGGAATCCCGACAGCCAGCATACCGACACTTTTTCTCCCTCTTGGGGGTCCACGACCCCCCTGGAGGGAAAATAGATAGCGTGGCGCGTGTAGCGTGCCACTGTGCCCACAGCGTGACCGCAAGGGGCTCATTTGCGTTCACCACGCTGTCGGTATGCCGGCGGTTGGGCTTCCGGTGCCGGTATGCTGATCACCGGGAGCCCAGCCGCCGGCATACCCTACTACACCAGGGCTGAGGCTGACCTGAGGAAGCCTCAGGCGTAGGGGCTGATGTGTTCTTAAACCTGGGAGGTAGAATAGGGTTCTTGGACATGCAGGGAACCTTAGCACCGATGCCCGAAGGCGTTATCAAGACAACTTGAATAAAATCAAAGCTTGCTTATTAAGCACACAGTTCATATACACTTCAGCACTTCAGAGAATTTATATGCTCAACGACAAGGATGTGCAAATTACAGGAGACAGTACAGTTCCTTAAGGTGCAGTGGTAATGGATTACTGTGGCAATGCTGAGAACATAATATGGAATAGTCCTTAAGTGAAAAAGAAATATTACACTTGAAAATTAGCGCTCATCAAAATTATCATGTAAAAAAGAAATTGCTGGTAAATTTTTCATTCACCCTTATTAGTAGGTAGATCCTCATGAGATGGAGAGGCAGTTTGCACTCTAGACGTTCCTCAAATCACCAATAATTCAAACACAATGAGTGAGTGTCCCAAGAGACCTGTAATGATAGATGCCTCTTTCTCCAATTGAATGGAATTTAGGAAATACGAGGCACCATTAAACAACAACCATAGTGTAGTATTTTTAAAAACACGCACTGGTTTTAATACACTGATAAAACTTACAAGAAATTAAAAGAACATAAGCATGTAGTATAATCCATAGGACAACACAGATGGTATATCACACAGGAAATCACTGCAGCCCCAGCAGATGGCAATGGAAGACGTGCACTATCTCTCCAGAGGTCCAGTAGCATGCAGGATAGCTGAAGATGGTTGTGTCCAAAGTGTCCAAGGATCAATTCAGATTAAAAGCAAGAGCCACGCTTAACGCGTATCGGACCCAGTGTCCTTCATCAGAAGCGTGGTTGTACTGGCTCAAGGAAGTGCTTTTAAACCCCATGAGGTAATGAACACAGCTGTATCCTATGAGTGTCTGTTCACTGTGCTCCAGGACGCGCACCTCCGCGATCGCAACCGGAAACCGGAAGTAGTACATGCGGGTCACGCGCGTTCCAATGACCGGAAGTCGCGTCTTTAGCTCACTTGCACTCATACCATGGATATCCTTGCTGTGATACGTTCCATTACCCCGAAAACACAATGGATAGTAGACATGTCAGGTGGTGGGACTAGTCCTCCAATCTAATAGTCCCATATTGATATAAAATGTTCCAAACTTACACAGATCCCAATAATGATCCATACAAGAAAAAAGGAAAAATACAACAATTACCAGCCTTATATGGATATATAAAATATATAAAACAATATTTTATTTACAAAAAATGTCAATCTAATAGTAATTGACCTCCTAGGCTATAGCTGTAAAGTGCATGAAAGAGCAGTCTTTTACAAATCCATCCGGATATTATAATAAGAAATGAATAAAAGATCAAGTATGCGGATGGACTAAGTAAGAAAACATTTAAGTTCAAATTCCCCATTGAGTCCCTGTGGACTAAGGGTACCCAGACGATGGATGGACTTCATCTCAGCTTGAGAGAGTCTTTTTTCTAGGTCCCTAGTCCTCCACTTTTGTTGGACCACTTCTATGGCCCAAAAATTCCTTAATGAGCATGGGTTGGAATTATGTGTCCTTTTAAAATGTGCAGAGACATGGTGAGATTCAAGGCCCTTTCGAATGTTATATATGTGTTCAGCCCACCTCACTTTGGCACTCCTCCCCGTTTTGCCAACGTAGGCCAGGCCACATACACATTCGAGTACATATATAATATTTTTAGTATGGCACGTGATAAAATCACGAATAGGATATACACGGCCATTTACAGTATATTCCGTGAAATTTTCTCCCAGGAACCCTGACTGTCTTGCACATTAAACAATCTCCGCAACGGTGAAAACCTTTAGTTCTTATGCTCTGTCTCAGTTTCATGTCTAAGCTACTTCTTACCAATTTGTTTTTGAGAGATTGAGATCTCCTATAGATGAAAGTGGGTTTATCAGGCAGTAAGTTTCCTATTACTGTGTCTTGTTTCAGAATGCTCCAGTTATTCTTAAAGATTTTTTCTATATCTTTAAAGGATCTACTATACTGACTAACAAAAGCCCATTTAAATCTATCATCTGCATTAGGAGTTTTCTCCTTAATCATCAGTAATTGGGACCTATCTGTCTTCTCCACCCTTTTCCTTGCTGACTCCAGGGTGTTTGTTGTATACCCCTTTTGTCGTAGACGGTCTGTAAGTTCATTCAATTGCTGATCACATACCGCTACATCAGAACAGTTTCTTTTGACACGTGTAAACTGGCTGAATGGTATCCCATCCAGCCAGTTTGCATGATGTTGACTTGTTCTGTCAATAAAACTGTTGGAGTCTGTCTGTTTCCTATAGGTTTTTGACTGAACTTCTCCGTTACAGATATAAATACTCAAGTCCAAAAAAGACACTTCGTTCTGGCTTTGAGTGAACGTGAATTTGATATTCATGTTATTTAAATTAAGCTCAGCACAGAACAAACGCAGTGATTCTCCGTCACCACGCCATACAAACAGCACGTCGTCGATATAGCGCCGCCAGGACACCAGGCCCGCCATCAGGACACCTCCCTGCCATATTTGGATGTCCTCCCAGTACGCCATAAATAAATTGGCGTAACTGGGGGCGAACCTGGTGCCCATGGCGGTGCCAATCCGCTGCAGATAGAACGCACCATCAAAGAAAAAATAGTTGTTAAGTATTCTATTTACACTAGATATAGCTGCACTTCAAGTTTTATTGCGCATATCATTGGATACAACTGTTACAATATGGAATAGTCCTTGCAAGACCCGGAGATGGTAAGTCTGTTTAGGCCAACAGCTAACCACTGTATAGGTGAACGTACAGGTACAAACCAGCAGATGGCACACTGGAAGATGGAGATGGTAATGTTGCACAAAGGTAGAAATGAGCTCTGAAGAACTGCCAGAGTTGCTGGGTAGAACCAGTCAGATGGTAAAGGTGCAAAGGAACTCACCGATGTAGACAGAGTATGATGATGAGGGCACCAATGGTGAACTGCGATTCGATGTTGGAACACCGATGGTGGATGGATGCAATGCTAGAACACTGCTGAGAGCTGGAAATGATACTGGAGCACCACTGGAAGCTGGAAGCAATACTGGAGCACTGCTGAGAATTGGAAGCGATACTGGAACACTGCTGAGAGCTGGAAATGATACTGGAACACCGCTGGAAGCGATACTGGAACACCGCTGAGAGCTGGAAGCCAGTGAAGAATCACTGCAGATCATGGAGAGTGATGTAGGAACACCAGTGAGAGCTGGTAGTGATACTGGAACACTGCTGGAAGCTGGAAGCGATACTGGAACACCGCAGAGAGCTAGAAGCCGGTGATGAATTACTGCAGAACACAGAGAGCACTGTAGGAACATTGCTGGAGTCAGGCAGCACCGCAAGATGGAAGCTGGTGCAAGTCTCTTTAAGTGGAACAAGGTCACAGGAGCTGGAATACCTGAAGACAGCATGCAGGAACATCCACAGACAGGAGAGACATCTAACGCTGAGATGGACAACCAAAGAACTGACGACTATATTTCTACCAGCTGGGAAGCAGTTATTGGCTGAGCAATCAGGGAGAGTCCAGAGGAAGCGGATAGGCCATGAAGAGTCATGTGATGAGGCCAAACATGGCTGCTCCCATGTTTGGTTCTGGAGGGAAAGTCTATTTATATCAGCATGTGGAAACCTGCAATAATGGCGAAGGAGGCCGCGGAGGACAGGAGGAACATGCTGATTAGTCTCCATGAGAGCGCTGCCGGGATTGCTGAGGGGAGACTGAGGAGATGCCATGCAGCGCACTGCACGCAGACAGCGCTGGTGGAAGCCAAGTTTGGAGCACAGGGACAGTCTCTGGAGGCACTTAGCAGGTAAATAACTGTGTCTAATTACTCGGATCGTGACAGTTTAGTTATTACCAGTTATTTATATAGTGCACACATATTCCGCATTGCTTTACAGAGAATATTTTGCCATTCACATCTGTCCCTGCTCCAGTGGAGCTTATGATCTATATTCCCTTCCACATGTACACGCAAACACATTCATGCCAGGGTAAATTTTTGTCGAGAATCAGTTAACCTACCAGTATATTTTTAGCATGTGGGAAGAAACCAGAGTACCTTAAGGAAACCCGGGCAAGCAAAGGAAGAATATACATACTCCACACAGTTAGGGCCATGGTGGGAATCAAACCCATGACCTCAGTGCTGTGAGGCAGTAATGCTAACCATTACATCATCAGTACTGCTCCAGTGAACATTGTTGCTGTGTGTGCCCTGGCTGTACCCATTATTCCTCTCCTTGCATGTCCTATCTGGGGACTTTCAGCCCTGCATTAGGAGCTCTACTTAACCCCTGCACTGCTGCTACATTACCACCTGCAGACCTCCTCTGCCCATACTCCTCCAGTGGATATCCAGTATTGCACACACTGCCTGCAGGCTATCACACCCTCTGTGCTTTTCTGGAGTCACCTACCCCTGCCGCATATACCTTCAGTGGCTTGGGTATTCAGTATAGCTTGGGGTGATCCTGATGCCATATTTAGTCACCTCAGTCCTACCTCAGCCTAGTTATATTCCTGTGTCCATCTACTCCAGCCATTACTCTTGTGATCATCCATTAATTATATAAGCCCCTATTGTCCTGAGTATTTAAAACCTGGAGGCATCCTAAGTACTGGTGTGTCTAACTCTAAGGGAACAACAGGCAGCTGTTATAGGCAGAAGACCCCCATGGCAGCAACATTGTCCTCAGTGATGGCAGACACAGGTCGGCTGTAGAGCTCCTTGTCTTTCATGGACCATCTCCTGCATGAAATTCTGCAAACCAATCAAACACAGTAGTTTGGGATTGTGCTTCCTCCCCAAAAACAGCTCGCAGTTGGTCAAAACTCTCCCGATGTAGCAAATCACTCTTGTAGTCGTGGAAGATCATGGGTCTTCAGTGGCCTCTGTTGAGCTCCAAAAAAAGTTTGTGAAGGAAGTGAACATGTTGACTTCTTCGGTGTGCAGTGCTACTTATATACGATTCTTTGCCTTGATATTTCACAAGAACTTTAGTCAAAGATTACAGGTCACAACCACACAGTCAGATTGTGTCTACTCTATCTATGCACTGCACATCCGGAAGTTATTGCACACCCCTTGTACTGTATGTGTCGAAATAAATATTTATTAGTCAACTTTTTTTTACTTAAAAAAAATTATATGAGGGTAGTACCTTACAAAACATGACAGTGGAAATGTTTTGCACAAATATTACCAACATTATTTCAAGGGGATATTTTCAATAGTTAACTGTAGTAGATGTACAGTAATTTCATTTTTCCAAGTCTCTAAAGCCCCTACAAAAATTATAAGATTCTGAAGAATGCCAAAACCAAAGTTCTCCAACTTATTAGGGATGAAGCATTAAGCCCAAGAAATACCTCTACAAGTAGATGTAAAAGAATAGCTTGGTTTTAGAAATATTCTTTGATCAGCAAGGATATTATTTGCAAGGCAATACAGCTGTGGTCTACAGTATCATCTAATCTGGCATTACCAATGTTGGATGGTCATACCATTTTTCCCTCATTTAGGAGTGGAATATATGCTGAGGGCTGTTTGAGTCCAAGGTGGGTAGAGAATAGGGATGAAGGGAGAGCAGAGGGGAGGAGCATATGAAGTGGGAGTTGAGAAGGGCGCAGGGCTGGTCCCACAGGAGGGACCAGCCCAGAGTAACTAGCCACACACTGTAGGGGTCAGAACTAGGTGCAGGGGGGAGGAGGGCCCAGGTGGCATTGACTGGCGCCTCTCAAATGTTTGGGTAAGGGGGCAAGGAGCTTCCTCTGTTCTGACACCTATGGTGATACCACAAACTATTTGGTACCTTGTTTACTAGGGAAGCCAATCCCGGGCCTTTTTTCAATCCCGGACAATTTTAGGCATAAATCCCGGGATCCCACCGATCCTGATCCCGGGATTGGCCACCCTAGTGTTAACACAGGACTGACCCTGGAGTATATGTAATAGGGTTCAATTACTGTAAACTGGCATGATCACGGTGACAGTGTATAATAGACAGTAACCAGTGGGGGTGTGGCCAACAAGCTCAGAAGGTCCATCTACACAAGAGCATGATTAGCGCCATACTTATTTTATCTTGAAATGCAGTCGTTCCTTTGCTATTGTTTTTCTAAAAAAATAAAACCACTATTGTTTGTATGCGATGGGATATGTTTTCAGTTATTATTAGAATTGTACCTAATAACATCCATATTTTTTTTTAAGTTACCAAGAATTTAAAGAAGCGCCATCCATAGAGCAAGGTGTAATTATTTAATAAAGTTATTTATTTGTTTGATCTAAAATATATATCAAATGTAAACACTCACAATTTAATGTTATATATTAACACATTAGCCACAAAATACCTTCAGCTGAAAGACATATAAATCTAAAATAAAACCATTCGATTGGTAGAACCCTTTTGTTTGTAAAAATTAAAAGAGATTAATACCACACCTGTTGGTAAAAAATACAAAATAAAAATATTATTTTAAAATATTCCAATCATGGACATCATTGCACCTTCAGGTGATTAAGACCATGCCACATATACTTCCAGAGAGAGTTCTTTTGTTTTACTCAATAATTTATCGCTCCGACAGTTCATGAATAAATTACCCCTCACCTGTCGCTTTGAAGGAATCCAGGTGGATAGCAATACACAGGTTAAAAAGTCTCAATGCAAGAGCTAATGGGGGTCATTCCGAGTTGTTCGCCAGCAAATTTCGTTCGCAGCACAGCGATCAGGCAAAAAAGGCACTTCTGCGCATGCATATACGGCGCAATGCGCACGTGCGTCGTACTATTACAATGAACGATGTAGTTTCACACAAGGTCTAGCGAAGCTTTTCAGTCGCACTGCTGGCCGCAGAATGATTGACAGGAAGTGGGCGTTTCTTGGTGTCATCTGACCGTTTTCAGGGAGTGAGCGGAAAACCGCAGGCGTTCCAGATAAAAATGCAGGCGTGGCTGGGGAAACGTAGGCGTGGCTGGCCGAACGCAGGGCGTGTTCGCGATGTCAAAACAGGAACTGGATAGTCTGAAGTGATCGGAAGCGCTGAGTAGGTCTGGAGCTACTCTGAAACTGCACAAAATTATTTTGTAGCCGCTCTGCGATCCTTTCGTTCACACTTCTGCTAAGCTAAAATACACTCCCAGAGGGCGGCGGCTTAGCATTTGCACGGCTGCTAAAAGCAGCTAGCGAGCGAACAACTCAAAATGACCACCAATATCTCTGGATATATGGAGTTATATTATTAGGTACCTGTTATAAAACCACAGTAACGGAGCCTCATCAATAAGGCTGAGAAACACGTCAAGCAGTGCCCTGGTTTTTGCTTTTTTGGACTCTTTGCACCAGAGAAAACTAATGGACTTCCAGCGCCTATACCAATTATTGGATACGGTAACTGTGCCACAGCGGAGGTGAGTGGATCCTAGCCGCTAATAATCAAGGAGACAGGCTCCGTCCTTTCCAGCCCTACACAGCTTCCAGCGCCGCAGAGCTGACATGCTCCATCTGTCCAGTCCCGCATAGTGTTCAGCGCTACACACTGACAAGCCGGCGTCAGTGTAGCTGTCTTCACAAACAAAAACGGTCATCGGCTGTGAACAGCGGGAGCAGCAGGCTCCGTTACTGTGGTTTTATAACAGGTACCTAATAATATAACTCCATATATCCAGAGATATTGGGGGTCATTCCAAGTTGTTCGCTCGCTAGCTGCTTTTAGCAGCATTGCACACGCTAGGCCGCCGTCCTCTGGGAGTGTATCTTTGCTTAGCAGAATTGCGAATGAAAGAGTAGCAGAATTGCGAACGAAAGAGTATCAGAATTGCGAATAAATAATTCTTAGCAGTTTCTGAGTAGCTCGAGACTTACTCCTACACTGCGATCAGCTCAGCCCATTTCATTCCTGGTTTGACGTCACAAACACGCCCTGCGTTCGGCCAGCCACTCCCCCGTTTCTCCAGCCACTCCTGCGTTTTATCCTGGCACGCCTGCGTTTTTCCGCACACTCCCAGAAAATGGTCAGTTTCCGCCCAGAAACACCCACTTCCTGTCAATCACACTCCGATCACTTCAACAATGAAAATTCTTCGTTCGGACGTGAGTAAATCTACTAAGTTTTATGCTAAATTACCTAGCGCATGCGCACTGCCTTAATCGCTCCGTTGCGAAAATCGGCAACGACCGACCAACTCGGAATGACCCCCATTACCTCTTGCATTGAGACTTTTTAACCCCTTTATTGCTATCCACCTGGATTCCTTCAAAGCGACAGGTGAGGGGTAATTTATTCATGAACTGTCGGAGCGATAAATTATTGAATAAAACAAAAGAACTCTCTCTGGAAGTATATGTGGCATGGTCTTAATCATCTGAAGGTGCAATAATGTCCATGATTGGAATATTTTAAAATAATATTTTTATTTTGTATTTTTTACCAAGAGCTGTGGTATTAATCTCTTTTAATTTTTACAAACAAAAGGGTTCTACCAATCGAATGGTTTTATATTAGATTTATATGTCTTTCAGCTGAAGGTATTTTGTGGCTAATGTGTTAATATATAACATTAAATTGTGAGTGTTTATATTTGATATATATTTTAGATCAAACAAATAAATAACTTTATTAAATAATTACACCTTGCTCTATGGATGGCGCTTCTTTAAATTCTTGGTTTCTTTCTGCATTTATTGAGATTCAGCAACTCAATAAAAGTAGCTGCAATCCAGGGAGCAGGTGCAGGTGATTAACACTCACTTGTCATTATTTGTGTGCTTGTTCCGGGTTTTTCCAGGTCATACACTAGCGCCCACATTTTTTCTGTACTTTTGGTATTTTTGTCTTTTTTTAAGTTTATTAGGAGGACCTAAGAGATGTTTAATTTTTATTTGCTGTCTGTACTGTGTGATGGTCACTGGGATGTTCTTTGTATTGCGTGACCATTACCAGGATGCATGCTGTATTGTTTGGCATTTATTAGGATGCACTGCATATTATATGTGGGTCACTGGGATGCTCACTATATTATATGGTGTCCCTGGGAAACTCTCAGATTTTTAATTTTTTTTTAATATTGCCTTTCTTTGTCTTTGCCCCACCTATAATGGATTTGGCCCTCCCAAATAAGGCCACTTTCCTATGTTTTTTTCTGGGATGCTATGTTCCCAATCTGCCCTTGATTGCATCATACTTCAAATAATTACTTTTTATACATGTACCCTATAGTCTTAACTTCAGATGGCATATCAAAATTAAGCATGCCTTTTTGAGGGTGTGGCTAAGAAGGTAGAAGCTGTACTGCTGTCACAAAATCAGGACTTCCACTATAAGACCAAAATTAACAATCACTCAAGGGTGATTTAAATGTGTGCTGCAATACAAACCCTCATTTTTACATTTAAGTACAAAATGAGGCACCACCACATACATGCTCCGCATCCAGCAAAGAATGCCCTGATCTATCAGCTAATCCCCTGAAAAAAAGTAGGGTGTGCACCGGCTAATTTTTCGTGTTTTGGGTTTGGTTTTGGATCTGGATTGGTTTTGCCAAAACTACCCTTGCGAGTAGAAGTGAGCGGCACAAACACGTGGCACATCTAGGAGTGACACTGCAGTGGCAGACAGGATGGCAGTTTTACAAACTATGCCCAAAAAATGCTCCAACACATGCTATCACTGAAATAGTCGTCAACCATTCTTTCAATGGTGACAGCATCATATGCAGTGACAGTAGACATGTCAGTAATTGCAGGCAGCTCCTTCAGTCCACACCAGATGTCAAAACTTTTCTTGATTGATCTGCGTGTCTCTTCTGTAAATTTATTTTTTCCCCGCAGCTGCAGTACTAGTAGTCACTAAGTGACGCACCAATAGAAATATTTATTTTTTGCTTTGGATCACACACAGATATATGTAGCAGTAGTGTACGGCAGTACTGGTAGTCGTCACTGAGTGATGCACCAATAGAAATATATTTTTTGCTCTGGATCACACACAGAGGATATATAGCAGTAGTGTACGGCAGCCACAGTACTAGTAGTCAGAGTGACGCACCAATATTTCTCATACTTCCTAGAGGATGCTGGGGACCATATCAAGACCATGGGGTATAGGCGGTTCCGCAGGAGCCATGGGCACTCTTAAGACTTTTCAGTGGGTGTGAACTGGCTCCTCCCCTTATGCCCCTCCTCCAGACCTCAGTTTTAGAAATGTGCCCAGGCAGACTGGATGCACTCTGAGGAGCTCTACTGAGTTTCTCTGGAAAAGACTTATGTTAGGTTTTTTATTTTCAGGGAGATCTGCTGGCAACAGACTCCCTGCTTCGTGGGACTGAAGGGGCAGAAGTAGAACCAACTTCCTAAAGAGTTTCATGGCTCTGCTTATGGCTCACAGGACACCATTAGCTCCTGAAGGGTACTGAACGCTAGCTGGGTCTAGATGCTCACTCCCACAGCACACCGTCACCCCCCTCACAGAGCCAGAAGTCAGAAGACAGGTGAGTATAAGAAGATTGAACTTCTATCAAGTAAGTGATGGCTGGCGGGAGCGCAGCGTGCCACTGATGCCCACACACACAAGCACTGCAGGGTGCAGGGCGCGGGGGGGCGCCCTGGCCAGCAAATAGACACCTCAAAACTGGCTAAAAGGGGGCATAAGGTGCCGCTGGCACAGCCCTGCCCCAGCCAGTATAAATATTAGAGTGATTAACTGAGTGTAAGGATGCGCCATTGAGAGGGCGGAGCTTCTTCCTCAGGCAGCCAGCACACTGCTCAGCGCCATTTTCTCTCTCTCTCCTCAGGCTGCAGAGAACACGCTGGTCCTCCCCTCCACTTCTGACAAGTACAGGGTGCTATTGAGGGGGGGCACAAAGCGATTGTGGTGCATTTAATAGTGTGAATTACTATTTAAAAGCGCTATTTGGCTGTGGGCATTCTGTGTTCACAGGCATAGCATACTGGCGCTGGGATTGTGAACTGGCTGCTCCTATACTGTGTCCCTCTGACAGATTTACTGTGGGTCTGTCCCCAAAATAAGTCCCAGTGTGTCTGTGAGTGTGCTGTACACGTGTGAGGCATGTCTGAGGCAGGGAGTTTCTCCACGGAGGAAGCCATTTTAGGGACACAGTCTTGTAATGTGGTGGCACTGCCGGCACACCAAGAGCCTGCATGGGTGAAAGAGCTACGTGACAGTATGCATCTGATTAACCAAATATTAGATAAGTCTGAATCTAAGGCTGCATGCTGGAGAAAATCTGTGGAAGATGTGATTTTTCAGGATGCTGTTATTCCTTATGCAGGCGGCCCCTCTGGGTCACATAAGAGACCATTTGCGAATGTTGTAAACACTGATACCGACATGGACTCTGATTCTTGTGTTGACGATAGTGACTCCAGGGAGATAGATCATAAATTGGCAAAAAGTATACAATATATGATTGTGGCTATAAGGGACGTGTTGGAGGTTACAGAAACCACTCCTGTACCCCAGGAGAAGGCTTATTTATGTAAGAAAACGAAATCCAAACTCACGTTCCCTCCTTCAAACGAACTAAATGCTCTCTTTGAAGGGATGTGGGTGAATCCTGATAAGAAATTTTGTATTCCCAAAAGGATTCAGATAGCTTACCCTTTCCCGGCTGAGGACAGGAAAAAATGGGAGTCACCCCCTGTGTTAGGCAGTGCACTTTCCAGGTTGACAAAGAAGGTAATTCTCCCTGCACCTGGCACAGCTTCACTTAAGAATCGGCAGACTGTATAATGGAAACGACATTGAAATCCATTTATGTTGCCAATGGTACGCTGCTCAGGCCCACTATTGCCTGCGCGTGGGTGAGTCGCGCTATTGAAAAATGGTCAGAAAGCGTGTCGTCAGAAATTGACACGATTGATAAAGATGAGATACTCCTTAAGTTAGCAATGAAGGATATTGGGCTCTTGAGATCACAAGCTGCTACCATGGCAGTATCGGCTAGGCGGGCGTTGTGGATTCGCCAGTAGAATGCGGATGCTGATTCCAAAAGAAACATGGAGGCTCTCCCATATAAAGGTGAGGCCTTATTTGACGATGGCCTGGATGAGTTAGTCTCGGCGGCTACCGCAGGTAAGTCGACATTTTTGCCCTCTGCGCCTGCACCGGCAAAAAAGACCTATCACCTGCAAATGCAGTCCTTTCGGCCCAATAAATACAAAAAGGTGAGAGGTTCCCCCTTCTTTGCAGGTAGGGGAAGGATAAAAGGAAAGAAGTCCGCAGCGGCTTCAGGTTCCCAAGAGCAGAAGTCTACCCCTACTTCTGCCAAATCCTCAGCATGACGCTGGAACTCCCTCGCGGGAGGCCGCTCGGGTGGGGGTACGTCTCAAACTGTTCAGCCAAGGTTGGATTCTGTCTGGCCTGGATCCCTGGGTGTTGCAAATAGTATCCCAGGGATACAAACTGGAGTTTCAAGACGTTCCCCCATGCCGATTTTTCAAATCGACTTTGCCAGTTTCTCCGCCAGAGAGAGAAGCAGTAACAGCGGCAATCCAAAAATTATGTCAGGACCAGGTCATAGTCCTGGTACCGTTGTCACAACAAGGGCAGGGTTTTTATTCAAGCCTCTTTGTTGTTCCGAAGCCGGACGGCTCGGTCAGACCGATCCTAAACCTAAAGGATCTGAATTGCTACCTGAAAAGATTCAAGTTCAAGATGGAATCACTTCGGGCGGTGATTTCCAGTCTGGAGGAGGGGGACTATTTGGTGTCGGTAGACATAAAGGATGCTTACCTGCATGTTCCCATTTATCCTCCTCACCAGGCTTATCTGAGATTCGCGATTCATGATTGCCATTACCAATTCCAGACGTTACCTTTTGGCCTCTCCACAGCGCCGAGGGTATTCACCAAGGTGATGGCGGAGATGATGGTCCTCCTTCGTCAGAAAGGAGTCAATATAATTCCTTATCTGGACGATCTCCTGATGAAGGCGAGATCCAGGGAGCAGTTGTTACAAAACATATCACTCTCTCTGTCAATACTCCAACAACACGGGTGGATCATAAATTACGACAAGGTTGTAATCCTCCCCCTATGCCCCTCCTCCAGACCTCTGTTATAGGAACTGTGCCCAGGGAGACGGACATTTTCGAGGGAAGGACTTACTTTAATACTAGTGGTGAGATACATACCAACTCACACCCTCAACCATGCCGCACACATGGCATTCAACATAACACACGCCAACAGGCATGAAACAATTGCAGCAACATGCTGAAACTAAGATAACACAACTTGTGTAACTCGAAAAAGTAAACTACAGGTAAAATACACACTGGGACGGGCGCCCAGCATCCTCTATGGACTAGGAGAAAAGGATTTACCGGTAGGTATCAAAATCCTGTTTTTTTGCTTTGGATCACACACAGATATATAGCAGTAGTGTACGGCAGCCACAGTACTTGTAGTAAGAGTGACGCACCAATATAAATATATTTTATGCTCTAGATCACACACAGCTATATAGTAGTAGTGTATGGCAGACACAATACTAGTAGTCAGAGTAACGCCCAATATATTTTTTGCTTTGGATCACACACAGAGGATATAGCAGTAGTGTACAGCAGTACACAGCCCCTTCTATACAGAGAACAACACCTGGTCCTATGCACAGCCACAGTATGCAGTGCACTGTCTACTATGCAGAGCCCTAACACAGTGACAGTCACAGAAAATCTACACAAGCAGCACCCCAGGTTAACTCAACTCTCCTGCTGCAACCCCTCTGCTTTCTCCTGCCCCCCTTCTCTAACCTGCCTATCAGATTACAGCACAGAATACAGCACAAAAGGAACACGTCCTTACTGTGCACTCTCCAAATCCGGAGTGAAGATGCCGGCGATCACTAGAACTATATATAGAATCCAAAACCTGTGAGATCTGACAGACATTGGGGATTATGCATAATCCGTGATAAGGGTCCGCCATATCTTATCCCCGATCCCATGTGTTTTCATGCGATCGCGAGTCCAATTTCGGCTGATCAATTCGATACCGCGGTAACGACCATTGGTCATGCATCGCAAAAGCCGGCCATTTTGATTGTCCGAAACGGTATCGGGGCTAATAGGATATTGCCCATTTTCTTTTTGGCAGGTATTAAATTTATATTTGTGAGAATTGCTCAACTCCAAAACTGGCTTCTTGTTCATTAAAAGAGAAAAAATGAAAATGAATGACATTTAGTACGTTTAGGGGTGTAGCGAAGGTTGCTCCGGTGGTGCGTGAGCTCTGGGAGCCAAAATTGTTAGCGGGCGTTCCAGCATGCCCCTGTACTGGCAGCCACAGTGCAGGCGGAGGAGAAGCAGAGAGGGTGCATACTGACTTGGACTTGGAGACTAGGTTGGGAACAGGGCAGGCCAGAGGCGACGGCAGAGGACACTGACAGCCGGCATGTGCCGGACCTCTACCAGCCTCCTTTATATGTCTCACTATCTGCTTGTAGTTGCATCACCAACCTCTGCCCCCGCTGCTGCAGCACCTCTCTCTTTCCTCAAAGCTGAGGCACCTCTTTCTGCCCCAGCTTCTGCAAAATCTCTCTCTATCCCAGCTACTGTAGCACCTCTCCCTACATTGATGCTGCAGCACCTCTCCATGCCCCAGCTGCTGCTGCTGCTGCTGCATTACCTCTGTGTGCAGCAGCTGCTGCAGCACTTCTTTCTGCCCCGGCTGCTGCAGCACCTACCTCTGCCCCAGCTGCTGCACTTCTCTCTATATTGATCTTGCAGCACGTCACTCTAACCCACCTGCTGCTGCCGCCTCTCTCTCTGCATTAGAAACTGCAGCACCTCACTCTGACTCTTATACCCCTTTCACATCTCCAATGCCGGATCCCACCCGTGAATTGGAAACGGGTCCTTCCCGGGTGGGATCCGGCATTGGAGACTCTCCTACCCCTTTCGCTGGCTTTCAGACCCGGCAATATGCTGGGCCAGTTGTCATAGTGGTGGGGGCCACATCTCCCTATTTAGTAAACAGGTCCCGGGTGCAGTGTCAGACAGGATGGCAGATTTGAAAAATAGGCCCCAAACAGCACATGATGCAAAGAAGAAAAAGATGTGCACCAAGGTTGCTGTATGACTAAGCTAAGTGACAAAGACTCCTGGCTCATCTAGGAGTGGCACTGCAGTGTCAGAAAGGATGGCACTATTCAAAAACTAGGCCCCAAACAGCATATCATGCAAAGAAGAAAAAGAGGTGCAATGAGGTAGCTGTATGACTAAGCTAAGCAACACAAATGTGCGGCACAAACACCTCGCCCATCTAGGAGTGGCACTTCAGTGGCAGACAGGATGGCACTTAAAAAAAAATAGTGCCCAAACAGAACATCATGCAAAGAAGTAAAAGAGGTGCAATGAGGTAGCTATATGACTAAGCTAAGCAACACGGGTGTAGTATGGCTGACCGGCGGTCAGGAGACCGCCGGTCAGCTTACCGAAGCTGGGATCCCAGCAGCATACCGACGCCGGGATCCCAGCGGGGAGGGGCGAGTGCAGCAAGCCCCTTGCGGGCTCGGTTGCGACCTGCGGTCGCCACGGGTTCTATTCCCACTCTAAGGGTGTCGTGGACACCCACGAGTGGAAATAGTCCCTGTTGGTCGGCATGCCTACCATCGGGATAGTGAGGGGTCGGGATGGTGGAGGAGGTCATGTGACTGTCGGTCTCCCGACCGCCGGTCACATGAATACCACCCAAGCAACACAAGAGTGCGGCACAAACAACATGGGACGTGCTGGAATTTGCCCAGATGTAATACATGCACAATATTGGTGGCACAGGAGAGCGTACCCCTAAACCACACACGCACACGGCAAAGCCTGTAAAATTATTATAGATAATAATAACCCTTTTATTTGGAGCTATTATAATAATATGCAGCACAGGCGAGCGTACCCCTATACCACACAGGGTAAACCCTGTAAAAATTATTTGGATAATAATATAAGTAATGTATATAACCCTTTTATTTGGAGTAAATAATATACAGCACAGGATACCACCACTGTAATTATGGCAAAAAGATAAAGACAACCTTTCTGTCAAACTGACAGGTGGCAACACCCCCTTTCTCCTAGGCTCCACCCCCTTTAATATTAAATGATAGTGTTTGATATCGCTTTTATATAAAATGTATAGAGTTCGATATTAAACTGTATTAAAAGATAATAGCTTTGAAAAGAATGTCACATATGACACTCACAAAAAAAAAAGATATATTTTGAAGTAACACAAAATGTTCTTACATTCCAGCAGCTGAAACTTCATGCCATGTCACATATGGTACTATTTAAAAATCATACTATGTCACACATGGCACTGGTTTAAAAAGCATACTGATTTTAATGACCGTGTCCATTTTCTTAGATGCACGGAAGCATCACACCTGGTACGGATTTAAAAAGCGTATTGATTTTAATGGCCATGCATGATTAATGATGACAGCACAAATTTAAAAATGACATTCTCACACGTTATTTTTTGCAAACATATGTAGAAACAGCGTATTTGGTTTTAAATTGAAGAATATTTAAAAAGCTTAACTGTATATTACAACCTATGTTGCATACATGACATATGTTACTGTGTGTTAAATAGCACTAAAAAGTTTATCTTTATTATGGCCGATCGCTGAACTTTGATTGCAAGCAGACATGACCAGACTTGTCGGTATTACAGCGTGACATGTCCAGACCTGTATATTAACGATAAAATATTTACACCAAATACCACATATTACTGTGTATTAAACCGTTTATATTGATGCATACAGACCACATATTACAGTGTATTACAGAGTGTATAGCACCGTACACAGACCACATATTACAGTGTATTACAACGTGTATAACGCTGCAAGCATACCACATATTACTGTGTATTAAACCGTTTATATCGCTGCATACAAGCCATATGTTACAGTGTATTAAACAGTGTATATATCGCTGCATACATGCTATATATTACTGTGTATTACAGAGTGTATAGCACTGTATACAGACCACATATTACTGGGTATTACAACGTGTATAACGCTGCAAGCATACCACATATTACTGTGTATTAAACCGTTTATATCGCTGCATACAAGCCATATGTTACTGTGTATTAAACAGTGTATATATCGCTGCATACATGCCATATATTACTGTGTATTACAGAGTGTATAGCACTGTATACAGACCACATATTACTGGGTATTACAACGTGTATAATGCTGCAAGCATACCACATATTACTGTGTATTAAACCGTTTATATCGCTGCATACAAGCCATATGTTACAGTGTATTAAACAGTGTTTATATCGCTGCATACATGCCATATATTACTGTGTATTACAGAGTGTATAGCACTGTATACAGACCACATATTACTGGGTATTACAACGTGTATAACGCTGCAAGCATACCACATATTACTGTGTATTAAACCGTTTATATAGCTGAGCACCATATATTACTGTATATTACATCGTGACATGTCCAGACCTCTTACAGCTCGAGGACTGAGGGCTCACCTCCCCATGTTTTAACGATGATCTAAGAACTAATGACCACAATGAGCCATGAGGTACTACATGCCTCTGTGGCATAACTAGTTAAAAAATTTATGGGCAAAATCATTCATTTTTGGTCGACGCGGGCTGCCTTTGTTCGGGTTGATACAGCCGTGATGTATCCACATAGCCAATGGACTAGCATTCTTCTTTAGGCTGTTATGTCCGATCGAGGGCGTTGCAAATTGTTTGTTCGCCGTTTCAGCGACGGTTGTGCGAATTGTTGTTTTGCCCAATTATGCTAGGACAGTGCATTAGCGCATCTGTAACATTGCAACTTGGTAAACTAATAGGATTGATATATATGAATGGTATTGAATGTGAATTAAAAAAACAAAACAAATCAACTCTAGGTAACAGACTATAATAGGTAGCATGTACAGGTTGAGTATCCCATATCCAAATATTCCGAAATACGGAATATTCCGAAATACGGAATTTTTTGAGTGAGACTGAGATAGTGAAACCTTTGTTTTCTGATGGCTCAATGTACACAAACTTTGTTTAATACACAAAGTTATTAAAAGTATTGTATTAAAGTACCTTCAGGCTGTGTGTATAAGGTGTATATGAAACATAAATGAATTGTGTGAATGTACACGCACTTTGTTTAATGCACAAATTTATTAAAAATATTAGCTAAAATTACCTTCCTGCTGTGTGTATAAAGTGTAAATGAATCATAAATGCATTCTGTACTTAGACTTGGGTCCCATCGGGATGCAATTATTCCAAAATACGGAAAAATCCGATATCCAAAATACCTCTGGTCCCAAGCATTTTGGATAAGGGATACTCAACCTGTATCACCATCCCAAGTTTGTGATAAACCCCAGGGCAATTCCACTAGATATTTATCCTATAATTTTGGTATAATTTTGAAACAAATAATACATTGTGATCATGGGCAATCTTCCTATCTACATCAGTATTATGTGTTCCAGAATCATAATATATTTGATAAATGTATATCGTTTAAATAAGACACAGATGCATTAAATTAAATAGTAACAACACTCGTATGTTATGTTGGTAATAATGTAACGGGCTATTTTAACATAACAGATCCTATTTAGGAAAATGATGACATGATATGCCTAGTGACCCAAGTTATTAAAACTTTTTACTGTTAATATAATGTTTGTGCACGCATACACCATGAGATATGTACTTCTATTAAGCACAAACAAGCATATTGGCATTCTACTCTAACATTTAGGGTAAAAGATTAGAATGGATCAAGGTAACATAGCGTAAGGACAGATATAGGTTCAGCGGCCTCTTTGACAATCCATGTTATGGATATGAAGTAAACCCACCATTAATAAGCATTGAAAAGGATACCACCTATAACTTTGGTATAATTTTTAAACAAATACTACTATGTGATCATGTGCAATCTGACTATCTGCACCAGTATTATGTGTTCCAGAATCATAATATATATGATAAATATATAGCGTTTAAATAAGATACCGTATTCTCACACTGACATACATATGAAAACCGATAATAAGCAGTTCCGGCTACTGTAATCCTTTACATGATGATTTTGGTATATACATATATATTACAGGTCACTAAGAAGATATGAATCATGATATATAAGATCGCTAAACAAAACAAGAGATCTGTAATGATTTCTGACTAACTAGTTAACTCAGTATACAGTAATCATATAGGTCCCTGTATCGTATAGATATGTGCTTGGCATAAATATTTCCAAACATTCCTAAATCTAAGATGTTTCATGCATGTTGTAACACTAAATATTGTAAATAGAATATCAACATGACAGATGATATAACTGAATTTTTCATGATGAATCTTATATGTTCCTATATTTTGCTAATGTAATACCCTTATGGGGGTATGAATTTTAAACAAATAATACTATGTGATCATGGGCAATCTTCCTATCTACACCAGTATTACGTGTTCCAGAATCATAATATATTTGATAAATATATATTGTTTAAATAAGACACAGATGCATTAAATTGAATAGTAACAACACTCGTATGTTATGTTGGTAATAATGTAACGGGCTATTTTAACATAACAGATCCTATTTAGGAAAATGATGACATGATATGCCTAGTGACCCAAGTTATTAAAACTTTTTACTGTAAATATAATGTTTGTGCACGCATACACCATGAGATATGTACTTCTATTAAGCACAAACAAGCATATTGGCATTCTACTCTAACATTTAGGGTAAAAGATTAGAATGGATCAAGGTAACATAGCGTAAGGACAGATATAGGTTCAGCGGCCTCTTTGACAATCCATGTTATGGATATGAAGTAAACCCACCATTAATAAGCATTAAAAAGGATACCATCCTATAACTTTGGTATAATTTTTAAACAAATAATACTATGTGATCATGTGCAATCTGACTATCTGCACCAGTATTATGTGTTCCAGAATCATAATATATATGATAAATATATAGCGTTTAAATAAGATACCGTATTCTCACACTGACATACATATGAATACCGATAATAAATTGCCCAATTATGCTAGGACAGTGGATTAGCGCATCTGTAACATTGCAACTTGGTAAACTAATGGGATTGATATATATGAATGGCATTGAATGTGAATTAAAAAAACAAAACAAATCAACTCTAGGTAACAGACTATAATAGGTAGCATGTATCACCATCCCAAGTTTGTGATAAACCCCAGGGCAATTCCACTGGATATTTATCCTATAATTTTGGTATAATTTTTAAACAAATAATACTATGTGATCATGGGCAATCTCATGAGATATGTACTTCTATTAAGCACAAACAAGCATATTGGCATTCTACTCTAACATTTAGGGTAAAAGATTAGAATGGATCAAGGTAACATAGCGTAAGGACAGATATAGGTTCAGCGGCCTCTTTGACAATCCATGTTATGGATATGAAGTAAACCCACCATTAATAAGCATTAAAAAGGATACCATCCTATAACTTTGGTATAATTTTTAAACAAATAATACTATGTGATCATGTGCAATCTGACTATCTGCACCAGTATTATGTGTTCCAGAATCATAATATATATGATAAATATATAGCGTTTAAATAAGATACCGTATTCTCACACTGACATACATATGAATACCGATAATAAATTGCCCAATTATGCTAGGACAGTGGATTAGCGCATCTGTAACATTGCAACTTGGTAAACTAATGGGATTGATATATATGAATGGTATTGAATGTGAATTAAAAAAACAAAACAAATCAACTCTAGGTAACAGACTATAATAGGTAGCATGTATCACCATCCCAAGTTTGTGATAAACCCCAGGGCAATTCCACTGGATATTTATCCTATAATTTTGGTATAATTTTTAAACAAATAATACTATGTGATCATGGGCAATCTCATGAGATATGTACTTCTATTAAGCACAAACAAGCATATTGGCATTCTACTCTAACATTTAGGGTAAAAGATTAGAATGGATCAAGGTAGCATAGCGTAAGGACAGATATAGGTTCAGCGGCCTCTTTGACAATCCATGTTATGGATATGAAGTAAACCCACCATTAATAAGCATTAAAAAGGATACCAAGAATATGATTTTGACATATGGCCCCAGATTTTCAAATAAAGGATGTGCAGCGTATCTCCTTATTTAATCCTAATGAAGTCATAGTATTCAACAGGCATATGTATCTAGATTTTTCTTTAATGACTACTTAGTAATGTTACAACCACTTATACCTAGCTCAAACTGTTCTAGATCATAAATTTTCACCTTTTTGTGATTACTAGTGTGGAATCGTAGAAAGTGTCATGCCAAAACTTGTAATTTTCTTCATGTTGCTTATATCTCTTTGTGTATTTTTAATGATATACACATGATCCAATATTCGTTTTTAAAAAGCATCTTAGTCGTGCCGATATATTTATAAATGAATGGGCCTATTAAGCAGTAAATTACACCAAATGTGTGGAGCAGTTAATGATTCTTTTTTATTTCTGTTTTATTGTTATTTCTGTCAGAGAACTTCTGAGTGATATGAATATATTGGCATGCTTGACATGGTCCACAGGGATAACAGACAGATAATGATGGATTTTTCCTCTGATGCTTGGAAAAGTGACTTCTAAACAAATTATCCCGTAAATTTGTTGATATCTTCCAGATGATCTGTATGGTCTTATCAAATTCTTTCTTCAGATCATAAACAGTGGTGAGTATATATCGATATTTGTGTAATGACGCATTGATATGTATCCACTCTTAACAGTATGTAACAATGTATCTTATTTGGCACAAGGTGCGTTCTCTTGTCTTGGATATAAGTAAGGATATACTTGAAGTTTTATTGTTGGCATTATAAGATTTCTGCAGGTTCTGTTTTTCATAGACCATCATAGTGTATATCTTTAACTAATCTTGCTCTTTTTCTATAAATTTCAACATCCGATCAATTTCTTCTGGTTCGGATAAGAATGGGCCTATTAAGCAGTAAATTGCACCAAATGTGTGGAGCAGTTAATGATTCTTTTTTATTTCTGTTTTATTGTTATTTCTGTCAGAGAACTTCTGAGTGATTTGAATATATTGGCATGCTTGACATGGTCCACAGGGATAACAGACAGATAATGATGGATTTTTCCTCTGATGCTTGGAAAAGTGACTTCTAAACAAATTATCCCGTAAATTTGTTGATATCTTCCAGATGATCTGTATGGTCTTATCAAATTCTTTCTTCAGATCATAAACAGTGGTGAGTATATATATCGATATTTGTGTAATGACGCATTGATGTGTATCCACTCTTTACAGTATGTAACGATGTATCTTATTTGGCACAAGGTGCGTTCTCTTGTCTTGGATATAAGTAAGGATATACTTGAAGTTTTATTGTTGGCATTATAAGATTTCTGCAGGTTCTGTTTTTCATAGACCATCATAGTGTATATCTTTAACTAATCTTGCTCTTTTTCTATAAATTTCAACATCCGATCAATTTCTTCTGGTTCGGATATACTCTCCTTTTGGAATTGATCTCAGAGTGATGGGATAATGGGAACTGATGTGGTGTAAAATGCTGTTGGCGGACGTGGTCTTACGGAAAACAGCGGCGATGATTTCTCCAACGGCTGTTTTGGAAATCTACAAGTCATGAATAGTATTATTATTGTGACTTATATCCGATGTAAGTTTAAATACTAAGTCGCTATTATTAAGAAGTTTAATCATTTTTCTAGACGGGTTGATATTAACACTCTACGGGGGCGGACAGAGGAAGGTGAGGAATCCACCTCAGATGTTATAGATTATGCGAGAATCAATCCTACGGGGAAAAAAAAAAATGACCGTGCACGATATCATGGACATACTGAATAAAATGTATGGGATTACACTATCAACCAATAATTTGCTATGGTACCCTTTGTGTCTTTTTTGCACTCTGTGTAGATTAAATATCATATTAATTATTGCGCTGGTTGGAGAATAGTTCAGTGAATAGCTGTACTTGGGTACATATTTGAGGGCTAGGGACATTTTTTATTTTTTTCCCGTAGGATTGATTCTCGCGTAATCTATAACATCTGAGGTGGATTCCTCACCTTCCTCTGTCCGCCCCCGTAGAGTGTTAATATCAACCCGTCTAGAAAAATGATTAAACTTCTTAATAATAGCGACTTAGTATTTAAACTTACATCGGATATAAGTCACAATAATAATACTATTCATGACTTGTAGATTTCCAAAACAGCCGTTGGAGAAATCATCGCCGCTGTTTTCCGTAAGACCACGTCCGCCAACAGCATTTTACACCACATCAGTTCCCATTATCCCATCACTCTGAGATCAATTCCAAAAGGAGAGTATATCCGAACCAGAAGAAATTGATCGGATGTTGAAATTTATAGAAAAAGAGCAAGATTAGTTAAAGATATACACTATGATGGTCTATGAAAAACAGAGCCTGCAGAAATCTTATAATGCCAACAATAAAACTTCAAGTATATCCTTACTTATATCCAAGACAAGAGAACGCACCTTGTGCCAAATAAGATACATCGTTACATACTGTAAAGAGTGGATACACATCAATGCGTCATTACACAAATATCGATATATATACTCACCACTGTTTATGATCTGAAGAAAGAATTTGATAAGACCATACAGATCATCTGGAAGATATCAACAAATTTACGGGATAATTTGTTTAGAAGTCACTTTTCCAAGCATCAGAGGAAAAATCCATCATTATCTGTCTGTTATCCCTGTGGACCATGTCAAGCATGCCAATATATTCAAATCACTCAGAAGTTCTCTGACAGAAATAACAATAAAACAGAAATAAAAAAGAATCATTAACTGCTCCACACATTTGGTGCAATTTACTGCTTAATAGGCCCATTCTTATCCGAACCAGAAGAAATTGATCGGATGTTGAAATTTATAGAAAAAGAGCAAGATTAGTTAAAGATATACACTATGATGGTCTATGAAAAACAGAACCTGCAGAAATCTTATAATGCCAACAATAAAACTTCAAGTATATCCTTACTTATATCCAAGACAAGAGAACGCACCTTGTGCCAAATAAGATACATCGTTACATACTGTTAAGAGTGGATACATATCAATGCGTCATTACACAAATATCGATATATACTCACCACTGTTTATGATCTGAAGAAAGAATTTGATAAGACCATACAGATCATCTGGAAGATATCAACAAATTTACGGGATAATTTGTTTAGAAGTCACTTTTCCAAGCATCAGAGGAAAAATCCATCATTATCTGTCTGTTATCCCTGTGGACCATGTCAAGCATGCCAATATATTCATATCACTCAGAAGTTCTCTGACAGAAATAACAATAAAACAGAAATAAAAAAGAATCATTAACTGCTCCACACATTTGGTGTAATTTACTGCTTAATAGGCCCATTCATTTATAAATATATCGGCACGACTAAGATGCTTTTTAAAAACGAATATTGGATCATGTGTATATCATTAAAAATACACAAAGAGATATAAGCAACATGAAGAAAATTACAAGTTTTGGCATGACACTTTCTACGATTCCACACTAGTAATCACAAAAAGGTGAAAATTTATGATCTAGAACAGTTTGAGCTAGGTATAAGTGGTTGTAACATTACTAAGTAGTCATTAAAGAAAAATCTAGATACATATGCCTGTTGAATACTATGACTTCATTAGGATTAAATAAGGAGATACGCTGCACATCCTTTATTTGAAAATCTGGGGCCATATGTCAAAATCATATTCTTGGTATCCTTTTTAATGCTTATTAATGGTGGGTTTACTTCATATCCATAACATGGATTGTCAAAGAGGCCGCTGAACCTATATCTGTCCTTACGCTATGCTACCTTGATCCATTCTAATCTTTTACCCTAAATGTTAGAGTAGAATGCCAATATGCTTGTTTGTGCTTAATAGAAGTACATATCTCATGAGATTGCCCATGATCACATAGTATTATTTGTTTAAAAATTATACCAAAATTATAGGATAAATATCCAGTGGAATTGCCCTGGGGTTTATCACAAACTTGGGATGGTGATACATGCTACCTATTATAGTCTGTTACCTAGAGTTGATTTGTTTTGTTTTTTTAATTCACATTCAATACCATTCATATATATCAATCCCATTAGTTTACCAAGTTGCAATGTTACAGATGCGCTAATCCACTGTCCTAGCATAATTGGGCAATTTATTATCGGTATTCATATGTATGTCAGTGTGAGAATACGGTATCTTATTTAAACGCTATATATTTATCATATATATTATGATTCTGGAACACATAATACTGGTGCAGATAGTCAGATTGCACATGATCACATAGTATTATTTGTTTAAAAATTATACCAAAGTTATAGGATGGTATCCTTTTTAATGCTTATTAATGGTGGGTTTACTTCATATCCATAACATGGATTGTCAAAGAGGCCGCTGAACCTATATCTGTCCTTACGCTATGTTACCTTGATCCATTCTAATCTTTTACCCTAAATGTTAGAGTAGAATGCCAATATGCTTGTTTGTGCTTAATAGAAGTACATATCTCATGGTGTATGCGTGCACAAACATTATATTTACAGTAAAAAGTTTTAATAACTTGGGTCACTAGGCATATCATGTCATCATTTTCCTAAATAGGATCTGTTATGTTAAAATAGCCCGTTACATTATTACCAACATAACATACGAGTGTTGTTACTATTCAATTTAATGCATCTGTGTCTTATTTAAACAATATATATTTATCAAATATATTATGATTCTGGAACACGTAATACTGGTGTAGATAGGAAGATTGCCCATGATCACATAGTATTATTTGTTTAAAATTCATACCCCCATAAGGGTATTACATTAGCAAAATATAGGAACATATAAGATTCATCATGAAAAATTCAGTTATATCATCTGTCATGTTGATATTCTATTTACAATATTTAGTGTTACAACATGCATGAAACATCTTAGATTTAGGAACGTTTGGAAATATTTATGCCAAGCACATATCTATACGACACAGGGACCTATATGATTACTGTATACTGAGTTAACTAGTTAGTCAGAAATCATTACAGATCTCTTGTTTTGTTTAGCGATCTTATATATCATGATTCATATCTTCTTAGTGACCTGTAATATATATGTATATACCAAAATCATCATGTAAAGGATTACAGTAGCCGGAACTGCTTATTATCGGTTTTCATATGTATGTCAGTGTGAGAATACGGTATCTTATTTAAACGCTATATATTTATCATATATATTATGATTCTGGAACACATAATACTGGTGCAGATAGTCAGATTGCACATGATCACATAGTAGTATTTGTTTAAAAATTATACCAAAGTTATAGGATGGTATCCTTTTCAATGCTTATTAATGGTGGGTTTACTTCATATCCATAACATGGATTGTCAAAGAGGCCGCTGAACCTATATCTGTCCTTACGCTATGTTACCTTGATCCATTCTAATCTTTTACCCTAAATGTTAGAGTAGAATGCCAATATGCTTGTTTGTGCTTAATAGAAGTACATATCTCATGGTGTATGCGTGCACAAACATTATATTAACAGTAAAAAGTTTTAATAACTTGGGTCACTAGGCATATCATGTCATCATTTTCCTAAATAGGATCTGTTATGTTAAAATAGCCCGTTACATTATTACCAACATAACATACGAGTGTTGTTACTATTTAATTTAATGCATCTGTGTCTTATTTAAACGATATACATTTATCAAATATATTATGATTCTGGAACACATAATACTGGTGTAGATAGGAAGATTGCCCATGATCACAATGTATTATTTGTTTCAAAATTATACCAAAATTATAGGATAAATATCTAGTGGAATTGCCCTGGGGTTTATCACAAACTTGGGATGGTGATACAGGTTGAGTATCCCTTATCCAAAATGCTTGGGACCAGAGGTATTTTGGATATCGGATTTTTCCGTATTTTGGAATAATTGCATCCTATAATGAGATATCATGGCGATGGGACCCAAGTCTAAGTGCAGAATGCATTTATGATTCATTTACACTTTATACACACAGCAGGAAGGTAATTTTAGCTAATATTTTTAATAAATTTGTGCATTAAACAAAGTGCGTGTACATTCACACAATTCATTTATGTTTCATATACACCTTATACACACAGCCTGAAGGTACTTTAATACAATACTTTTAATAACTTTGTGTATTAAACAAAGTTTGTGTACATTGAGCCATCAGAAAACAAATGTTTCACTATCTCAGTCTCACTCAAAAAATTCCGTATTTCGGAATATTCCGTATTTCGGAATATTCCGTATTTCGGAATATTTGGATATGGGATACTCAACCTGTACATGCTACCTATTATAGTCTGTTACCTAGAGTTGATTTGTTTTGTTTTTTTAATTCACATTCAATACCATTCATATATATCAATCCTATTAGTTTACCAAGTTGCAATGTTACAGATGCGCTAATGCACTGTCCTAGCATAATTGGGCAAAACAACAATACGCACAACCGTCGCTGAAACGGCGAACAAACAATTTGCAACGCCCTCGATCGGACATAACAGCCTAAAGAAGAATGCTAGTCCGTTGGCTATGTGGATACATCACGGCTGTATCAACCCGAACAAAGGCAGCCCGCGTCGACCAAAAATGAATGATTTTGCCCATAAATTTTTTAACTAGTTATGCCACAGAGGCATGTAGTACCTCATGGCTCATTGTGGTCATTAGTTCTTAGATCATCGTTAAAACATGGGGAGGTGAGCCCTCAGTCCTCGAGCTGTATGAGGTCTGGACATGTCACGATGTAATATACAGTAATATATGGTGCTCAGCTATATAAACGGTTTAATACACAGTAATATGTGGTATGCTTGCAGCGTTATACACGTTGTAATACCCAGTAATATGTGGTCTGTATACAGTGCTATACACTCTGTAATACACAGTAATATATGGCATGTATGCAGCGATATAAACACTGTTTAATACACTGTAACATATGGCTTGTATGCAGCGATATAAACGGTTTAATACACAGTAATATGTGGTATGCTTGCAGCATTATACACGTTGTAATACCCAGTAATATGTGGTCTGTATACAGTGCTATACACTCTGTAATACACAGTAATATATGGCATGTATGCAGCGATATATACACTGTTTAATACACAGTAACATATGGCTTGTATGCAGCGATATAAACGGTTTAATACACAGTAATATGTGGTATGCTTGCAGCGTTATACACGTTGTAATACCCAGTAATATGTGGTCTGTATACAGTGCTATACACTCTGTAATACACAGTAATATATAGCATGTATGCAGCGATATATACACTGTTTAATACACTGTAACATATGGCTTGTATGCAGCGATATAAACGGTTTAATACACAGTAATATGTGGTATGCTTGCAGCGTTATACACGTTGTAATACACTGTAATATGTGGTCTGTGTACGGTGCTATACACTCTGTAATACACTGTAATATGTGGTCTGTATGCATCAATATAAACGGTTTAATACACAGTAATATGTGGTATTTGGTGTAAATATTTTATCGTTAATATACAGGTCTGGACATGTCACGCTGTAATACCGACAAGTCTGGTCATGTCTGCTTGCAATCAAAGTTCAGCGATCGGCCATAATAAAGATAAACTTTTTAGTGCTATTTAACACACAGTAACATATGTCATGTATGCAACATAGGTTGTAATATACAGTTAAGCTTTTTAAATATTCTTCAATTTAAAACCAAATACGCTGTTTCTACATATGTTTGCAAAAAATAACGTGTGAGAATGTCATTTTGAAATTTGTGCTGTCATCATTAATCATGCATGGCCATTAAAATCAATACGCTTTTTAAATCCGTACCAGGTGTGATGCTTCCGTGCATCTAAGAAAATGGACACGGTCATTAAAATCAGTATGCTTTTTAAACCAGTGCCATGTGTGACATAGTATGATTTTTAAATAGTACCATATGTGACATGGCATGAAGTTTCAGCTGCTGGAATGTAAGAACATTTTGTGTTACTTCAAAATATATCTTTTTTTTTGTGAGTGTCATATGTGACATTCTTTTCAAAGCTATTATCTTTTAATACAGTTTAATATCGAACTCTATACATTTTATATAAAAGCGATATCAAACACTATCATTTAATATTAAAGGGGGTGGAGCCTAGGAGAAAGGGGGTGTTGCCACCTGTCAGTTTGACAGAAAGGTTGTCTTTATCTACTATGGCAGCACAAGACACCACCACTGGACTGATGCAGCACAACACAGCATCACTGGACTGGACTTATACGGCAGAACCACTAGATTTATTTGGCACTACCCCTGGAGTTGTACGGCAGTGTCAGACAGGATGGCACTTTAAAAAACTAGTCCCAAAACAGCATATGATGCAAAGAAGAAAAAGAGGTGCAAGATGGAATTGTCCTTGGGCCCTCCCACCCACCCTTATGTTGTATAAACAGGACATGCACACTTTAACAAACCAATCATTTCAGCGACAGGGTCTGCCACACGACTGTGGTTGAAATGACTGGGTTTTTTTTGGCCCCCACCAAAAAAGAAGCAATCAATCTCTCCCTGCACAAACTGGCTCTACAGAGGCAAGATGTTGACCTAATCCTCATCCTCCAATTCTTCACCCCTTTCAGTGTGTACACCCTACTCCTCACAGAGTATTAATTCGTCCCCACTGGAATCCACTATCACAAGTCACTGTGTACTTTCTGTAGGCAATTGCTGGTAAAGGTCTTCCCGGAGGAATTTATAATTCATTTTGATGAAAATCATCTTCTCCACATTTTGTAGAAGTAACCTCTGATCACTGACAAGGTTACCAGTTGCACTAAACTCTTTCGGAGTATACATTGGAGGGGGGGCAACTTAGGTAACACAAAATATATTTAAACAAGGGAGCGCTAAGAACAGGGTCAGTTTACATCACACATTTATTACAATCCACATATAAACAGCAAATAAAATCAAGGATAATATCCGGATATTAAAACAATATAGTGCACTCTTTATTTAGTCCCATGCCCTGAGCTCAAATTAGTAATTGTCTATTTACACAGATAGATCCGTACAATCTCCGCTAGTACGCATTAATTGTGTCCAATTGTAACCATGCTGTCTTGATAATAAATTTGCTTTGAACAGGACAACCTTCTTATTATTTGTATCCAGCAAAAATGTATCAGTCACTGGAAGGCTCCTTAATAGATAGCAGTAGGGGGAGAGCGCTGTGTGGTGAATTAATGCACAGCGGTATGCTACGACTCCTATGTCCCAGCCGCAGCACGTCTTTTAAAGGGATACTCACAGCCGCCTCGGCTTCCCTCGGGGTGCAGACCGTTTTGCACTCGGTCCTGCTATTGCTTTATCCCCGGTCAGGTTTCCACTGCGCTGCGTGTGGTAATAGGATCCGTTCGTGAAAGAGCTCCGGGCACCGGAATCCAAGTAGTGAACGCCCCTCTTACGCGTTTCTCCGCCCACGGGGCCAGCGGTTTCCTCAGAGAGTTATCCCAGCAGTATAACCAGTCCCTTTTTTATGCTGGGATAAGCCAATCATTACACTAATTGATTAAATTACACTCTGCTGTTATAAATACATGGAACTTACTTAATATAATTTTTTAAAACATTTAAATCATATATAAAAAGTGTCAACAGTTTCTTATAGTGGTAAAAACATCATTCAACAATCATATATGCATATGTTCGATTTAAACAAAATTAATCACTTTGATTTAACATAATTGAACCCAATTATCTAAATTCTAACACTTTTGGACTTAAATTTACACATTCTTGTCACCCTACACACATAAATTATCTGGATATCGCCCTCTCGGTCAGGGAAGGTAGGATAGAAACTAATACTTATAGAAAGGATGTTGATTGTAACGGCTATTTGAATTATAATAGCTGTCACAGTCAGAAATGGAAAGATAATATACCAGCTGGACAATATCTAAGGATGAGGAGGAATTGTACTAAACTGGATGGTTTCCAAGAACATGCTGCCATATTAACTAATGCCTTTTTAGATCAAGATTACCCGGTGGGATTACTGGAAAGGTCATTAGAGAAAGCGGCACTTAGAGACAGGGATTCTCTTTTGTCCAACACTAAGGATGTTAGGACTAAACCTGCTGATGTATTTGTAAATGATGATAAGATACTTCCATTTATAACTAAATATAATACCTGCTCTAAGGAAATTAAGAATGTGTTAACCAAGAACTTTGAAATCCTTAAATTGGATGCCACACTGTGCCCATGCTTAGGGGAGTCAATAAAAGTAGTTTTTCGGAAAGCAAAGACTGTTAAGAATTACATCTCGCTAGGGAGGCCAATCCCGGGCCGTTTTTTCAATCCCGGGATTCGGGATTGAAAAACGGTCAATCCCAGGATTCCCGGGGTCCCGGGATTACAGTAGGGATTAGAGAAAATTGTAGGGAGCAGGGCTGGAGGGAGTGTGTAGGTAGCGGGAGCGGGAGGTAGGGAGTGTGTAGGTAGCGGTGCGGGAGGTAGGGAGGGTGTAGGTAGCTGTGCGGGAGGTAGGGAGGGTGTAGTAGGTAGCGGTGCGGGACTCAGTCAGGACAGAGGGTGTAGGTCGCGGCAGGGAGGGAGGAAGGCTGCACGGAGGGAGATAGGGTGGGTGTAAGTAATAGTACTTACTATTAGATGGGCGGCAACCATTAAAACACTGAACGCGGCGGCATTTCAAATGAAGCGCCGGCCGCCAGCCAACCAGAGCTGGCGGACCGGCAGCCAATCAGGGAAGCGGCCGCAGCAGTCGCTCCTGATTGGCTGCCGCTGCACCTTCCCTGATTGGCTGCCGGTCCGCCAGCTCTGATTGGCTGGCGGCCGGCGCTACATTTGAAGTGCTGCGTGCGTTCTACTTGTTCATGGCTGCTGCCCGCCTAAATGAGTAAGTATTATTACTTACACACCAACCCTCCTGCCGCCGCGCATGCGCAGAATAATCCCGTGAATCCCGGGATTGGATGCTCCAATCCCGGGATTCAAATCCCGGCATTTTTGGGTCCAAATCCCGGGATCCCGCCGATCCCGATCCCGGGATTGGCCTCCCTACATCTCGCCAAGTTTCTACCAAGGACAGAGAAAAGCTACGTCCCTTTCTGATAATTGGCTGACAACATTAAGAGGTTGTTATAAATGGGGTAGAAAAAATTGTTTGACCTGCCCACATGTTGTTAACAGAAGTGTATCTTTTGAGTCTTTCACTTCAGGACAGAAGTTTGAGATAGAAACAATCATTAATTGTCAACAGTCATTTGTCATATATTTGATTAGCTGTACCTGTGGTAAGCAATATGTGGGAAGGACCACTAGGAGCTTGAACACAAGGTTCCTTGAACATAGAAGAAATGTAATAAAGAAAAATTACAAGCACAGCCTCTCAAAACATGTAGTATGTTGTCATGCTGGGGACGTTAATGTACTTAAGGTGCAGGGCATTGAATTTATAGCACCTACCCCAAGAGGAGGTGATAGATTTAATCGCCTGTACACAAGAGAGGCGTTCTGGATTTTCTCGTTGGGGACCCTCACCCCGGATGGCCTCAACGAGAATATCGAATTTAATAATATTGGAGGCTGTTAGATTCCATGCATAAATTTTTTGGGGGTATTGTTATCCTACTCCCCTCTCCTTCTTTCTTCCGTTCCAATAGACTCCGGTTCCTTTATGGTTAAAATCTCTGCCAACAGGAGAAGACTGTATACTAAAATGTACTTTAGTTCGCAGACAATGATAATTATAATTATATTTCTGTTTTAACTTGATTTAATAATTCCTTAATTATAATTTTTTTTAAAAAGGGTGAATAATCTCTTAACACTATAACAATGGAATGACGAGATATACAATATCATTAGGTATCTATTGAATCATTGAAGAGATATGTGTAGTGGATTATGGAGGTGTGAAAACCATAATAATAAAAACTAATCAAGCTATAAATATCCTAAATATGATTCTGATAGAAAATTAGGTATATGATGGAATTGATCCTGTGGTTTTGGAGGCTGTGTAAGTTATGAGCTGGTGAAGTTCCCTCTGAGCCATAAGAGCGTTTTGCTTGAGAATGAGCTTCCAATATTCATTTGACTTTCTCCTGGTCAGCTTTAGATAATTGGGTTCAATTATGTTAAATCAAAGTGATTCGTTTTGTTTAAATCGAACATATGCATATATGATTGTTGAATGATGTTTTTACCACTATAAGAAACTGTTGACACTTTTTATATATGATTTAAATGTTTTAAAAAATTATATTAAGTAAGTTCCATGTATTTATAACAGCAGAGTGTAATTTAATCAATTAGTATAATGATTGGCTTATCCCAGCATAAAAAGGGACTGGTTATACTGCTGGGATAACTCTCTGAGGAAACCGCTGGCCCCGTGGGCGGAGAAACGCGTAAGAGGGGCGTTCACTACTTGGATTCCGGTGCCCGGAGCTCTTTCACGAACGGATCCTATTACCGCACGCAGCGCAGTGGAAACCTGACCGGGGATAAAGCAATAGCAGGACCGAGTGCAAAACGGTCTGCACCCCGAGGGTAGCCGAGGCGGCTGTGAGTATCCCTTTAAAAGACGTGCTGCGGCTGGGACATAGGGGTCGTAGCATACCGCTGTGCATTCATTCACCACACAGCGCTCTCCCCCTACTGCTATCTATTAAGGAGCCTTCCAGTGACTGATACATTTTTGCTGGATACAAATAATAAGAAGGTTGTCCTGTTCAAAGCCAATTTATTATCAAGACAGCATGGTTACAATTGGACACAATTAATGCGTACTAGCGGAGATTGTACGGATCTATCTGTGTGAATAGACAATTACTAATTTGAGCTCAGGGCATGAGACTAAATAAAGAGTGCACTATATTGTTTTAATATCCGGATATTATCCTTGATTTTATTTGCTGTTTATATGTGGATTGTAATAAATGTGTGATGTAAACTGACCCTGTTCTTAGCGCTCCCTTGTTTAAATATATTTTGTGTTTCTTGGTAATTGGTGGAACAGTACCACCGGTGGGAGCAGTAGAGATTAGGTGTTTTTAATTATTGGTAGTAATTAACAGATTTCTTGGTGGTATTATCATAGAGCGGTGTGTATTTTAGAAATATTTAAAAACTTAGGTAACATAAAGCCAGTTTGTGCAAAGACATCCAAATTGCCTCTTTTTCCTGCCAGTATAGATAAGGACTGCCTGACATGCCTACTTGTATGCTGTCACTCATATAATCCTCCACCATTCTTTCAATGGTGACAGAATCATATGCAGTGACAGTCTATATGACAGTAATCATTGGCAGGTCCTTCAGTCGTGACCAGATGTCAGCACTCGCTCCTGACTGCCCTGCATCACCGCCAGCGGGTGGGCTAGGAAATCTTATCCTTTTCCTCGAAGCCCCAGTTGCGGGAGAAAGTGAAGGAGGAGCTGTTGATGGGTCACGTTCCGCTTGAGTTGACAATTTTCTCACCAGCAGGTCTTTGAACCTCTGGAGACTTGTGTCTGCCGGAAATAGAGATACAACATAGGCTTTAAACTTAGGATCGAGCACGGTGGCCAAAATGTAGTGCTCTGATTTCAACAGATTCAACACCCTTGAATCCTGGCAAAGCGAATAAAGGACTCCATTCACAAGTCCCACATACTTTGCAGAATCGCTCCATCTTAGCTCCTCCTCCAATTTCTCCAGCTGCTTCTGCAAAAGCCTAATGAGGGGAATGACCTGACTCAAGCTGGCAGTGTCTGAACTGACTTCATGTGTGGCAAGTTCAAAGGGTTGGAAAACTTTGCACAAGATGGAAATCATTCTCCACTGCGCTTAAGTCAGGTGCATTCCCCCTCCTTTGCCTATATCGTAGGTGGATTTATAGGCTTGAATGGCCTTTTGCTGCTCCTCCATCCTCTAAAGCATATAGAGTGTTGAATTCCACCTCGTTACCACCTATTGCTTCAGGTGATGGCAGGGCAGGTTCAGGAGTATTGCTGGTGCTCCAATCTTCAACATACAGTGGCTGTATGTCGAAAGTGGCCCGCAATTTTTCAAGCCACAGACAGCATCTCCTGCACGCCCCTGTCATTTTTCAAAAAATTCTGCACCACCAAATTAATTGTATGTGCAAAATATGGGATGTGCTGGAATTTGCCCAGATATAATGCACGCACAGTATTGGTGGCGTTGTCCGATATCACAAATCCCCAGGTAAGCCATTGTGCAATGATGTACCTCAGTTTCTGTAAGAGGTTTTCAACAGTGTGGCTCTTACAGAAAGCGGTGATACATAAAGTAACCTGCCTAGGAACGAGTTGGCGTTTGCGAGATGCTGCTACTGGTGCCGCTGCTGTTGTTGCTGCGGGAGGAAATACATCTACCCAGTGGGCTGTCACAGTCATATAGTCCTTAGTCTGCCCTGTTCCACTTGTCCACATGTCCATGGTTAAGTGGACAGTGGGTACAACTGCATTTTTAGGACACTGGCCCTCATTCCGAGTTGTTCGCTCGCAAGCTGCTTTTAGCAGCATTGCACACGCTAAGCCGCCGCCTACTGGGAGTGAATCTTAGCTTAGCAGAATTGCGAACGAAAGATTCTCAAAATTGCGAATAGAAATTTCTTAGCAGTTTCTGAGTAGCTCGACACTTACTCTGCCACTGCAATCAGTTCAGTCAGTTTCGTTCCTGGTTTGACGTCACAAACACACCCAGCGTTCGCCCAGACACTCCCCCGTTTCTCCAGCCACTCCCACGTTTTTCCCAGAAACGACAGCGTTTTTTCACACACACCCATAAAACGGCCAGTTTCCGCCCAGAAACACCCACTTCCTGTCAATCACACTCCGATCACCAGAACGAAGAAAAAACCTCGTAATGCCGTGAGTAAAATACCAAACTTCTTAGCAAATTTACTTGACGCAGCCGCAGTGCGAACATTGCGTATGCGCAGTTAGCGGAAAATCGCACCGATGCGAAGAAAAATAACGAGCGAACAACTCGTAATGAGGGCCACTGAGGACACTTTTTCTGACGTCTCTGTACAGTCTCGGTATAGCCTGCCTAGTGAAGTGGACTCTAGATGGGATTTGGAACCGGGGACACACTACCTCCATCAACTCTCTAAGTCCCACTGAACTAATGGCGGATACTGGACGCATGTCTAACACCAACATAGCTGTCAAGGCCTCAGTTATCCGCTTTGCAAAAGGATGACTGCTGTATACTTCATCTTCGTCACAAAGGACTGTTGGACAGTCAATTCCTTACTTGAAGTAGTACAAGTGGTCTTTCGACTTCCCCTCTGGGATCACGATTGACTCCCAGCAGCAACAACAGCAGCGGTAGCAACAGCAGCAGTAGGCGTACCACTCAAGGATCCTCTGGAGTAATCCCGGTTAGGAGAGGACTCCCCAGTCTTGCCAGTGACATGGCCTGCAGGACTACTGACGTTTCTGACTGAGGAGGATGTTGATGTTGAGGGAATTGGTGGTGTGGCTTGCAGGAGCTTGGGTACAAGAGAAAGAAGGGATTTAGGTGTCAGTGTACTGCTTACGCTCTTACCCAAAGTTTCAGAACTTGACAATGACTTCTGATGAATGCGCAGCAGGTGACGTATAGGGCAGGATGTTCCTAGGTGGTTAACGTCCTTACCCCTACTTATTGCAGATTGACAGAGGCAACACACGGCTTGACACCTGTTGTCCGGATTTGTGGAGAAATAATTCCACACCAAAGAGGTGGCTTTTTTGGTATTTTGCCCATGCATCACAATGGGCTTATTCATCCTATGGACAACAACTGTCTCCCCCGGTGCCTGATTTAAACAAACCACATCACCATCAGAATCCTCATAGTCCGTTTCCTCGTCAGTGCCAGCAACACCCATATCCTCATCCTGGTGTACTTCAACAGTGACATCTTCAATTTGAATATCAGAAAATGGACTGTGGGAGCTACTTCCAGCACTTGCAGATGGCGTGCAAATGGTAGAAGGAGCCACCTCTTCCCGTCCAGTGTTGGGAAGGTCAGGCATTACAACCACCGACACACTTGGACTCTCCTTGGGGATTTGTGATATCATCTTAGAACGCACAGTTCTTTGCTGTGCTTTTTCCATCTTAACTCTTTCAATTTTTCTAGCGGGAGGATGAGGGCTTCCATCATCATGTGAAGCTGAACCACTAGTCATGAGCATAGGCCAGGGCCATAGCCATTTCTTGCCACTCTGTGTCATAAATGGCATATTGTCAAGTTTACGTTTTTCCTCAGACCATTTAAATTTATTTTTTGGGGTCTTTTTACTGAAGTTTGGCATTTTGGATTTTACATGCCCTCTACTATCACATTGGGCATCGGCCTTGGCAGACGACGTTGATGGCAATTCATCGTACTGTATATGTCATGACTAGTGGCAGCAGCTTCAACACTAGGAGGAAGTGGTTCTTGATCTTTCCCTATTTTATCTTCCAAATTTTTGTTCTCCATTATTTTTCTGGAGTTATATAACACAATATATGACACAGGGCAGCGTATCCCTACACCACACAGGGCATTAAATATTAATAACCCCTTTAAATGGATTAAATAATATACAGCACAGGACAGTACCACTGGACTTACACGGCAGTATCACTGGACTTATACGCCAGTACCACTGGAATTATACGGCACTATCACCGGAATCATACGGCAGTACCACTGGACTTATACGGCAGTACCACTGGACTGGATTTATACAGCAGTATCACTGGACTTATACGCCAGCACAACTGGAATTATACGGCAGTATCACTGGAATTATACGGCAGTATCACTGGACTTATATGGCAGTACCACTGGACTTATATGGCAGTACCACTGGACTTATATGGCAGTACCACTGTACTGGATTTATACGGCAGTATCACTGGACTTATACGCCAGTACCACTGGAATTATACGGCAGAATCACTGGAAATATACGGCAGTACCACTGGACTTATACGGCAGTACCACTGCACTGGATTTATACGGCAGTATCACTGGATTTATACGGCATTATCGCTGGATATATACGGCATTATCACTGGACTTCTTTTATACGGCAGTATCACTGGATTTATACACCAGTACCACTGGAATTATACAACACTATCACTGGAATTATATGGCAGTAATTCAGGACTTATACGGCAGTACCACTGGACTGGATTTATATGGCAGTATCACTGGATTTATATGCCAGTACCACTGGAATTATACGGCAGTATCACTGGAATTATACGGCAGTACAACTGGATTTATACGGCAGTACCACTGGACTGTATTTATATGGCAGTATCACTGGAATTATTCGGCAGTATCACTGGATTTATATGGCAGTACCGCTGGACATATACGGCAGTATCACCAGGAGGGGTAAAACAAATGATTGATGACCTAGCTAGGCTTGAGAAATGGTCAAGAATGTGGTAACTACAGTTTAATACTAAAAAAATGCAAAATCATGCACTTGGGTCTCAAAAACCCTAAGGCATAGGGGGTAATTCCAAGTTGATCGCAGCAGGAAATTTTTTAGCAGTTGGGCAAAACCATGTGCACTGCAGGGGAGGCAGATATAACATGTGCAGAGAGAGATAGATTTTGGTGTGGTGAGTTCAATCTGCAATCTAAATTGCAGTGTAAAAATAAAGCAGCCAGTATTTACCCTGCACAGAAACAAAATAACCCACCCAAATCTGACTCTCTCTGCAAATGTTATATCTGGCCCCCCCTGCAGTGCACATGGTTTTGCCCAACTGCTAAAAAATTTCCTGCTGTGATCAACTTGGAATTACCCCCATAGTATCAAGGGTACTATAATGGAAACTACTGAGGAGGAAAAAGGGATTAAGGAGTCACTATTTCAAGTGACTTAAAGGCAGGAAAGCAATGACACAAAGCAATGAGAAAGGCAAGGCAGGTACTTGGTTGCATAGGGAGAGGAATCAGTAGCAGGTCATTGGTACGGTCTCATCTGGAATACTATGTCCAGTTCTGGAGACCATATCTCCAGAAGGATATAAATACATTAGAGAGTGTACAAAGAAAGGCAACTAAAATGGTGCATGGCCTACATCACAAAACTTACCCGTAAAGTCTAAAAGATCTTAACATGTATAGTTTGGAGGAGAGAAGGGAAAGGGGGGACATGATAGAAACTTTAATATACACCAAAGGTTTTAACAAAGTTCAGGAGGGAAATATTCTTCAAAGGAAGAGAAGTATTAGAACTTGAGGACATACACTGAAAATGGAGGGAGGCAGGTTCAGGGGAAATTTAAGGAAAAAAATACTTCACAGAAAGGGTAGTGGATAAGTGGAAAAGCCTCCCATCAGAGGTAGTAGAGGCTAAGACTGTAGAGCAATTTAAACATGCTCGGGTTAGGCATATGAATATCCTTACAAAAAATGTAAGGTACAAAAAGGATTGAGATTACCTAAATGATAAAAAAAGGGGTAGACTAGATGGGCCAAGTGGTTCTGATCTGCCATCAAATTCTATGTTCTACGTTTCTATACGCCAGTACCACTGGAATTATACGGCAGTATCACTGGAATTATACTGCAGTACCACTGGAATGGATTTATACTGCAGTATCACTGGATTTATACGCCAGTACCACTGGAATTATACTGCAATATCACTGAAATTATACGGCAGCACCATTGGTCTTATATGGCAGTACCACTGGAATTATAGGGCAGTATCATTGGATTTATACGGCAGAACCGCTGGACATATACGGCAGTATCACTGGACTGGATTTATACGCCAATACCACTGGATTTATACGCCAGTACCACTGGACATATATGGCAGTATCACTGGAATTATATGGCAGTACCACTGGACATATACGGCAGTATCACTGGAATTATACAGAAGTATCACTGGACTTATACGGCAGTACCACTGGAATTATACGGCAGTATCACTGGAATTATATGGCAGTACCACTGGATTTATACGGCAGTACCACTTGACTGGATTTATATGGCAGTATCACTGGACTTATACGTCAGTACCATTGGAATTATACAGCAGTGTCACTGGATTTATATGGCAGTACCGCTGAACATATACGTCAGTATCACTGGACTGGATTTAAACGCCAGTGCCACTGGATTGATACGGCAGCACCACTGAACATATATGGCAGTATTACTGGAATTATATGACAGTACCACTGGACACATACGGCAGTATCACTGGATTTATACGGCAGTACCACTGGACTGGTTTATACGCCAGTACCACTGGATTTATGTGGCAGTACCACTGGACATATACAGCAGTACCACTGGACTTATACGGCAGTATCACTGGACTAGATTTATATGCCAGTACCACTGAACATATACGGCAGTATCACTGGAATTATATGGCAGTACCACTGGACATATACAGCAGTGTCACTGGACTGGATTTATATGGCAGTACCACTGGACATATACGGCAGTATAATAAGACATATACGGCAGTACCACTGGACATATATGGCAGTATCACAGGACTTGATTTATACGGCAGTATCACTGGAATTATATGGCAGTATCACTGGATTTATACGGCAATATCACTGGACATATACAGCAGTATCACTGGACTGGATTTATACGGCAGTATCACTGGATTTATACACCAGTACCACTGGAATTATACAGCACTATCACTGGAATTATACGGCAGTACCACTGGATTTATACAGCAGTACTACTGGACTGGAATTATACAGCAGTATCACTGGAATTATACAGCATTACCACCGGATTTAAATGGCAGTACCACTGGATTGGATTTATATGGCAGTATCACTGGAATTATACTGCAGTATCAGTGGATTTATACAGGAGTACCGTTGGACATATACAGCAGTATCACTGAACTGGATTTATTCAGCAGTACCACTAGATTTATATGGCAATACCACTGGACATATACAGCAGTATCACTGGAATTATATGGCAGTTCCACTGGACATATACAGTATGGAAGTATCACTGGATTTATACAGCAGTACCACTGGACTTATACGGCAGTACCACTGGACTTGATTTATACAGAAGTATCACTGGACTTATACGCCAGTTCCACTGGAATTATACAGCAGTATCACTGGAATTATATGGCAGTACCACTGGATTTATACGGCAGTACCACTGTACTGGATTTATACGGCAGTATCACTGGACTTATACGGCAGTACCACTGGACTTATACGGCAGTACCACTGGACTGGATTTATATGGCAATATCACTGGACTTATACACCAGTACCACTGGAATTATACAGCAGTATCACTCGAATTATACAGCAGTACCACTGGATTTATATGGCCGTACCACTGGACTGGATTTATACGGCAGCGCCACTGGATTTATATGGCAGTACCACTGGACATATATGGCAGTATCACTGAAATTATATGGCAGTACCACTGGACATATACAGCAGAATCACTGGATTTATACAGCAGGACCACTGGACTGGATTTATATGCCAGTACCACTATATTTACATGGCAGTACCACTGGACATATACGGCAGTACCACTGGACGTATATGGCAGTATCACTTGACTTATACGGCAGTATCACTTGACTGGATTTATACGCCAGTACCACTGGACATATATAGCAGTATCACTGGACTGGATTTATATGGCAGTACCACTGGACATATACAGCAGTATCACTGGACTGGATTTATATGGCAGTACCACTGGACATATACAGCCATATCACTGGACATATACGGCAGTACCACTGGACATATACGTCAGTATCACTGGACTGGATTTATAAGGCAGTACCACTGGACATATATGGGAGTATCACTGGATTGATACAACAGTACCACTGGACTACATTTATACACCAGTACCACTGGCTTTATATGGCAGTACCACTGGACATATATGGCAGTATCCCTGGAATTATACGGCAGTACCACTGGACATATATGGCACTATCACTGGAATTATATGGCAGTACCACTGGAATTATATGGCAGTACTACTGGACATATACGGCAGTATCACTGGACATATACGGCCAGGGTCGGAGTGGCCCACATGGGTACAGGAGAAACCACCAGTGGGCCCCACTGCCTGGGGCCCCTCCACAACCTCTAGGGATCAGGTTACAGACTTTGCACTAATTGTACATTATACATATGTTATAGTATACTGGCCAGGACTGTCAGGGGCAAACGCAGGATTTTGAAGGGGGGGTTTCCAGACATGTGCTATATATATATATATATATATATATATATATATATATACACGCACACATATAATCTCACCAATGTAGCAAGAATCCCTGGCACTCCTACCACTTCACACTGACATATTTTGAAATGCCACTGTGAAGTGGTACTGATTTTTGCCAAGAGTGCTACATTGGTGAGTTAGACAGATAGATAGATAGATAGATAGATAGATAGATAGATAGATAGATAGATAGATAGATAGATAGATAGATAGATAGATAGATAGATCACAAATAGTCCCGGCACTCCAGCAGTCTCCTGATTACTTGCCAGGTGCCCTCCACCAACGCCAGAGTTGCTTCTGGAATATACAATAGCAGTAGGAATGGCGGCACCTCGTGTGAGCAGTCAACATTTCAGTTCTTCATTCAAGCTTTTTTCAAGAATGCTGTATATTTCTTGAAAAAAGCTTGAATAAAGAACTGAAACATTGACTGCACACATGAGGTGTGTGAATATTATTTTACGAGGCCCAGAGTGCCGCCATTACTACTTCTACTGTGTGTGTGTGTGTGTGTGTGTGTGTGTGTGTGTGTGTGTGTGTGTGTGTGTGTGTATACACACATATGAGATATACTGTATTATATATATATATATATTCTCACATACATTTATGCATATATACAAACTGTACATACAACTCATACATACAGCTACTGTGCATATCCCCTAAAGCACCTGGAGATGAAAGACCTCTTCTGACTGCATATTAGTGCAGCCACATGTCTCTACTGTGGCTCTGAATGTCAGCGCCGCCGAGTGCGCCTACCGCTGCTTCCTCTCCCGTCCTGAGTGTCTGCCGCGGCCACCGAGTATCAGCTGATCCCTGCCGCCTCCCGCCACCGCCAAGTGCCCGGGACTGCTGCGGCCGCGGAGTATCAGCTCTCTTAGGCGCAGGATGCGGCGGCTCTGATCCTGTCGCAATCACTGTGAAGAGCTGCTCAGCTTTCACAGTCCACAAAAAAAAGACCTCAGCTTCAGCTCGTCAAGGGGGGTTTCTGGGTACTCAGAAACCCACCCTGCATGTGCCACTGACTGTGGTGTATTTTCTACAGGGCACTGCTGTTATTAATCTGGTACATTATCATGCATGCACTAGCAGTAATTACTGAAGGGGCCCCGACCATGAACTCACTAATGGTTAGCCAAGCCTCTGTGGTGAGTGGCCACACCCCCTCTGGAGACTGGACACACCCCTAAACACGGGCTTTTACCACTGCATTCCCTGGTGGGCCTTTCATGCCCCAGTCCAACACTGTATACGGCAGCATCACTGGACTTATACGGCAGTACCACTGGACTTATACAGCAGCACAGGGACACCATCACTGGACTGATGCAGCAAAACACAGCACCACTGGATTGGACTTATAAAGCAGCACTGAACATATGGCAGCAGAGGACAACACCACTGTGACTGGACTGATGCAGCACAACACACCATCACTGGACTGATGCAGCACAACACAGCACCACTGGATTGGACTTATACAGCAGCACTGGACATATGGCAGCAGTAGACACCACCACTGTGACTGGACTGATTCAGCATAAGACACTACACTGGACTGAGCAGCACAAGACAGCACTGGAATCGCCACCACACTTTCCCTCCCACACAGACACTGAGGACGGAGACACGTCCTCTCGTTACACTCTCCGGGACTGGAGTGGAAATGGCGGCGATGCGCGGCTCCTTATATGGAATCCAAACCCTGCGAGAATCCGACAGCGGGATGATGATGTTTTGCCTCGTTCTGGTTTCCGAGTCAGGCGGGAAACCCGAGCTGAGTTCGGATCCGTGCTCGGGTAGTGAAGTTCGGGGAGATTCGGTTCTCAGGTAATCGAACCCGCTCATCTCTAATATATACTACATTAACGCACTATACATATGATGTTCCAGGCCAGGGTGTGTGTTTGTGGGAGCTGGGGAGCTTGAAACGCTCGGGGTCTCTCTCATCCAGAGTGCTAACATTTCTAGTTCCGGCTTTGATCTAAGGTGAACAAGACATAGATTCAGCACAAAGTAGAAATATTGTAATGACCTCTAGGACTGTGATGGAGAACCTAAACAAAATAAAGGCTGTTTAGATAATAGAAGAGAACAGTGGACATGAGTGAAACACTGAACATCTAAGCTTCATAATAGTATTGTAAGTAACTATATAAATAAAATAATTTCCAAATTTAAGAAAGAATTAAATAATTAGCTGAGTAAACAGTTTAAAATATACAAAAAGCAGAGAAAATTGTCCAATGGCAATTAATAAATAATATTTAGAAACTTATTTGGATAATGTACTTTGTCCAAGTGAATTCATGGTGTTCTGACGACCTCCAGTGGCTAAAAAATATATTGCAGTTACCAGCGCAAAACACATAAACTGACCTGTATACAAGCTTTACAAAGGTCCAAATTTAGGCCCTCATTCCGAGTTGTTCGCTCGGTAAAAATCTTCGCATCACAGCGATTTTCCGCTTAATGCGCATGCGCAATGTCCGCACTGCGACTGCGCCAAGTAAATTTGCTATGTACTTAGTAATTTTACTCACGGCTTTTTCATCGTTCTGGCGATCGTAATGTGATTGACAGGAAATGGGTGTTACTGGGCGGAAACAGGCCGTTTTATGGGCGTGTGGCAAAAAAACGCTACCGTTTCCGGAAAAAACGCAGGAGTGGCCGGAGAAACGGAGGAGTGTCTGGGCGAACGCTGGGAGTGTTTGTGACGTCAAAACAGGAACGACAAGCACTGAACTGATCGCACATGCCGAGTAAGTCTGAAGCTACTCAGAAACTGCTACGAGGTGTGTAATCGCAATATTGCGAATACATCGTTCGCATTTTTAAGATGCTAAGATTCACTCCCAGTAGGCGGCGGCTTAGCGTGAGCAACTCTGCTAAAATCGCTTTGCGAGCGAACAACTCGGAATGACCTCCTTAGAGTATAATAGAAAGGAGCCACATTTACATAAAACCAAAAATATGTCTGCACACTTTTCCATGTCTGTATTTTGAGTTGACTACAACAAAGAGATGACTATCACCAACATCAACTGTCAAACTTACTTGCACCTTGCTAATGTTCGTGCACAATGTATGCCTAAATAAGTTGCATGGCCAGGAAGTATCCTTAATTTGTATCTGAATGTCCTTAGTGTACTACACCTGCACAATAGTACAAACACAAAAGAAATAGCCTGGGCTAGTTGGGTGGTCAAACAGGATCCTATATCCTGGTATATTTGCAAATGTTATATACTTTACGCAGCAGTGAGATAATGACTTGGGGTTACAAGTCAAATGGAAGCACCTGGGAACAACTGGTGCATATGATAGAAACACTGAAAAAACTTTATCCCTGCACTATATAATCAAATACACAGCATGGCAAGAACTCAAATTACTCCAATTTAAGTAATTAAATATTACAATTGTTAATAATAAAAAAGCTTGTAATTGACCGGTCACAGTACAATAAAAAATCACATATTTCAGAATTAACATAAAAACCTCTATAGAATCTCAGCACTTTATATTTATTACTTTTAGGAGGTAGATCTCAAGTAATTGTGTGCACACAAAAAAATTGTTGATAAAAAATCGTGATGTATTCCAAAATGAATAATTCATGAGCTCCATATAGAACTGTAATGACATCAGTAAGGTGGCATTCCCCTGCACGGGTTATTTATATACACTGCTCAAAAAAATAAAGGGAACACTAAAATAACACATCCTAGATCTGAATGAATGAAATATTCTTATTAAATACTTTGTTCTTTACATAGTTGAATGTGCTGACAACAAAATCACACAAAAATTATCATTGGAAATCAAATTGATTAACCCATGGAGGTCTGGATTTGGAGTCACACTCAAAATGAAAGTGGAAAAACACACTACAGGCTGATCCAACTTTGATGTAATATCCTTAAAACAAGTCAAAATGAGGCACAGTAGTGTGTGTGGCCTCCACGTGCCTGTATGACCTCCCTACAACCCACACAAGTGGCTCAGGTAGTGCAGCTCATCCAGGATGGCACATCAGTGCGAGCTGTGGCAAGGTTTGCTGTGTCTGTCAGCGTAGTGTCCAGAGCATGGAGGTGCTACCAGGAGACAGGCCAGTACATCAGGAGATGTGGAGAGGCCATAGGAGGGCAACAACCCAGCAGCAGGACCGCTACCTCCGCCTTTGTGCAAGGAGGAACAGGAGGAACACTGCCAGAGCCCTGCAAAATGACCTCCAGCAAGCCACAAATGTGTATGTGTCTACTCAAACGATCAGAAACAGACTCCATGAGTGTGTTATGAGGGCCCGATGTCCACAGGTGGGGGTTGTGCTTACAGCCCAACACCGCGCAGGACGTTTGGCATTTGCCAGAGAACACCAAGATTGGCAAATTCGCCACTGGCGCCCTGTGCTCTTCACAGATGAAAGCAGGTTCTCACTGAGCACATGTGACAGACGTGACGGAGTCTGGAGACGCCAAAGAGAACGTTCTGCTGCCTGCAACATCCTCCAGCATGACCGGTTTGGCAGTGGGTCAGTAATGGTGTGGGGTGGCATTTCTTTGGGGGGCCGCACAGCCCTCCATGTGCTCGCCAGGGGTAGCCTGACTGCCATTAGGTACCGAGATGAGATCCTCAGACCCCTTGTGAGACCATATGCTGGTGCGGTTGGCCCTGGGTTCCTCCTAATGCAAGACAATGCTAGACCTCATGTGGCTGGAGTGTGTCAGCAGTTCCTGCAAGACAAAGGCATTGATGCTATGGACTGGCCCGCCCGTTCCCCAGACCTGAATCCAATTGAGCACATCTGGGACATCATGTCTCGCTCCATCCACCAACACCACACCACACCACAGACTGTCCAGGAGTTGGCGGATGCTTTAGTCCAGGTCTGGGAGGAGATCCCTCAGGAGACCATCCGCCACTTCATCAGGAGCATGCCCAGGCGTTGTAGGGAGGTCATCCAGGCACGTGGAAGCCACACACACTACAGAGCCTCATTTTGACTTGTTTTAAGGACATTACATCAAAGTTGGATCAGCCTGTAGTGTGTTTTTCCACTTTAATTTTGAGTGTGACTCCAAATCCAGACCTCCATGGGTTAATAAATTTGATTTCCATTGATAATTTTTGTGTGATTTTGTTGTCAGCACATTCAACTATGTAAAGAACAAAGTATTTAATAAGAATATTTCATTCATTCAGATCTAGGATGTGTTATTTTAGTGTTCCCTTTATTTTTTTGAGCAGTGTATATAAAGGTGTACATACAGTTCCTTGGTATTAAGCCCTGTAGTAATGGTAGTAATCAATACAGTATATAAATACCAATCCTCTCCACTTCGGAGCCTTACGTGTAGCCTTCACAAGGCAATATGGATTAGGAAAGATGAGTCCCAGATGTGTATGAGGCTGGCTCTGGCTGCGGGATTCGGCACACTGCTAGCGCCTGTAAGGAGAGAAACCATCCACCGGAGCAAGCAAGCACAGTGATAGAGGACGTGACTCGTAAATGCACTCAGGACGGGAGAGCTGAAAGTTACAGGTGCTAGCAGTGTGCCAGATTCCACAGTCAGAGCCAGCCTCATACACATCTGGGACTCATCTTTCCTAATCCATATTGCCTTGTGAAGGCTCCGAAGTGGAGAGGATTGGTATTTATATACTGTATTGATTACTACCATTACTACAGGGCTTAATACCAATGAACTGTATTTTGTTGTTATTATTATTATTATTATTATTATTATCATCATTAGTAGTAGTAGTATCCTTTATTTATATGGCGCCACAAGGGTTCCGCAGCACCCAATTACAAAGTACATAAACAAATAATCAAAACAGGAAAACAGCAACTTACTGCTGTAGACAATATATGACAAGTACAGGGTAAATCAGGGCCGAAACTAGGGGGGGGCTAGGGGGGCAGGTGACCTGGGCGCCGGATTGGAGGGGGCGCCGAGACCCCCTAACACCCTCTATGCGCCAGTGCCGTTTCTTGAAACCCCCTTCTCCCTCCTCGCGAGTGCCAGCTCGGGGGGCGGGGTTTCGCGGAATGACGCGATTGCGTCGTGACGTCACGACGCAAACGCGTCATTCCACGAAACCCCGCTCCCCGAGCTGGGCACTCGCGAGGAGGGAGAAGGGGGAGCCGCGCAGACGAGGAGGGAGAGGCGGCTGAAGAGCGGCGAGAACCGCTTCAAATGTAAGTCAGCCCCTCTCCCTCCCTCTCTCTCTCTCTCTCGCTCTCTCTCCCTCCCTCTCCCCACACCTGCCGGAATGTGTAAAATGGGGACCTGTGCCTGCCGCAATGTGTAAAATGGGGACACTTTTTCCTGCCGCAATGTGTATAATGGGGACACTTTTTCCTGCCGCAATGTGTAAAATGGGGACACTTTTTCCTGCCGCAATGTGTAAAATGGGGACACGTGCCTGCCGCAATGTGTAAAATGGGGACACTTTTTCCTGCCGCAATGTGTAAAATGGGGACACTTTTTCCTGCCGCAATGTGTAAAATGGGGACACTTTTTCCTGCCGCAATGTGTAAAATGGGGACACTTGCCAGCGTACTGTGTAAAATGGGGACACGTGCCTGCCGCAATGTGTAAAATGGGGACACTTTTTCCTGCCGCAATGTGTAAAATGGGGACACGTGCCTGCCGCAATGTGTAAAATGGGGACACTTTTTCCTGCCGCAATGTGTAAAATGGGGACACTTTTTCCTGCCGCAATGTGTAAAATGGGGACACGTGCCTGCCGCAATGTGTAAAATGGGGACACTTTTTCCTGCCGCAATGTGTAAAATGGGGACACGTGCCTGCCGCAATGTGTAAAATGGGGACACTTTTTCCTGCCGCAATGTGTAAAATGGGGACACGTGCCTGCCGCAATGTGTAAAATGGGGACACTTTTTCCTGCCGCAATGTGTAAAATGGGGACACTTTTTCCTGCCGCAATGTGTAAAATGGGGACACTTTTTCCTGCCGCAATGTGTAAAATGGGGACACGTGCCTGCCGCAATGTGTAAAATGGGGACACTTTTTCCTGCCGCAATGTGTAAAATGGGGACACGTGCCTGCCGCAATGTGTAAAATGGGGACACTTTTTCCTGGATATGAAATTTATGTTAGAAAAGGCAATTTTTCAGGTAAAAAAGTTCTGAAAGATATATATACATATATATATATATATATATATATATATATAATATTTTTATTCATTTATTTATTTATTTTAAATTGTTGTTTTTTTTTTTTTTTTTATTGTAAAAAAAAAAAAATTGTTTGGGGGGGGGGGGGGGGGGGGGGTGTCAAATGACTACCTTGCCCCGGGTGACAAAAACCCTAGTTTCGGCCCTGGGTAAATAAACATAGTTACATCAGCAGATGACACTGGAATAAGTATCAGGTGGCAGTAGAGACTGCTGGATTTGGTGCAGTTGAAGATTATTAAAGTAAGAGAAAGGATAAGCACATGAGGGAAGAGGGCCCTACTCATAAGAGCTTACATTTTAAAGGGGAGGGGTAGACAGACAGGGGAGACACAGATAGGGTACATAGAGAGCATAGAACAGAGTGTTAGGATGAGATTTGGCTGGGTTTGGTGAAGAAGTGGGTCTTGAGAGCCCGTTTGAAGTTTTGTAGAAAGGTGGAGAGTCTGAGGGGGAGAGGTAGGGAATTCCAGAGAAATGGAGCAGCACGTGAAAAATCTTGGAGGTAGGAGTGGGAGGAAGTAGTCAGTAGGCAGGAGCGTTGGCGTGCATTAGCAGAGTGAAGAGGACGGGTGGGAGTGTAAAGGGAGATAAGGTCAGATATGTAAATGGGAGAGGAGTGGGTGAGGGCTTTGTAAGTGAGTGTGAGGAGCTTGAAATGGATTCTGAAAGGGAAGGGGAGCCAGTGAAGGTATGTACACATATATATATATATATATATATATGTATATATAAATAACCTGTGCAGGGGAATGTCACCTTACTGATGTCATTACAAGTCTATATGGAGATCATGGATTATTAATTTGGGAATTCACCGCGTTTTTTTATCAACAATTGTTTGTGTGCACACAATTACTTGAGATCTACCTCCTAAAAGTAATAAATATAAAGTGCTGAGATTCTATAGAAGTTTTTATATTAATTTTGAAATATGTGATTTTTTATTGTACTGTGACTGGTTAATTCTAAGCTTTTAAATTATTAAAAATTGTATTATTAATTATTTCAATTGGAGTCATTTGAGTTCTTGCCATGCCGTGTATTTGATTATATAGCGCAGGGGTAAAGTTGTTCGAGACTTGCACAAAAGTGCCTCAATCTTCTAAGGCTGGGTACACACCAGAGCGATATGTTGGTGGTCTTGCTTTCGCGCCGACAGAGGGACTGATTCAGGAAAGCATATACACTTACCGATCGCTCGCTCAATGTGTCATTCCTGTCATCCACCTGGCAGGCATTTTAATATGTCCACCTAGATGTGACATCCATCTGCCCCAAGTGTACAGGCAGTTGGCGGCCCACCTGCACAGGGCCAGATTAAGCCTTGGTTGCTCCAGGACACTTAAGACAGCACCACCACCACCACTTGTCATTTGGCCTGCCACCCATGGGATTATACATTGCTAGTGCAGCAGTGTGCTCCTGAGGGATGGGGGGGAGGTATTAGGTTGTGTATATTAAATTTAAACCAACGGTATATATTAGATTTAAACTAATAGTTTATAGCTCCACATAATTGAGAGACAACTATTTATAAAGTTTTCTTGCAGTGGAACAAAGAGAACATAAACAACCTTAAAAAATACATAGAAAAATAAAATCTATCATCTAGTCACATGCAAGAATAGCAGCAGCCTCTGTACTGCTTACACACTGGGACACCACTCAGGAGGACTTTCTATGTGTGTCTCTTTCTAGACAGGAATGCTCTTATTACACAGAACCCAGACATTCAAGGAAGGGTGAGGGGGGAGAGCAGTGCCAGATTAAGGTCCAAATGGGCCTGGAGCTGAAATGTATGGAGGGCCTATTGTGTGCTTTGGCAGGCGGTATGACAAGTGCTGCGATGAGGGTGGTATAAGTAGGGGGTGTGGCCTTTGCTATGGGTGTGGCTATCTTCATGGAGGTTGTAGCTAGTGCCTACTGTTAACCATTTAATAGAGGAGCAGAGTGACAGACCCATACACACATACATACAGTGGTTGTCGAAGTGGGAATTTTAAAGTGGGGGTATGGCAAATGAAACAGGATTACTGTTGCACGCACCTAAAAAGGGGGCATGGCCACTGAAAAGGAGTGTGTCCTTCAAAGTACATGCATTAATGTGCCCCGTCCTCTCCTAGTCTGTATAGCTACCCATTAGTGTGCCCCCCTCCCTTCATAGTCTCTATATGCGTCAGTGTGCCACCTCCTAGTCTGTATGTGTATTAGTGAGCCCCCTCCCCTTGTAGTCTGTATATGCGTCAGTGTGCCCCCCTCCTCTCCTAGTCTATATTGTGTCAGTGTGCCCCCTCCCCTCCTAGTCTGTATATGCATCAGGGTGCCCCCCTACCCTCCTAGTTTGTATATGTGTCAGTGTGCCCCCCTTCCCTCCTAGTCTGTGTGTGTACTACTATGCCCCCCTCCCCCATAGTCTGTATATGCTGTAGTGAGGGCTGGTTCTAGACCTTGTGGTGCCCACGGTGAACATTTCCTTTGTTGATACCCCCTCTCCCCATTGAAAACAGGGACACTCCGCGCACGTGTAAAAAAATTGTGGTGTGGCTTTACAGGAAGGGGCTTGGCCACATAATAGTACCAATTCACATTACACCACACAGTAGTACCCCATATACATGCCAGGAAGAGCCCCTTATATATATTGCGCCAGCCAGAGCCCCTTATACACATTGTGCCAGGCAGAGCCCCTTATACACATTGTGCCAGGCAGAGCCCCTTATACACATTGTGCCAGGTAGCCCCTTATACATGTTGCGCCAGGTAGCCCCTTTTACATGATGCACCAGGTAGCCCCTTTTACATGATGCACCAGGTAGCCCCTGGAATGCAGCATAGTACTGTTAGAAGAGGTTTTATGTGACAAATATGGAACAGGGTTATACATTAATAACTGATATCTATGCACAGAGCACAGATTATTATTACCATTATATGTATAGCGCCAGCGCTGTACACAGAACTTTATTTGTGGATGCATGGTATAGGAAAAGACTCCATCCCATTACTACATCAGCAGACATATGCGATTCCAATAGCACATAAAGGGACGGACACACCAGTGACAGAACTAGTGAGTGGTGGGCCCATGTGCATCAATATGTTTTGGGGCCCCCTGCACACCCACCCCACATAAAAAAAAAAAAGATATTCTATATAATTTGCAGCAACCTTCACTGCTGTTACAGTAAGGTGTGCATGCAGCGACAACATTAATTAGGACATATTTCTCTGGCTGCTCCCAATCACCCACAAACATACTTCTACTCACCAATTCTCTCACTAAGGGGGTCATTCCGAGTTGATCGCTAGCTGTCGTTGTTCGCAGCGCAGCGATCAGGCTGAAACTCTGCATTTCTGCGCATGCGTATGCACCATAAAGCGCACGTGCGACGTACAGGTACAAAGTCCTTTGTGGTTTTGCACAGGTTCTAGCGACGCTTTCAGTCGCACGGCACAACGCAGGAAGATTGACAGGAAGGGGGCATTTCTGGGTGTCAACTGACCGTTTTCTGGGAGTGTTTGGAAAAACGCAGGCTTGCCAGAGAAAACGCAGGCGTGGCTGGGCGAACGCTGGGCGGGTGTGTGACGTCAAAAGCCAACCCTCCAACGTTAGAATCAACGCACACAAAGAGTGACTACAGGGCTGGTCTTGTTTTGCACAAAATGTTTTTGCAGGCGCTTGGCTGCACAAGCGTTCGCACTTCTGCAAAGCGAAAATACACTCCCCTGTGGGCGGCGACTATGCGTTTGCACGGCTGCTGAAAGTAGCTAGTGAGCGATCAATTCGGAATGAGCCTTTAAGGGTGGGATGTACTACAGATGAAAATGCAGCCAAAACTTAGAAAATCACATTTTCTGAGTTTTGTCCGCATTTCTCTTTGTAATTCCCTCTGATCCAATTGGATCCTTCCCAGCACCCCTGACGGCCGCAGCTTGACTCTCTGCATGCGAAAAGGAAAGCTCTTATTGAAAGAGCTGTGCTTTGTGATTTTCTAGGTACATACCAACATTATCAATGCCGGTATGTACCTGATAAGAGGTGGGATGTACTGTACCACATCGCGGATGCTTAGTACATCTTGCCCTAGGCCTGCACAGAGGCTCCTCTACAACACTGGCTGGTAACCGCCACATACAAAAAGGACAGCTCTGGCCACACATTTGACCTCACATCGATGGCAGGTACATGGAGGGAGGGAGACACACGGGGGTAAATTTACTAAGATGGGAGTTCTATTTAAGATGGGATGTTGCCCATAGCAACCAATCAGACTCCACTTATTATCTTCTAGAAGGTGTTAGATAAATGAAAAGTAGAAGCTGACTGGTTGCTATGGGCAACATCCCATCTTAAATAGAACTCCCATCTTAGTAAATTTACCCCACGGGGTGCAGGACAGGGGAGGAAATATGAACACCAGGGGAAGAACCAGGGTAGATTGAAAGTAGACAGGAGGAAGACATTGAAAGAAGATGGGGAGATGGTAGGAACAGCAGGAAGAACAGAGGAGATGGGAGTAAGACAAGGAGAACAAGGGAAAATGGGAGGCTCCTAAACAGCATGGGCTGGTAATTGTCACATGAAAAAAAGCTGTGGTTGTTTAGCTCAGATTAATAGGGAGAGCCAGCAGGAACAGGAAAGAATAGGAGGAGATGGGAGGAATTTGAGAATCACAGGGGGAATAACGGGGGAAAACAAGAGGAACACAGGGGAAATAATGGGGGGAGACAAGAGGAACACAGGGAATAACTGGGGATGACAAGAGGAACACAGGGGGAAAAACGGGGGGAGACAAGAGAGACACAGGGGGAATAACGGGGGGAGACAAGAGAAACACAGGGGGAATAACGGGGGGAGACAAGAGAAACACAGGGGTAATAACTGGGGGAGACAAGAAGAACACAGGAGGAATAATGGGGGGAGACCAGAGGAACAGTGGGGGAATAACGGGGGGTGACAAGAGAAACACAGGGGGAATAACGGGGGGAGACAAGAGAAACACTGGGGGAATAACGGGGGGTGACAAGAGGAACACAGGGGGAATAACGGGGGGAGACAAGAGGAATACAGGTGGAATAACAGGAGGAGACCAGAGAAACACAGGGGGAATAACGGGGGATCACAAGAGGAACACAGGGGGAAAAACGGGGGGAGACAAGAGAAACACAGGGGGAATAACGGGGGGAGACAAGAGAAACACAGGGGGGAATAACGGGGGGAGACAAGAGAAACACAGGGGGAATAACTGGGGGAGACAAGAAGAACACAGGAGGAATAATGGGGGGAGACCAGAGGAACACTGGGGGAATAACGGGGGGTGACAAGAGAAACACAGGGGGGAATAACGGGGGGAGACAAGAGAAACACTGGGGGAATAACGGGGGGTGACAAGAGGAACACAGGGGGAATAACGGGGGGAGACAAGAGGAATACAGGGGGAATAACAGGAGGAGACCAGAGAAACACAAGGGGAATAACGGGGGATGACAAGAGGAACACAGGGGGAAAAACGGGGGGAGACAAGAGAAACACATGGGGAATAACGGGGGGAGACAAGAGGAACACAGGGGGAATAACGGGGGGAGACAAGAGGAACACAGGGGGAATAACTGGGGGAGACAAGAAGAACACAGGAGGAATAATGGGGGGAGACCAGAGGAACACTGGGGGAATAACGGGGGGTGACAAGAGAAACACAGGGGGGAATAACGGGGGGAGACAAGAGAAACACAGGAGGAATAACTGGGGGAGACAAGAAGAACACAGGAGGAATAATGGGGGGAGACCAGAGGAACACTGGGGGAATAACGGGGGGTGACAAGAGAAACACAGGGGGGAATAACGGGGGGAGACAAGAGAAACACTCGGGGAATAACGGGGGGTGACAAGAGGAACACAGGGGGAATAACGGGGGGAGACAAGAGGAATACAGGGGGAATAACAGGAGGAGACCAGAGAAACACAAGGGGAATAACGGGGGATGACAAGAGGAACACAGGGGGAAAAATGGGGGGAGACAAGAGAAACACATGGGGAATAACGGGGGGAGACAAGAGGAACACAGGGGGAATAACGGGGGGAGACAAGAGGAACACAGGGAGAATAACGGGGGGAGACAAGAGAAACACAGGGGGAATAACGGGGGGAGACAAGAGAAACACAGGGGGAATAACGGGGGGAGACAAGAGAAACACAGGGGGAATAACGGAGGGAGACAAGAGAAACACAGGGGGAATAACGGAGGGAGACAAGAGAAACACAGGGGGAATAACTGGGGGAGACAAGAGAAACACAGGGGGAATAACTGGGGGAGACAAGAACACAGGAGGAATAATGGGGGGAAACCAGAGGAACACTGGGGGAATAACGGGGGGAGACAAGAGAAACACAGGGGGAATAACGGGGGGAGACAAGATAAACACGGGGGGAATAACGGGGTGAGACAAGAGAAACACAGGGGGAATAACTGGGGGAGACAAGAAGAACACAGGAGGAATAATGGGGGGAAACCAGAGAAACACTGGGGGAATAACGGGGGGTGACTAGAGGAACACAGGGGGAATAACGGGGGGTGACAAGAGGAACACGGGGAATAACGTGGGGTGACAAGAGAAACACAGGGGGAATAATGGGGGGAGACCAGAGGAACACTAGGGGAATAACGGGGGGTGACAAGAGGAACACTGGGGGAATAACGGGGGGTGACAAGAGGAACACAGGGGGAATAACGGGGGGTGACAAGAGGAACACAGGGGGAGATTGGTGGAAAGAGAAAGAAAACAGGATAAAGTAGATACTTATACAAAATAACACGAGTTATAGAGAATAACAGTTGTGTAATATGTAACACATATAATATTTACACACATGCACAATGTACATGATGTGGAGCTGTGTTATTACAGTACCTCATTAGGCAGGGTGTAAAAGCGAGGAGCTCCAGCAAGTGGCTGAGCACTGGCGCTGCTCTTGTGACCAGTCCCCATCCTTTCCGCGGCCCCATCTCAGGCCAGTCCACCAGGAAGTGTCAATCTTCTCCTTTTAAAAACAAAACAAAAAAAATGTCCAGCGCGGTGTGCGGTGACGGAGGCGGGCGGCAGCCAGCGCGGTGTGTAGTTACGGAGGCGGGCGGGTCGGGGGTGGCGGCCAGCGCGATGCGGAAGGAAGCCGATGGAGGATTGTGCCGGCCAGTGCGGTGTGTGGTGCAAGCCACTGGGGGAGGGGGGGGGGGGGGGCGGCCAGCGCGGTGTGTAGTGATGGAGGCGGGCGGGGGGTGGTGTGTGGTGTGGAAGGCGGCCGATGGGGGGTTGTGCCGGCAACCGCTGTGTGTGGTGCGGCCTCATCAGCAGCTGCAGCACCAAAGTCTAGGGGGGAGGAGCTGAGAGTAGAAGAGATCGCGGCTCCTCCTCCACAGTGGCCAGGCAGAAAGTTCAAAATCAATAATCTGTAGGAAGGAGACGCTCGAGAGGAGAGCGACCCCTCCTTCTGCTCCAGCCGGGATTTACAGACTGGGGGCCGGGACACTGTCTGGCGGCACTGTGGCAGCATACGATGAGTCAGAGTGACTCATTGTAATGCCGGCGATTATGGCCCTCTTAACTGCAGCAGGCTGTGGGCCTATTTTCAATGGGAGGCCTGGAGCTGCAGCTCCATCCGCCCAATTGTTAATCCGGCCCTGGGGGAGAGGGGTGTGGAGCTGGGATCCCTGGGTCACTTACAGCTGTCTCCTCCCTTCTATCTCCTCTCTGGTCGGGAATCTTTGTCAGTAACTCATGAAACCTGTTACTCCTGTGTCTCTGCCTGCACTGCACATTGACCTGCTCGCATTCTGGCTACCTGGTTCGGCTGTGGCACAAGAGCGAGAGCTAGTGATGTCAGTGTGCTCCGGGTGGGGGGTGCACTAACAGAGGGGGGCCGGAGTACAGTTTCCCCTACTCTCCCTTTAATCCGGCACTGCATCCATACACACAACCAGATGCACAGATACATGCCTGTGAACAACGCCATTCACAGACATATCATTTTTATACACCCGCTGACCCGCTATCGATATATTCGTCCAATATACTGCATTGGCTAGTGTGTACACAGCTTAATAGCGCAAGTGGCCATAAATATGTACAAATTATATGTCACTATAAAAACAATATCTTAGGCACTGGAGAAGGCTAATTTAGAGTATCACTTTCTCTATAGCTTCGGCTTCCTAAATACTAATTTATTAACACTATAGTTTTCTCACTGGTATGCTGCGCTGGGCTTTCTGGCTTATGCTGGTATTTTGGGGTGCCACACCCTGCACCTAGATATTGCACTAGGGACCCCAAATATACAGAGACGCCTTGATGTGGCTTTGGGGCTTATTCACACATTTGCGCAAATATGTGTAATGAAGATCTCTGAATTCTATTATCATGTGGAATTTTTATCTGGTTATGGTTATCATTCAGGGTGCTGGGGGAAACAAATGGCTTTTTTTCTTGCCTAGAAATACCCCTCTTTTTCGAGCACCTGAATGATATCACTAAGCTAATTGAGCATCTACCAATATATATGTAATTTAGAGTTCAGTATGAAATTACTCTCACATGCAATCCCAAGCACCTGTAACAGGCAGTGTCAAGCTACAAAGGTGACATCAAAATTGTTTGGTTAAAAATTGTACATGTTCCCAAACACTTGAATGATTTAAACGCAATCTGCTGGCTGGAGTTCAGTTAATCAACAGGAAAATGCAGTCAGGGTAGGCAGAACCTCCCCTGTCATTATCCCTGTCAAACTCTTGAGATTTTATATAAAAATGATTAGAATAATACAAAGAAGATATTTATAACATAAACATCTTTGTTTATTGTAATACTTTTTATCATTAACACTCACCAGCTTTCTGGAGATATCTGGAACTGCAGGGAGGCAAGGGATGAGGCAGCAACAGCTCTGCTTTGGTTCTACAGTCTACTTCTTTGCAGAGCTGGGGGCCACACCACGGGCAGTAAAGCTGCACAGAAAGGAAGCTAATAGAGGTATACCTTTGAGTGTGGGGGTGTGTCTTGTGCACTGATGGACACTTGAATATTTCATGTGACCAGGAAGTGCGCTGTAATCAGAGCTCAGTCAGAAGCAGAAAGAGGAGACACAAGGATGCAGGTAGGAGACTGAATGGACACTGTAGCTTAGTGTAGTGAGGGGAGAATTACAGTGAGTAGGGGGTGAGACAGGCTCCCAGCATTCAGACTCATCCCCATGTGTGCCTACCCAATTATTCACCTCACCACAGGTCACTGGTAATCAAACATGTTGCAAACGAGCCACCCCAGGAATGCCTATCGGAACTGCACGGATAGTTCTGTATGCATGCGCATAAGTAAAACATCATCAACCTTTGTATCAGGCCCCTTATTACATATTATTTACTCTAGTTTATTACTGTGTTTTTCTGATTTAAGTGTTCTGGAGTTTTGTTAAACATGGCTTATTTTGTGTAATATACAGTAGTATAAAATATTTTTTTCATTACACATTGTACGCTGGAAAAACTTGCTCTGCAAACATTAAAATGCAATCAGCAAATGCTTCAATTGTGCTGTTAATGAGTAGATTATAAATTATGAAAAGCAGCATGGGTTTCTTCAAATGGAACTCTTTAAATTTGCTTATTACAGGTTGGGTATCCCAAATCCAAATATTCAGAAATACAGAATATTCTGAAATACGGAATTTTTTGAGTAGGACTGAGATAGTAAAACCTTTGTTTTATGTTGGCTCATTGTACACAAACTTTGTTTAATACACAAAGTTATTAAAAAATTTTATATTTAATGACCTTCAGGCTGTGTGTATAAGGTGTATATGAAACATAAATGAATTGTGTGAATGTACACACACTTTGTTTAATGAACAAAGTTATTAAAAATATTGGCTAATATTACCTTCAGGCTGTGTATATAAGGTGTATATGAAACATAAATGCAATCTGTGCTTAGACCTGGGTCCCATCGCCATGATATCTCATTATGATATGCAATTATTCCAAAATACGGAAAAATCCAATATCCAAAATACTTCTGGTCCCAAGCATTTTGGATATGGGATACTCAACCTGTACTTAAAAAGAGAAAATTATCTATTTAAAGGAAAAATGCAAATGATGTTGGATTTCTATACTGATGTTAACCAATAAACAGCAAAATGTTTAAAGTTGGTTAAAAATCAGACCTTGCTGATGTTAGATTTGTTTACAGAAAACCCAAGATATTTAACTTTGCAGAATTTGTATTACAGCAAGTGCTGCTGCATCTGAGCTTTGAGAGCAATGAAAGGAAAAGAAACAGCTCAATTGTGTAAAGTTAATTACACACTTGCACTGTTTCTTTTTGTTTAATTGCACTTTTGGATATTTATCACCTGATTATAAAACAGCAGTAATACTTAAGTGTGTATAAGAGTTTTTTTACTTTTATATTATACTGTATATACAAATAGCATCATTATTGTAGCTTGTAATTTATAATAGCTTTTTGAATAGTGTGTGTCCCACTGGGTTGAACATAGTGGGGAGGCGGTTGATAGATATTTAAAAGATAGACAGTTATTAGGTCGACACCTATCCTTGTGTATCAGCGCTTATTTCCCTATAGATTGCAAGCTTGTGAGCAGGGCCCCCTTACCTCTGCGACTATCTGTTACAGGTTGAGTATCCCATATCCAAATATTCCGAAATACGGAATATTCCGAAATACGGACTTTTTTGAGTGAGAGTGAGATAGTGAAACCTTTGTTTTTTGATGGCTCAATGTACACAAGTTTTGTTTAATACACAAAGTTATTAAATATATTGTATTAAATGACCTTCAGGGTGTGTGTATAAGGTGTATATGAAATATAAATGAATTGTGTGAATGTACACACACTTTGTTCAATGCACAAAGTCACAAAAAATATTGGTTAAAATTACCTTCAGGCTGTGTGTATAAGGTGTATATGTAACATAAATGCATTCTGTGCTTAGATTTAGGTCCCATCACCATGATATCTCATTATGGTATGCAATTATTCCAAAATACGGAAAAATCTGATATCCAAAATACCTCTGGTCCCAAGCATTTTGGATAAGGGATACTCAACCTGTATTACCAGGTGCATAACTAGGGTTTTTGGAACCCAGGGCAAGATTAAGAATGCCCCCCCCCCCCAACCCCCCCAAAAAAAGACATACAAGGGAAATCATGCACAGAAAAAAAGGGTGTGGTCACAAACCAGAAGAGTCATGTCCACCGAAAGTGGAGCATGCCAACATGTTTCCAGTGTGATATTTTCACACTGAGAACATTCTTTTCAGTTCCACATGCACCCAGGCCCGGCGCATCCCGCTCAGCAAAGGGATGCAGTGCAGGGAGGTGCCGGACAGGAGAGGTGTTCTCCCTGCTCTGGATCTCTGACCCCCTGATGCTGCCGGCCGCGCCTGTAACACTTTGTCAGGCAGCAGCGCCGGCAGCTGCGCTGATAGAGAGAGAACCACACTTCAGCAAGCTCTTCCCGGCCCATCTCGCTCTGCTTCATATTGCTGCGCCCGCTCGCCCTCCCGCCCCCTTCTCCCGTGTGGCCATCGGAAAGACTCCTTACATCGGCGGGTGTCACTGCACAGTCCGTGGGCACAGACTGCGAGCAACGCCGGAGCCACAAACCGTACATCACCAGCAGTGTGAGTTCTTGTCATTGGGCAGGGGAAGGGGTAACATACAGTATATTAAATGTAAAAAGGAGTGCTGAATGTGTAAATAGCGCTAATACCTGTGAAAATAAAATGAGATTAGTAGAACAATTTTAGCAGCACTAAAAGTGCAGATTTGTGAGTCCAAGAGTGATCCATTTTATTATGGCTTCTGTACAGTGTCGGACTGGGGCATGTAGGGCCCACTGGGAGAATGCAGTGGTTGGGGCCCATGTTTAGAGGTGTAGCCAGTCCAGAGGGGGTGTGGCCTGCTACCTCATTGGTTTGACCAATGATTAGAGAGTGCAACGTCTGGACCCTTTCATAGATATTTACAGTAAATTACGCTGCTGCATGCATGATAATATACCAGATTACTTATCAGCAATGCACTCTGGAAAATACACCATAGTCCAGTATAAGGTAACATATGTATAATGTATAATTCAAGTGCACAGTCTGGAACCTGATCCTTACAGCAGGAGGTGGGCCCCCATGCAGTGGGGTCCACCGGTGGTTTCCCCTGTACACCTGTGGGCCAGTCCAAGCCTGCTTCTGTATATTTGCCGGCGGTCACTACCGCATTCAGGTAGTGGTGCAGAGAAAAGTCAGTCAGCGCAGTGCAGATGACGTAATGGATTCCTGGATCTGGTCTCTGGCGCTTATCCATTACGGGAATCCATTCCATCATCTGCATTGCACTGATGGGCGAGAGAGCAGGAAGACACCAACGGGAACCAGCCGGACGGAGAAGCACCGAGAGAGACATCATACAGGTAGGCAGAAGTAGGGAAAGTTATACCCCTTTTACACCACCAGCTAGTAACACGGGTTATTGCACATGAACGTGCATAACCCGTGTTGCTGGCTGGTGTAAAAGGGTCTAAACATCCTAGTGATATTTGGTGGACCCCCTTCTTTTAAAGTAAAGCATTCATTACCTTCAAACCAGAAATAAAGACACGGAGACTTGAATTTTGGCAGAAAAATTGCTAGCTATTTATTTGACCCTAACCAATAGCAAACCTGTAATAGAAAATTTTATTAAGATGCCGATCCAGCCGGCATATGGTGGCAGCAAAAAGAACGGCTCTATTAACCTAACTTAACCTTAAATTACTAAAAATTTGAAACGATCCTAATTTTACTACAACTATCACAAACCGGTAATAGGTGACAATTCAACCCCCACAGTGACTACCCACCGCTCCTGGGTGCCCTGCCGCTGCCTTCCCGGACGGGTGGTCAAGCGGCCAATAAGTCGATGGAGGTGAGTGCACCTAAACCACACCAAACTGTAAAACACTACAGCTTACCATACAAATACAAAACTGCCGTTCTTTTCCGCCAATAAATAGCCAACGATAAAAACCAGCCAACAACTTAACGCCAAGGCACCACGTGCCAGAATTTCTGACCACAGGGGTGGGAGGGTGGGAAGGCAAATCACCACAAGAGAGAGCTAAAATGGCCTCACCTTCCCTATATATATCAAACCCTCCTCTTCAAAAAAGGCTGTACTTTCCTCACAGCTAGGTCCACCCCTCACCAGATGTTTAACTCTTTCCTTTCCTATGCAGTCAATTCTCTCTCCTAAACATCCTAGTGATATTTGGTGGACCCCCTTCTTTTAAAGTAAAGCATTCATTACCTTCAAACCAGAAATAAAGACACGGAGACTTGAATTTTGGCAGAAAAATTGCTAGCTATTTATTTGACCCTAACCAACAGCAAACCTGTAATAGAAAATTTTATTAAGATGCCGATCCAGCCGGCATATGGTGGCAGCAAAAAGAACGGCTCTATTAACCTAACTTAACCTTAAATTACTAAAAATTCGAAACAATCCTAATTTTACTACAACTATCACAAACCGGTAATAGGTGACAACTCAACCCCCACAGTGACTACCCACCGCTCCTGGGTGCCCTGCCGCTGCCTTCCCGGACGGGTGGTCAATCGGCCAATAAGTCGATGGAGGTGAGTGCACCTAAACCACACCAAACTGTAAAACACTACAGCTTACCATACAAATACAAAACTGCCGTTCTTTTCCGCCAACAGCGAAAGACTCATCCCCAAAGTCTTCGCACCGCCACCATAACCTACCCTAACTCCTGCAAAACGAAACCCAGATCCTCCAGGAAAAACATCATCCCCTCATTGGATAGATGCACACCATCAGGCCGAAAAAGGTGACTGTCTCTGAACCGAATCCTAGGGTGGCGAACTACCTTGCCCCCGTGGGACAGCACCCACTTCGCCACCGCCCCGTTCACCTTTTTCCGGGCCTCATCAATCTGGCGACCATCCGCCACACCCCTCCAACTCAACCTTGGCACCATCAATGAAAAAACCAACACACAATTGGTCCATGCCGCGGCCACACTTGCCAGATCTTGTATCATGGCCCACCGCAGATCCAAGGATGTCCTCTTCCCCAGGTCGTTGCCACCTAGATGGACAACCAAGACCCTAGGGACTCCATGCTTGCTGGCCTGACTCACTAGCCTACTCTTCAGCTCGCTCTACATCATCCCTCGCCAGCCAAGCCATCTAACACCCTGTGCTCCAGGCAACGCCTGAGCCCCCTCCGAAGCCACAAACTTGGCTGCCCAGTATACATAAGAGTGGCCGACCACCCAAATAGCCAAATTGTCTTCAAACCAACCTGAAGGGGAAAAGAGGGGTAAAATTGATTACTAAAAAGCTTCATTAATTGCTTTCACCTGAAGGATCTGCCAAAAGAAAAAACTTTAGATCTCGCTATTGCAGCAGTCACGGCCTAGCCGATCTGCACCATGCTTCTAGCCAATTTGAAGCGAACATAGACACACAAAGGGGAAGTTCAAAATAAAATCAAACGAAATTAAAACAGGGGGGGGTATAAAATGGGAAACACATGTAATAACTCAGCTGGAGGTGAAAGCGTAAAGACCTGCTGAGGGACTCTGATTAGAACAGATTAGCCGAATTGTAGATTAGAATTCAGTCCGTCAAGTCAGGCAAAAAATCTCAAAATAACTCCAGACCCCCGCTGCCGGCTCATGCCAGCAACGACGAGTAGCTAATCCCTGAGTAGGATAAAAAAGGGGGACACCAACAGACGCACAAAACCATAACTTACAGAACTGTAACAACATAATACAACGCAAATAAACAAAGCACCACGCGCAATCCGACCTCTCATGCAACGGGGCGAATATATCGTCTGTAACTTGACGACTTCCATCGCCCCACCGCCTGGATCTCAGTTCTGGACAAACCCGCCGCCGCAGCCGACGTTGCAGCGCCTATTCGAAAGGAATGGGTACCGAACGCAGCGGGTGGGAGGCCCAAGCTCGCCAAACAACGACTCAGCATCCAACGAAACTGGTATTTCGTCACCGGCAGCCCGTCATAATGCAATAGCCATGACCCCCTCCTAACGGGCCGCACCGCCACATATTGCACAGCCAGACCTACTGGGCAAACACTCTCCTCCTGCGCTGGAACCAAAGTGACCCAGCGACCTCTTCCCACTTGGTCCGTCTTGGAGCGCCGCAATCTGCACAGCAAGGACCTCTCACCCACTACCACGTCTCCGACCAGCATGCGCGAATCTGTTCTCTTGGAAGGCGCTACCAACTCCGAAACCCTAAAGGCCCCGTGGTAAGCCATTGAGAACGCCAAACTGAACAAAAGCGTCTCAAACCTGGACGACGCGACTCGCCCCACCGCCGCGATGACGGCCGGCAACAAAGCCGCATCGATGGGCCGCCTCCTATCCGGTGGCGTCGGCGCTACTCGCACCCACCCTTTCATTGCCTTCCGCAGAACATCGCTTTTTGTCACATCGGGGACGCCCCGCAGCTTGCAGAAAAACGAGACCCCAGCCAAGTACCGGGATACCACCGCTCGGGACCTACCCGAAACATACAGCTGCCAAATAAAAGAAAGCATCAGCCGATGCCTGCTCTTACCTTGTTGCTGACGACCTTGGGCAAACTCCTCCCACTCGCTCCAAGCTTGTCCGTAAGCCTTGAGCGTGGCTGGCGCGACTGACCGCAACGCTAGACCCTCCAGTCCGGCCCGATCACCTGCCAAACATAACCGGGACAATGAAAACCTTGCTCGTCGGCCTCGGGTGCCAACAACCAAAACCTCTCCCACTGCCCTCGCGACAAAGCGTCGGCAATTCCATTCTCCAAACCGGGCACATGCTGCGCGCGGAACCACAGGTTCCTACGCAAACATGTCAAAAGCAATTGCCCTAGCACCCGCAGAACCACCAACGACTTTGCCCTCTGGTTATTAATCGCATGCACCACGCCCAGGTTATCGCATCTAAACAATATGCTGTGATTAGCCAGCCGATCGCCCCAGACCTCCAACGCCACCATAATGGGAAAAAGCTCCAGAAGCACCAGATCTTTTGTTAGACCTTCGCTATGCCATTTTGCCGGCCAGGATGCCGCGCACCAAGATCCCTCCAGAAAGCACCCGAATCCAGAGGCACCCGCTGCGTCGGTGAACAGCTGCAACCGCTCGCTGTCCACCGCTGGCGCTTGCCATATACACACTCCGTTGAAATCCTCCAGGAACGAGGCCCATATGGCCAAATCCCTTTTTATTTCGGAGGACAAACGCACAAAATGATGTGGCCTGGCACACCCCGCCGTCGCCCTTTCAAACTTCCGGCAGAAAACCCTGCCCATCGGTATTACCCGACAAGCAAAGTTCAACATGCCCAGCAAGGACTGTGCCTGCCGCAGCGTGACTTTACGCGACCCTTCGAACCGGCAAATGGTGTCGCGGAGCTTCAAAACCTTGTCCCGGGGCAGCCGACACTCTCCCGCCACCGTGTCAATTTCAATCCCCAAAAATGACAAGCAGGAGGCCGGACCCTCTGTTTTGTCCACGGCCACAGGAACACCGAAGTGGTAAAAGAGAGCTCGGATGCTAAAAAGTAAGTCGCCGCACCGTGTAGCATTAGCCGGACCCGCACACAGAAAGTCATCGAGGTAATGGGCAACCCCGTGACCCCCTGACGAAGACTCCACGCACCAATGAAGAAACGTGCTAAAACGCTTGAAAAATGAGCATGAAACGGAACATCCCATCGGCAAACATTTGTCGATGAAATACTCCGCCCCAATCCGGAAACCCATAAAACGGAATGAGTCCGGATGCAATGGCAATAACCTAAAAGCTGATTCAACATCAATCTTAGCCATGAGGGCCCCGGTCCCGTAGCTGCGGACCATCTCTAGCGCCTCGTCAAATGACTGATACACCACCGAGCAATGAGCCGGCGGTATTGCGTCATTGACCGACGCCCCTAACGGGTAAGAAAGATGCTGTATGAGCCGGAAAGCGCCTGGAGTCTTCTTAGGAACCACCCCGACCGGAGAGATGACCAAATCATCCACCGGGGGTGACATAAACGGTCCCTCCATCCTGCCCAACCTGACCTCCTTATCCACTTTCTCCCGTAGCACTCCCGGCAAGGCTCGGGCAGATTGGAGGTTCCTCTGTGCCCGCACGGACACCTCACTCGCAACAGGCAAACGAAAGCCAAACTTAAAACCGTCAAACAAAAAATTTGCATCCTCTCTATTCGGATACAATTCCAACCACCGGCCCATAGTCCCCAACTTAATTGGTGTTGGAGCTCTGCAGAGCGGTCCCGCTCGCGGCCTGCCTGGGGTACGCTTGCTTACCCCGCGCCCCCTGTCTACCGCCTTTGAAACAGGAGGAGGCTGGGTGGGATCCACCACACTGCAGGCAGGAGTGTCGAAAACGACACTGCTTGCCAAAGGAACATGTTCCGCTGTTAAACGCGAAACACTTTCCTCTCGTGGCGGAACGCCCTCCTGCACGGACAGCCGATCCACCTGCCTTGGCAAATCCGCCGTCCGCGCCGGACCCCTGGGCTGATGACCCTGCGCGTCGCCCGTCCGCCCCCTGTTTCCGGGGTTCCTCCTCCTGCTGCGAGGCCCAGGTTACTTTGAGCCAGACCTCCACATCCTTGAATCCGAAGTCCATGACCCGCAAGCCGTCCTGCTTCTCCCCCAAACTCCTGATCATACCGACGCCACTCCGAGCCCGAGGATGTGCGCTGCATGTCGTGTACGAGATGCAGATACCGGATTACATTCATGTGCTCTTCCGGCCTATCCTCCAAGTAGCACGCCGCAAATACCCAGAAACCGGCCAGCCAATTATCGAAGGACCGGAAAGCCTCAGCCCCAATTCCCTTCTTCGCGGCCGCCGCCTTATACTCCTTCTTCATGGCCTTTGTTAAAACGAACACGTCCACGAAGTCACCCCTACGAATCTTCTTGCGGCAGCTGTCCCGCAGCCCCCGCATTACTGCGGTGTAGTCGCAACGAACGACCCCGGGCAAATCGCGGCGCTTTTTGGCCCTACGAGCTTCCTTGCTAACCCGCTTGCGCCGCTTACGCCTCTTCTGCTGCTTTGCTGCCCGCTTGGCAAATTTCGCCGCCCTCTTCTTCGCCCTAGTAGTGCTACTTACTTCGGACGCCTGCGACGACAGAGAAGATGAAGAGGAGGAAGAAGAAGAGCTACGAGAACTAGAGCTCGCGGAGGAACCCGATACTGACTGCACCACCTCACCTGATGCCGTCGACCGCTCCGACATGGAATCCTCTGGCGCGTCAACCTCGACGTCTTCCTCCATGAAGTCTGCCATCCCTTCGTCCTCGTGCTCCCCTATAAAAGACAAAGAAGAGGGGGACCCGGCCCGCGCTCGCGGCGCACGCCGAGCCCTACGAGTGGGGGGCGCTGTGGCCACGCGCCCCTGCCCATCCTGTCCCGGACCTAGCTCCAATTCCGCAGCGGCTGCTCCAAGCTCCCGGCAGGCGCGTGCCACCCGCTGCGCCGCTGAGGCCCTCCGCCTGCCGAACCCGCCTGCCTCTGCAGACGCGCCGGAACTTGCTGCCGCCCTCGGGGAGGCCACCGCGGCTTGCGGCCCCAATGCCTCCACCACTGTGGCCAGGGCCAACGCCAGTGCCCCGGGAGGGTTCCGACCGCCGCGAAAACCGGCAACGGATCCTGAAGGACCCCCGGCCAGCGCCCGGGCGCGATCCCGCGCCCGCCGCCCGACGGTCGTGACCCGGGCACCCGACGCCCGCCGCCCCAGCGGGAAAGCGGGGGCACCCCTGTCGGAGCCCTCACTCTCCCCATCAGAAAACACTTCCTCCCCTTGCAAATCAGAGCTATTCCCCGAACCTGGGGAGGAGCCGCCGCCCTGCCACGCAGCGCGTGCTGCGGCCCTGCGGCCACCAACCCATTCCCTGTCGCCTCTCCTCCCCCGAAAGCCGCTGCATTCTGGCTCCGGTGGAGTATTTTGGGGAGAAAGGGAGGACCGCGGTGCTGCTGGCGCCCTCCGCGACGTGCATGCGCGCGCCCGCGGGCGCCCGACGCCGCCACTGACTCCGCCGCTCCAGGAGGCGAGGGCCGATGCCCGTCGACCTCCGGGCGGCCTGAACGGACCTCCGCCCCCCCCCCCCCCCGCCGCCCGCGCCCAGCCGGCAACGCCGGCCCGGCCCCCAGCGGCGAGGCCGATCCAGCCCGCCGTGTTGCGCTCCTGCCCGCGCTTGTGGAGGCCCCGGGGGACGGGGCCCTGTCCCCCAGGCCAACCACCCTTTTCCCTGGCCCAGCTCCACCGCTAGAACCGCAGTACCGAGCTGGGGGCCCAGCGGAACGGTGAGGGCGGGCAGACATGATTAAATGCGGAAGATGGCACAGGCAGAGGGAACACAGCAGAATTGCACACACAAAAACAGTTTCCACAAAATATGTGTGAACAAATTAATGTCTGCACTGCAGCACTCACCAAGGCAAATCACCACAAGAGAGAGCTAAAATGGCCTCACCTTCCCTATATATATCAAACCCTCCCCTTCAAAAAAGGCTGTACTTTCCTCACAGCTAGGTCCACCCCTCACCAGATGTTTAACTCTTTCCTTTCCTATGCAGTCAATTCTCTCTCCGAGTTGGAATAGTCCGGGTTGAGTGACCCGGTATTCCAACTCGGGAAGTTTGCGGGGTTGAACACGTGTTCAACCTGGCAAACTGTTCAGTGTAAACGGTAGCCGGGTCGATGCGACCCGACTTCCCATTTACACTCTATGTGCGGGCGGCTATTGGAGATCGTGTGATCTCCAAACGCCGCCTCCGTCGCGTCGCCGGCAACGTCACCAACCTGGCAATGTGCCAGGCTGGTGAGTCCGGAGTGAAAGGGGACTGACGCGGGTCGCAGTCGGGTAGCTCCCGTGTCAGGGTTCCCGGCTGCGACCCTCTTTCTTTAGTGTAAAAGCGGTATCAGATAGCTTTTCTCTGCACCTCTACCTGAATATGGTACTGATCACAGGCAAATATTCGGAACTCATAATAAAACGGATCACTCATGGACTCACAAATCTGCACTTAAAAGTGCTGCTAAACATTGTTCTACTAATCTCATTTTATTTTCACAGGTATTAGTGCTATTTACATATTCAGCACTCCTTTTTATATTTAATATAACTGTATTCTGTGTCAGCCATTGTCACCCCCCTGTGTTCTGTCCCAATCCTTGTCACCACACCTGTGGTCTGTCACTATGTCACCCCCCTGTGTTCTGTCCCAGTGATGTCACCCCCTCTCTATTCTGTGTCAGCCATTGTCACCCCCCTGTGTTCTGTCCCAATCCTTGTCACCACCCCTGTGTTCTGTCACTATGTCACCCCCCTGTGTTCTGTCCCAGTGATGTCACCCCCTCTCTATTCTGTGTCAGCCATTGTCACCCCCCTGTGTTCTGTCCCAGTCACTATGTCACCCCCCGTGTTCTGTCCCAGTCAGGGCCGGATTAACAATGGGGCGGATGGAGCTGCAGCTCCAGGCCTCCCATTGAAAATAGGCCCACAGCCTGCTGCAGTTAAGAGGGCCATAATCGCCGGCATTACAATGAGTCACTCTGACTCATCGTATGCTGCCACAGTGCCGCCAGACAGTGTCCCGGCCCCCAGTCTGTAAATCCCGGCTGGAGCAGAAGGAGGGGTCGCTCTCCTCTCGAGCGTCTCCTTCCTACAGATTATTGATTTTGAACTTTCTGCCTGGCCACTGTGGAGGAGGAGCCGCGATCTCTTCTACTCTCAGCTCCTCCCCCCTAGACTTTGGTGCTGCAGCTGCTGATGAGGCCGCACCACACACAGCGGTTGCCGGCACAACCCCCCATCGGCCGCCTTCCACACCACACACCACCCCCCGCCCGCCTCCATCACTACACACCGCGCTGGCCGCCCCCCCCCCCCCCCCCCCCCCCCTCCCCCAGTGGCTTGCACCACACACCGCACTGGCCGGCACAATCCTCCATCGGCTTCCTTCCGCATCGCGCTGGCCGCCACCCCCGACCCGCCCGCCTCCGTAACTACACACCGCGCTGGCTGCCGCCCGCCTCCGTCACCGCACACCGCGCTGGACATTTTTTTTGTTTTGTTTTTAAAAGGAGAAGATTGACACTTCCTGGTGGACTGGCCTGAGATGGGGCCGCGGAAAGGATGGGGACTGGTCACAAGAGCAGCGCCAGTGCTCAGCCACTTGCTGGAGCTCCTCGCTTTTACACCCTGCCTAATGAGGTACTGTAATAACACAGCTCCACATCATGTACATTGTGCATGTGTGTAAATATTATATGTGTTACATATTACACAACTGTTATTCTCTATAACTCGTGTTATTTTGTATAAGTATCTACTTTATCCTGTTTTCTTTCTCTTTCCACCAATCTCCCCCTGTGTTCCTCTTGTCACCCCCCGTTATTCCCCCTGTGTTCCTCTTGTCACCCCCCGTTATTCCCCCAGTGTTCCTCTTGTCACCCCCCGTTATTCCCCTAGTGTTCCTCTGGTCTCCCCCCATTATTCCCCCTGTGTTTCTCTTGTCACCCCACGTTATTCCCCGTGTTCCTCTTGTCTCCCCCCGTTATTCCCCCTGTGTTCCTCTTGTCACCCCCCGTTATTCCCCTAGTGTTCCTCTGGTCTCCCCCCATTATTCCCCCTGTGTTTCTCTTGTCACCCCACGTTATTCCCCGTGTTCCTCTTGTCACCCCCCGTTATTCCCCCTGTGTTCCTCTAGTCACCCCCCGTTATTCCCCCAGTGTTCCTCTGGTTTCCCCCCATTATTCCTCCTGTGTTCTTCTTGTCTCCCCCAGTTATTCCCCCTGTGTTTCTCTTGTCTCACCCCGTTATTCCCCCTGTGTTTATCTTGTCTCCCCCCGTTATTCCCCCTGTGTTTCTCTTGTCTCCCCCCGTTATTCCCCCAGTGTTCCTCTGGTTTCCCCCCATTATTCCTCCTGTGTTCTTGTCTCCCCCAGTTATTCCCCCTGTGTTTCTCTTGTCTCCCCCAGTTATTCCCCCTGTGTTTCTCTTGTCTCCCTCCGTTATTCCCCCTGTGTTTCTCTTGTCTCCCTCCGTTATTCCCCCTGTGTTTCTCTTGTCTCCCCCCGTTATTCCCCCTGTGTTTCTCTTGTCTCCCCCCGTTATTCCCCCTGTGTTTCTCTTGTCTCCCCCCGTTATTCTCCCTGTGTTCCTCTTGTCTCCCCCCGTTATTCCCCCTGTGTTCCTCTTGTCTCCCCCCGTTATTCCCCATGTGTTTCTCTTGTCTCCCCCCATTTTTCCCCCTGTGTTCCTCTTGTCATCCCCCGTTATTCCCCTTGTGTTTCTCTGGTCTCCTCCTGTTATTCCCCCTGTATTCCTCTTGTCTCCCCCCGTTATTCCCCCTGTGTTCCTCTTGTCACCCCCCGTTATTCCCCCAGTGTTTCTCTTGTCTCCCCCCGTTATTCCCCCCTGTGTTTCTCTTGTCACCCCCCGTTATTCCCCCAGTGTTCCTCTGGTCTCCCCCCATTATTCCTCCTGTGTTCTTCTTGTCTCCCCCAGTTATTCCTCCTGTGTTTCTCTTGTCTCCCCCCGTTATTCCCCCCTGTGTTTCTCTTGTCACCCCCCGTTATTCCCCCAGTGTTCCTCTGGTCTCCCCCCATTATTCCTCCTGTGTTCTTCTTGTCTCCCCCAGTTATTCCCCCTGTGTTCCTCTTGTCTCCCCCCGTTATTCCCCCTGTGTTCCTCTTGTCTCCCCCCGTTATTCCCCATGTGTTTCTCTTGTCTCCCCCCGTTTTTCCCCCTGTGTTCCTCTTGTCATCCCCCGTTATTCCCCTTGTGTTTCTCTGGTCTCCTCCTGTTATTCCCCCTGTATTCCTCTTGTCTCCCCCCGTTATTCCCCCTGTGTTCCTCTTGTCACCCCCCGTTATTCCCCCAGTGTTTCTCTTGTCTCCCCCCGTTATTCCCCCCTGTGTTTCTCTTGTCACCCCCCGTTATTCCCCCAGTGTTCCTCTGGTCTCCCCCCATTATTCCTCCTGTGTTCTTCTTGTCTCCCCCAGTTATTCCCCCTGTGTTTCTCTTGTCTCCCCCCGTTATTCCCCCCTGTGTTTCTCTTGTCTCCCCCCGTTATTCCCCCTGTGTTTCTCTTGTCTCCCCCCGTTTTTCCCCCTGTGTTCCTCTTGTGATCCCCCGTTATTCCCCCTGTGTTTCTCTGGTCTCCTCCTGTTATTCCACCTGTATTCCTCTTGTCTCCCCCCGTTATTCCCCCTGTGTTCCTCTTGTCACCCCCCGTTATTCCCCCAGTGTTTCTCTTGTCTCCCCCCGTTATTCCCCCTGTGTTTCTCTTGTCACCCCCCGTTATTCCCCCACTGTTCCTCTGGTCTCCCCCCATTATTCCTCCTGTGTTCTTCTTGTCTCCCCCAGTTATTACCCCTGTGTTTCTCTTGTCTCCCCCCGTTATTCCCCCTGTGTTTCTCTTGTCTCCCCCCGTTATTCCCCCTGTGTCTCTCTTGTCTCCCCCCGTTTTTCCCCCTGTGTTCCTCTTGTCATCCCCAGTTATTCCCTGTGTTCCTCTTGTCTCCCCCCATTATTTCCCCTGTGTTCCTCTTGTTTTCCCCCGTTATTCCCCCTGTGATTCTCAAATTCCTCCCATCTCCTCCTATTCTTTCCTGTTCCTGCTGGCTCTCCCTATTAATCTGAGCTAAACAACCACAGCTTTTTTTCATGTGACAATTACCAGCCCATGCTGTTTAGGAGCCTCCCATTTTCCCTTGTTCTCCTTGTCTTACTCCCATCTCCTCTGTTCTTCCTGCTGTTCCTACCATCTCCCCATCTTCTTTCAATGTCTTCCTCCTGTCTACTTTCAATCTACCCTGGTTCTTCCCCTGGTGTTCATATTTCCTCCCCTGTCCTGCACCCCGTGGGGTAAATTTACTAAGATGGGAGTTCTATTTAAGATGGGATGTTGCCCATAGCAACCAGTCAGCTTCTACTTTTCATTTATCTAACACCTTCTAGAAGATAATAAGTGGAGTCTGATTGGTTGCTATGGGCAACATCCCATCTTAAATAGAACTCCCATCTTAGTAAATTTACCCCCGTGTGTCTCCCTCCCTCCATGTACCTGCCATCGATGTGAGGTCAAATGTGTGGCCAGAGCTGTCCTTTTTGTATGTGGCGGTTACCAGCCAGTGTTGTAGAGGAGCCTCTGTGCAGGCCTAGGGCAAGATGTACTAAGCATCCGCGATGTGGTACAGTACATCCCACCTCTTATCAGGTACATACCGGCATTGATAATGTTGGTATGTACCTAGAAAATCACAAAGCACAGCTCTTTCAATAAGAGCTTTCCTTTTCGCATGCAGAGAGTCAAGCTGCGGCCGTCAGGGGTGCTGGGAAGGATCCAATTGGATCAGAGGGAATTACAAAGAGAAATGCGGACAAAACTCAGAAAATGTGATTTTCTAAGTTTTGGCTGCATTTTCATCTGTAGTACATCCCACCCTTAAAGGCTCATTCCGAATTGATCGCTCACTAGCTACTTTCAGCAGCCGTGCAAACGCATAGTCGCCGCCCACAGGGGAGTGTATTTTCGCTTTGCAGAAGTGCGAACGCTTGTGCAGCCAAGCGCCTGCAAAAACATTTTGTGCAAAACAAGACCAGCCCTGTAGTCACTCTTTGTGTGCGTTGATTCTAACGTTGGAGGGTTGGCTTTTGACGTCACACACCCGCCCAGCGTTCGCCCAGCCACGCCTGCGTTTTCTCTGGCAAGCCTGCGTTTTTCCAAACACTCCCAGAAAACGGTCAGTTGACACCCAGAAATGCCCCCTTCCTGTCAATCTTCCTGCGTTGTGCCGTGCGACTGAAAGCGTCGCTAGAACCTGTGCAAAACCACAAAGGACTTTGTACCTGTACGTCGCACGTGCGCTTTATGGTGCATACGCATGCGCAGAAATGCAGAGTTTCAGCCTGATCGCTGCGCTGCGAACAACGACAGCTAGCGATCAACTCGGAATGACCCCCTTAGTGAGAGAATTGGTGAGTAGAAGTATGTTTGTGGGTGATTGGGAGCAGCCAGAGAAATATGTCCTAATTAATGTTGTCGCTGCATGCACACCTTACTGTAACAGCAGTGAAGGTTGCTGCAAATTATATAGAATATCTTTTTTTTTTTTTATGTGGGGTGGGTGTGCAGGGGGCCCCAAAACATATTGATGCACATGGGCCCACCACTCACTAGTTCTGTCACTGGTGTGTCCGTCCCTTTATGTGCTATTGGAATCGCATATGTCTGCTGATGTAGTAATGGGATGGAGTCTTTTCCTATACCATGCATCCACAAATAAAGTTCTGTGTACAGCGCTGGCGCTATACATATAATGGTAATAATAATCTGTGCTCTGTGCATAGATATCAGTTATTAATGTATAACCCTGTTCCATATTTGTCACATAAAACCTCTTCTAACAGTACTATGCTGCATTCCAGGGGCTACCTGGTGCATCATGTAAAAGGGGCTACCTGGTGCATCATGTAAAAGGGGCTACCTGGCGCAACATGTATAAGGGGCTACCTGGCACAATGTGTATAAGGGGCTCTGCCTGGCACAATGTGTATAAGGGGCTCTGCCTGGCACAATGTGTATAAGGGGCTCTGGCTGGCGCAATATATATAAGGGGCTCTTCCTGGCATGTATATGGGGTACTACTGTGTGGTGTAATGTGAATTGGTACTATTATGTGGCCAAGCCCCTTCCTGTAAAGCCACACCACAATTTTTTTACACGTGCGCGGAGTGTCCCTGTTTTCAATGGGGAGAGGGGGTATCAACAAAGGAAATGTTCACCGTGGGCACCACAAGGTCTAGAACCAGCCCTCACTACAGCATATACAGACTATTGGGGAGGGGGGCATAGTAGTACACATACAGACTAGGAGGGAAGGGGGGCACACTGACACATATACAAACTAGGAGGGTAGGGGGGCACCCTGATGCATATACAGACTAGGAGGGGAGGGGGCACACTGACACAATATAGACTAGGAGAGGAGGGGGGCACACTGACGCATATACAGACTACAAGGGGAGGGGGCTCACTAATACACATACAGACTAGGAGGTGGCACACTGACGCATATAGAGACTATGAAGGGAGGGGGGCACACTAATGGGTAGCTATACAGACTAGGAGAGGACGGGGCACATTAATGCATGTACTTTGAAGGACACACTCCTTTTCAGTGGCCATGCCCCCTTTTTAGGTGCGTGCAACAGTAATCCTGTTTCATTTGCCATACCCCCACTTTAAAATTCCCACTTCGACAACCACTGTATGTATGTGTGTATGGGTCTGTCACTCTGCTCCTCTATTAAATGGTTAACAGTAGGCACTAGCTACAACCTCCATGAAGATAGCCACACCCATAGCAAAGGCCACACCCCCTACTTATACCACCCTCATCGCAGCACTTGTCATACCTCCTGCCAAAGCACACAATAGGCCCTCCATACATTTCAGCTCCAGGCCCATTTGGACCTTAATCTGGCACTGGTCCCAGTCACTATATCACCCCGCCCCCCCCCCCCGTATACTGTCCCAGCCAGTGTCACCTCGCAGTGTTCTATCCCATTCACTATGTCACCCCCCTTGTGTTCTGTTCCAGCCATTGTCACCCCCCCTGTGTTCTGTCCCAGTCACTATGTCACCCCCCGTGTTCTGTCCCAGTCACTATATCACCCCGCCCCCCCCCCCTCGTGTACTGTCCCAGCCATTGTCACCTCGCAGTGTTCTATCCCATTCACTATGTCACCCCCCTTGTGTTCTGTTCCAGCCATTGTCACCCCCCCTGTGTTCTGTCCCAGTCACTATGTTACCCCCCGTGTTCTGTCCCAGTCAATATATCCCCCCCTGATCTGTCCCAGCCATTGTCACCTCGTAGTGTTCATCCCATTCACTATGTCACCCCCTTGTTCTGTTCCAGTCATTGTGTCATCACCCCTGTGTTCTGTCTCAGTCACTGTATAACACCCTGTCACTGTGTCACCCCATGTGTGTTCTGTCCCAGTCACTGTGTCACACACACAACCTTTTTGTTTTGTCCCAGTCACTGTGTCACCTCCCCCCAGCCATCTTGAAGCTTGCGCACCAGCAGCTCATCAGGAATGACTGCAGTGGCTCACAATCGGTGCCAGATGTGGCATAATGTGTAAAGGGCATTACTGTGTGCGACATAATGTATAAAGGACATTCCAAAATGTATAAGGGGCATTACTGTGTGTGGCATAATGTATAAAGGGCATTCCAAAATGTGTAAGGGGCATTACTGAGTGAGGCATAATGTGTAAGGGGCATTACTGTCTGTGACATAAGGTGTAAGGGGTATTACTGTGTGGTATAATGTGTTCAAAGGGGCATTACTGTGTGGTATAATGTGTATAAGGGATGCTACTATGGCATAATTTGAAATGGTGGTACTATTGTGTGGCCACACACCTTCCTTGTGAGACCACACTCCTATTTGCGATGCTGTCCCTTTGTGAAGTATGGGAGGGAGGGTGCAAATTTATAGTTTGCAAGAGGGTGCCAAACACCCAAGCACCGGCCCTGCATGCACCTTACCTATATGATGGTTTCTCACAATGAGGAGCTCCGCCGGCACAATAGCGGATGGCGGGAGCATAGTGGGGCGAGTGGGCTGTGCAGGTGCCGGTGGCTCCCCCTCTGCTGGGCCTGCCACAGCGCCCAGGGCATGTACGTAGTGGCGTAACTACTGTGAGTGCAGGGGATGCGGTTGCTATGGGGCCTTTATGGTCTCCAGGGCCCGCCTCCCCCTGCAGCCTGCCTATTCAGGATAGAAGAGAGGGGACTGTTGGGACCAGTGCCACCATCAGGTGCTCCACCTATATGTGACCGCAGTCAGCAGCCTCTGGCGGAGCTTGCTTTGCCAGAGGCTGTTGGGATGTGGAGCTCTGACCATGTCGCGGGCATGCACGGGTCATGCACGTCCTCATGTAGGAAGTAAGTCTCCAGCTGTGGGAGGTGAACATGCGTGGTGGTCAGAAAAGCCCTATGGACTCGTAACCTGCAGGCTGCGGCGCAGTCAGAGGTGTAACTGCTGGGACGGAGCTTCGGGTTCATCTGCAGCAGCTCCCAGGGTCTTGCTGTATACAGGGGCGAGTGTCTCCCCTTATGTATCTAATAAAAAACAGGTATTCAGTGTGCTGGGAGTGGGGCAGTAAGTGCTGAGAGGGGGTTGGTTCATGCAGGGATAGGGTGGTGAGTGCTGAGAAGGGTTTGGTGTGTTTTCGGATGGGGTCAGTGTTTGCTGGGAGTGGGGTGATGAGTGCACAGAGAGTTCAGTACATGCTGGGAGTGGGTTGTTGAGCATCGAGAAGTGGTCAATGTGTGCTGGGAGGGGAGCAAAGAGGGTGTCATTGCTGTAAGTAGAGGGAGGTGAATGCTGAGTGGGGTTTAGTGTGTTTTGGGAGGGGGTCAGTGTGTGCTGGGTGGGGGTCAGTGTGTGCTGGGAGGGGGTCAGTGTGTGCTGAGAGGGCATACTTGCCGTCATCCTGGCTGCTCTCCCCGGCTCAGCAGGGGGGAAGGGCAGAGCTATAATGCGCAGAGGGGGTGGGGCGGAGGTGAAACAGGGTTGTGGTTACCGTGTCACGTCATTGAAGCCACGCCCCCCCCCCCCCCCCCTCTCTGTAATGCAGATATTACCGACATTATACTGCAGGGGGCGTGGCTATGATGACGGGATTCAGCAAGAACTGCGTCATCGACTGCTCGGACCGCCCACTTTAGTCACTAAGTGGGCGGCTGGGCAGGGGTGGACCTTAAAAATCGTGAGACTTGCCTGCTCTTCACCCAATTTTCAGGAGCCTCCCGGCCATTCCGGGAGAGTAGGCAAATATGTAAGAGGGGTTTAGTGTGTTCTGAGTTGGGGGTTAGTGTATGCTGGGAGGAGGTCATGTGTGCTGGGAGGGGGTAGGGGTGTGCTGGGTGGGGGTCGATTTGTGATGGGAGGGGGTCAGTGCATGTGGAGAGGGGTTTTAGTGTGTGTTGGGAGGGGCTTGGTGCACATTAAAAGGTGTCAGTGTGTGCTGGGATGGGGTTGGGAAATAATAAGCTATATGCATCAACTAATGGGGTTATTCTATTTCAAGTAGGTCTGCTTTAATGCTTCTATTATACATGATAGACAGTGTACACCCCCTTGGAAACATTTGACATGTCCACTCCAGGGTTATGCTGCAGAGAGGTGTCTCTAGAAGCTTTGGGGGGTGAGGGGGTCATCAAAATGTTGCAATGGGGCCCACAAAGTTCTAGTTTCTGCAGCGGGTACACTGGTATTCCACAGGGAATAACATTGGGGGTGTAGAGTTGGATCTTGATCCGAGACACCAAGAGGCTAAAGCTTTGACTGTTCCCAGGATGCACTGCACCGCCTCCTCTATAGCCCCGCCTCTAGGCACTGGAGCTCAGTTTGTAAGTTGGTGCCTGCAGTGCAGGCAGCTAACAGGGAGGGCTGCAATAGGCAGCCCTGAAAAGAGCTTTTCTGACAAGAAAGAAGACTTCAAGGGCTGCAGCGTAGGCACTTGGTGCTATATGTCATGCTGACATATCGTGTTGCGGCTCCCTAACCTCCCCCAGCGGAGCTGTATACTCCCGCGCCATGGTTGTCGGGTACTTACAGCGGAGGCGCTCTGGTCTCATCAAGCACACATATCGCTACTGCTCTCCTGGATCGCATGGCCACACCATAGGTAGGAGGTAAGAGGGTCCCCCAGGCGGGACCCGCCGAAATCGCGATCCAGACGCGGTCTCCGGAGACGGACCGCGCCACTGGCTTGGACACTGTGGCCATGCAGGGACCCCACTATATCCACCAGGGCAAGGAGCACAGGTTGGATTTCCTAAAATCCATTTAGTACAGGCTCCATAGTACAGCATGAAGTCCAGCAGAGGAGTATAAGGCTCTGACCAGCAGATGTTCCCGCCCTGGAACTGCATCTCTCTCTCTCCCTCACTCCCTGTCAGCCTTTGGGCGCCATTACACAGAGCTGCGCTGATTCTGGGACTGCTGGGCACTGTCTCCTCTGTAAAGCCACCTGCCTCATCAGCGCTGTGCATTTACAGGACACTTAAGTATTCTACATGTCATTTAGACAATGTTAGTTAATAAGAACAAGTGCATACCTACAGGAATATTTAGTACAAGTATCCTGTGATATACATCCAGTATTTACTGTGCATTGTTATATCTGTATACATACATAGCTTTACGTAGTATTGCTAGTCCAGTGCAGTTTTATTGTTGTTTGTAATAATTTCTGCATTGTACATGTGACTGTGTGTGCCTATAGCTGCCGTGTGGTTCCTATTCCGTGTATCTCACACATATTGCTATCCCCATATTCTGTACCCTGATGGGGGCTAAGTGCATCAGGGTCCTATATATATAGTGTTTCACAGGATATACGGTTTGGTATTTTTCTCTGTGTATTTCAGTCACCTTATACTACTTAAATCCTCTGTTTGTGATCTGCATTTGCAGTCACACCCCACAGGGGGTTTTTGTCAGGTACTAAGTCTGGCTATATTGTAGTGTTACGCCTTAGGGCTACATTCTCCAATAATGGCACTCATTCCGAGTTGTTCGCTCGCTAGCTGCTTTTAGCAGCATTGCAAACGCTAGGCCGCCGCCCTCTGGGAGTGTATTTTAGCTTAGCAGAATAGCGAAGGAAAGAGTAGCAGAATTGCTACTAAATATTTTCTTGCAGTTTCTGAGTAGCTCCAAACCTACTCCTAGATTGCGATCAGCTCGGTCCGTTTAGTTCCTGGTTTAACGTCACAAACACGCCCTGCGTTCGGCCAGCCACTCCCCCGTTTCTCCAGACACTCCCGCGTTTTTCCCTGACACGCCTGCATTTTTTAGCACCATCCCGGAAAACGCTCAGTTACCACCCAGAAACACCCCTTTCCTGTCAATCACTCACCGATCAGCAGTGCGACTGAAAAGCGCCGCACGATCAACAGCAAAACTGCTAAGTTTTTAGTTAAATAACTAAGCGCATGCGCTCTGCGTACCATGCGCATGCGCATTTAGCAACAAATCGCAGCATAGCGAAAATCGGCAACGCGCGAACAACTCGGAATGACCACCCATGTCTGCGTCACAGGGTGGGAGATCCGTGGCTGATCCTGCGTCATGCAGTGCTGACGCCACGGATTTATCTGAGGATAATATTCCAGCTGAGGGTCCAGGTAGTGGGGGTTCTGTACCCCTCGGTCAGCCTGCAGCACCGGAGGCACACCAAGACCCGCCTTGGACTGCTTTTTCTAATTTACTGACTACGCTAGTAACGAGACTTGCACCCCCTGTGGGACCTCCTGTGCCTGTACAATCACATATTGTTCCTGTTGTAAATCAACCATGGGTGGATACTCTGTCTACTCAGTTACAGCAGTTAAATCAGACTTTGGTTAAACAAAAGCCTGACCCTCGCCCTCCTAGGACCAAAGGGTCATCTAAGTGGGCCATTTCTTCCTCACAGTCCACGCATGTTTCGGATACTTCATCCGATGAAGATGGCGTATATAATGACCCATCTGACACTGATGCAGATGCTTCTGATGGGGAATCTACAACACAGGTGGATGTTCCTGACCTCTTGGAGGCTATCAAGCTGATTCTTCAGATTGATGATGAACCTGAACTTCCAGATACGTCTAAGAAACCTGATAAGTTCAAACGTCAGAAGGTTACTAAATTAGTTTTGCCACATTCTGACCATCTAGTTGACATACGTCAGGAATCCTGGGAGCCTCCAGGAAATAAATTCTCCCTGTCTAAAAGATGCTAGCCCGTTATCCCCTCGCTGCAGAGTTAAGTAAAAATTCGGAAACACCGCCACCGGTGGACTCACATGTCGCACGTCTGGTGGTCTCTTCTACTCTGCCTGTCACTACCGTCACCTCTCTGAAGGAACCGATGGATAAGCGTGTCGAGGGTTGCTTGAAGTCTATTTACACTCTTGCAGGTGCTGTGCATAGACCTACTATAGCGGCTTCTTGGGCTGCAACAGCTATAGAAGCCTGGGTTCAAGAAGTTGAAGCGGAGATACCTCCAAATCTTTCTGATAATGCCAGACAGTGTCTTTCATATATTACCACAGCCTCTCATTACATTCAGGAGATAGCCTCTGATACCGGTGTGCTGGCGGCCAAAGCGTCTACTACGTCCATTCTGGCTCGCCAGATTTTGTGGTTGCGGTCTGTGGATCTGGACTCTAAAAAGACCTTGGAGGTGGTCCCTTTTAAGGGAAACATCCTTTTTGGGGAAGATCTGAACAAGTTTTGTTGCTAACTTAGCGTATGCTAAAACTGCATGTCTGCCGAGTACTAATCCTTCGGCTCCGAAGGCTGAGAGTACCACCTATCTTTCCTTTCAACCTCAAAGTAAAGCAAAGGGTCAGGCATACCCGAAACAGGCTCGCACTTCCAAAACCTCTAAGCCCAAACCTAAACGTTCCTGGGCTGCCCGTCAGCCTGCTTCCAAACCAGACAAGCCTGCTGCATAACGGGACGGACCTCCCTCTGGGGGACTCCGGGGTGGGAGGCCGACTTCTGTGGTTCGCCCAGGTATGGTTACAGACCACTTCAGATGCCTGGGTGAGGGAAGTCGTCACTCACGGTTACGCCATCTCTTTCAAGAAACGTCCCCCTCACCAGTTTTGCTTGACAAATATCCTTTCGGATCCATAGAAAGCAAGAACTCTACATTTGGTGGTACAATCCCTCCTGGACACAGGAGTGACAGTGCCGGTGCCTCTGGTTCAGAGAGGCAGGGGGTAATATTTGCCGCTGTTCCTAGTTCTGAAACCGAATTGTTCCTAGTTCTGAAACCGAATGGATCCTCCCGACCAGTGGTGCAAGTGTGTGGGTACGGGTGGGTAAGGCGTACCCGTAAGAATTTAGCCGTGGGTACGCCGTACCCACACCGACGGGCCGCCGCTCCTCTTCCCTCCCTCCCTCTGCTGCTCCCCGCCGCACCCGCCGCACCGCCGCTGATGTGAGGGGAGGAGAGCGCAGCCTGCGCCTCTCCTTCCCCTCAGTCTCCGGCGGGTGTCTCAGTTTAGTTCAGCGCCGATCCGTAAGCCAATCAGAGCTCGCACCACTCACGGATCGGCGCTGAATTAAACTGAGACACCCGCCGGAGACTGAGGGGAAGGAGAGGCGCAGGGTGCGCTCTCCTCCCCTCACACAGACAGACGGCAGCGGTGAGCAGGGGAGGAGGGGGGGACACATGTATACCTGACACTGGGGGATATCTGGCACTGGGGGGCCATGTTATACCTGGCACTGGGGGATATCTGGCACTGGGAGGGGCATGTTATACCTGGCACTGGGGGATGTCTGGCACTGGGGGGGGGGGCATGTATACCTGGCACTGGGGGATATCTGGCACTGGGGGGGCATGTATACCTGGCACTGGGGGATATCTGGCACTGGGGGGGCATGTTGTACCTGGCACTGGGGGATATCTGGCACTGGGGGGGGGCATGTATACCTGGCACTGGGGGATATCTGGCACTGGGGGGGGCATGTATACCTGGCACTGGGGGATATCTGGCACTGGGGGGCATGTATACCTGGCACTGGGGGATATCTGGCACTGGGGGGGCATGTATACCTGGCACTGGGGGTATCTGGCACTGGGGGCATATCTGGCACAGGGGGGCATATATACCTGGCACTGGGGGATATCTGGCACTGGGGGGGCATGTATACCTGGCACTGGGGGATATATGGCACTGGGGGGGGGCATTTATACCTGGTACTGGGGGATATCTGGCACTGGGGGGGCATGTATACCTGGCACTGGGAGCATATCTGGCACTGGGGGGGCATGTATACCTGGCACTGGGAGCATATCTGGCACTGAGGGGGACTTGTGTACCTGGCACTGGGGGATATCTGGCACTGGGGGCATATATGGCACTGGAAGGACATGTGTATCTGGCACTGGGGGCATATCTGGCACTGGGGGCATATCTGGTACTGGGGGGATATGTGTATCTGGCACTGGGGGGACATGTGTATCTGGCACTGTGGCCATATCTGGCACTGAGGAGACATGTGTATCTGGCACTGGGGCATATCTGACACTGAGGGCATATCTGGCAAAGGGGGCATACTTGTGTATCTGGCACTGGGGGCATATCTGGCACTGGGGGCATACTTGTGTATCTGGCACTGGGGGCATTTCTGTATCTGGCACTGGGGGCATATCTGGCACTGTAGGGGCATATCTGTATCTGGCACTGGGGGGCAATGTATATCTGATACAGTGGGGGCATTTGTGTACCTGGCACTGTGGGGCAATGTGTATCTGACACTGTGAGGCAATGTATATCTGGCACTCTGGGGGCATTTCTGTATCTGGCACTGTGGGGCAATGTGTATCTGGCACTTTGAGGCAATGTGTATCTGGCACTCTGGGGACATTTGTGCAGAGCCGGCCATAGCCAATTTGATGCCCTAGGCAAAATTTTGTCTGGTGCCCCCTAGCTCCGCCGCTAGTTCTGCATCTGTACCTGCAACGCTCAGGTAGTGGGGCCCACCGGGGGGTTACCCTGTGGGCCAGTTCAACTCTGCACAATGCCACACAGTAATGACCATAATACATATAATTCCACACAGTAAAGGAACCTTACACATATGCCCCACATTAGTAATGCCCATAATACACATAATGCCACACAGTAATGCACCTTACACATATGCCCCACATTAGTAATGCCCATAATACACATATACTGCCACAGATACTGCCACACTTGCTGGTTATACAAAAAGACCAGTATCAAACATGTAGAAACTGTCCATTCTCTTCACTATTCAGTGTGTTTGCTGGTGTCTGTTACTGCATGCCCTTTACTTTATACTGTGGGAGTGATATGCTCTGCCCTCCAGTCTGATGTGTCCGAAAGTCATGCTGCAGCTGCACTGATGTTTCATATAGAAAAGCACAACGCAACTTACTGACCACGTTACAGTGCTTGGTGGCAGGGGAATTTTACGGCATGGACTGACTAGGAAATAAAGTGTGGGGAGAACATTGCCCATGTTATGTCCCTGCAGACACCTGGGAATTGCACAGGGATAAGGGACACAGGATAACAGGGTCCCCCTCCCCTATGTGCACAAGCAGTATAGCATACCTCCCAACATGACCCTCTCCAGGAGGGACAGCATGCTCTGCTCCTGAACTTCCCTCTTAATGTATGATTTCTAGCACCTGTGCTGAAACACCTGTCTTATCCATTAACCTGTTCAACACAGGTGTTGGTAATCATAAATTATGAGAAAAGTCCAGGAGCAGAGCATTGTGTCCCTCCTGGAGAGGGTCATGTTGGGAGGTATGGTATAGGTGATGTCAGGTTTCTGTGAAGCAGTCTTCCAAAATACACATGTGTTATAGAAGCCATCCAGTAATAACCTTATATAGTCAGTGAAAATGTTACAGGTCCAGGAATTGCATTTACTTGGCTTCTGCTGTCTGTCTGAGGTCTCACAAGTCAGGGGCATTCAAGCATGTCAGAGGAAGTTTAAGGCACAGTGTGCATTTTTTTTTTACAAATGTAAACAGCAGTGTATACAAGTACTGATTGAATACATTTGGAAAGTAACAGTTAGTTTGCGGACTGTCCCTCCCAGCATGAGATACTGCAGGGACATGCTTGGATGCCCCTAGACATGCTTGAATGCCCTAGGCAAATGCCTAGCCTGCCTATAGCTAAGGCCGGCTCTGCATTTGTGTATCTGGCACTCTGGGGGCATTTGTGTATCTGGCACAGTGAGGCAATGTGTATCTGGCACTCTGGGGGCATTTGTGTATCTGGCACTCTGGGGGCATTTGTGTATCTGGCACAGTGAGGCAATGTGTATCTGGCACTCTGGGGGCATTTGTGTATCTGGCACTCTGGGGGCATTTGTGTATCTGGCACAGTGAGGCAATGTGTATCTGGCACTCTGGGGGCATTTGTGTATCTGGCACTCTGGGGGCATTTGTGTATCTGGCACTCTGGGGGCATTTGTGTATCTGGCACAGTGAGGCAATGTGTATCTGGCACTGTGGGGCAATGTATATCTGGCACTGTGGGTCAACGTGTGTTTGGCACTATTGGGGTCATACGTGTATCTGCCCCTCCCCCCATATGTGTATCACGCCCCCATTTTTATTGGCCACGCCCCATGTGACATTTGGCCACACCCATTTTTTGCCTTTGGCGCGCGCGCGCGCACACAGTACCCGTAAGACATTTTTTTCTACTTGCACCACTGCTCCCGACCCATTCTCAACCTCAAGTCTTTGAACAAATTTGTGTGTTAGGAATCTGCATTCTCTATCGCATCACTACTGTGGAACTACAGGTTCCAGCAGTTCAGTTCCAGTTCCAGTTTTCAGTCTACTGCAGCCTGGAGTACACAGTGCTTTAGCTAACTCATAGCTGACCTGAACACCTAATCCAGCGGGGTGTGTTCTCACAGAGATGCAACATCCAATCATCACAGACCAAGGGGTATAAACTCCAGTTCCTGGCTCAGTCTCATCGCCTTGGACAATGCGTCACATCCTTTGAACAGGCGGCTCCTGTCTTCAGTCCTCTGTCTGCAGAGATTCCCCAGTGTATTGGACCGGTGGAACTACAGGTTCCAGCAGTTCCATTCCAATTCCATTTCCAGTTCCAGTCTGCAATCCCCTGTTTCCAGCGATCTCCTATTTCTGGCATTTCCAAGTTGTTTCCCTGTTCCAGTGTTCCTGTGGAACTACAAGTACCAGCATCCATTCCAACTTTCCTACGAGTCACATTCGGTGTACAAGTTCTCCTGGTTCCTGTGTTCCTGTTTCCAGTGGTTTCCTTGTTGTCATTCTTCAGTTTGCTATGAACTCCAGCCACAGTTTGCCACAACAACTTGCAGTAAGAGACTTTCTTCAGGTGTTCTTCCATTACTCAGCCTGTGCACCTGATTACCAGCATCTAGCATTGTGCATTGCATTCAGCACTTAACAACTTGCTGTGTTAGAACTGTCAACTGCTAGGGCCTTGCTTGGCTTAAAGACGTGTGCTTCTACAGAGACTGTGTGCTTTGATTGCTATTTGTTATATATCGGAGTTTCGTTTGCTGCATCTGATTTCATTATTGCCTTATCATTTATATCAAGTTACAAGTTCATCTTCATTGCTCATTTGTTACCAGTGACTTTTGAAATATTCATTTATCGGATTAAGTTATTATTCATTGTTCCTGTCATCCGTTATCCCTGTGTGATAATAAATATCAAGCGCACATGTGCGGAACTTTTCGTCAGTCTCCCCGTTTCCTCTATCACTCCTACACTGACCCACTAGTGCCCCCTCTGGGGACAGACAAAGTTACAGAATCCTGACATTGTGAAGGTATCCAAATTCCGTATGGAAACTCTTCGCTCTATTGCTCTGGCCTTGGAACCCAAGGACTATATGGTATCCCTGGACATACAGGATGCTTACCTACATATACGTATTGCCATGTCGCATCAGCAATATCTGCGGTTTGCTATTGGCAACCTCCACTATCAATTCCAGGCCTTGCCTCTTGGACTGACCACGGCTCTGCGAATCTTCACCAAGGTCATGGCGGTCATGACGGCCCTTCTCCGCCGTCAGGGTATCAGGATCCTGCCGTATCTGGACGACTTGTTGATCCTGACAAACTCCCCAGAGGTTCTCCTCCGTCATCTGGAACTGACGGGCCAATTCCTGCAAGCCCACGGGTCACTCATCAACTGGAAGAAGTTCTCACTGGTCCCTGCTCAGAGCATGGTGCACCTGGGGGCGTTACTGGACACACACAACCAACGGTTGTTCTTGTCTCCGGAGAAGGTCCTGAAACTTCAGGACAGGATAAGATGCTTCCTATCTCGCCCACGTGTGTTGATACACTCGGCGAAGCAAGTACTAGGCCTCATGGTGTCGGCTTTTGACATTGTAGAGTACGCTCAATTTTATTCTCGTCCTCTGCAGCGGTTAATCCTTTCCATGTGGGATGGCCTGCCTCATCGGATCAGGTCTCACATGATTTCCTTGACTCCGGAAATTCGTCTGTCTCTGAGCTGGTGGCTCCAGGACCAATGATTGAGCAGGGGTCGTCCCTTCAGACAACACCACCACGGTGGCGTACATAAATCATCAAGGTGGCACTCGAAGCCGCATGGCAATGATGGAAGTGTCAAAGATTTTTCTATGGGTGGAACGCCATCTGCCAGCCATATCAGCAGTGTTCATTCCGGGGGTCCTCAGTCACGCCGGAGAGTGGAGTCTAACTCCTAGTGGACAAGTGGGGCCTACCAGATGTAGACCTGATGGCGTCTCGACACAATCAGAAGGTACCGGTCTTCGGAGCAAGGACAAGGGATCCTCAAGCAGCATTCGTGGACGTGCTGGCAATTCCATGAACTTTCAGCTACCGTATGTGTTCCCTCCGGTGTCACTCCTGCCCAGGGTAATAAGGAAGTTCCAGCAAGAGGGATACTACTTCTAATCGCTCCAGCGTGGCCCAGACGGCATTGGTTCTCAGACCTGCAGGGTCTATCGATAGAGCGTCCTCTTCTACTTCTGCAACACCCAGACCTCCCCATTCAGGGCCCTTGTATCTGCCAGGATCTGGCCCAACTGGCTTTGACGGAGTGGCTCTTGAAGCTTCAGTCCTGAGGGCCAAAGGATTTTATGAGGCGGTCATTCAAACTATGTTGAAAGCCGTAATCCGGCTTCGGCTCGGATTTATTATAGGGTCTGGAATTCTTACTTCGCCTGGTGTGCGGTTAAGAATTATGATGCATACAAGTTCAGTACTGACAAACTTTTGGCTTTTCTGCAACAGGGCCTGGACTTAGGCCTTCGTCTGGCCTCCCTCAAGGTTCATATTTCGGCATTGTCGGTATGGTTTCAGAGAAAAATTGTGTTGTTACCTGACGTTCATACTGTCACCCAGGGTGTTTTACGGATACAACCTCCCTATGTCCCTCCTGTGGCTCCTTGGGATTTGTTGGTTGTTCTGGATGCTCTACAAGAGTCTCCGTTTGAACCTCTTGAGTCTGTGGACCTTAAATGGCTTACACTTAAGATCTTGTTTTTGCTGGCTATTGCCTCTGCTAGAAGGGTTTCAGACTTGGGTACCTTATCCTGTCGGTCACCCTTTCTGATTTTTCACAGTGACCGTGTGGTTCTTACAACTCATCCTGGTTATCTGCCTAAGGTGGTGTCATCTTTCCACCGTCACCAAGAGATTGTGGTTCCGGCCTTTATCTTTCCTGGTTTGTCCTCCACAGAACGGTCTTTGAATGTGGTACGGGCTCTCCGTATATATGTGAAGAGAACCGCTTCTCTTAGGAGATCTAATTCTCTCTTTGTCCTTTTTGGTTTTCACAAACGTGGCTGGCCTGCGAATAAGCAAACCTTGGCCAGATGGATTAGAATGGTGATTGCACAAGCTTATGCGCAGGCTGGACTTCCAGCTCCTGCTACTATCAAGTTCCATTCTACTCGGTCTGTTGGACCTTCTTGGACGGCCCGTCATGGCGCGTCCCTAGAACAATTGTGCAAGGCGGCTATGTGGTCCTCAGTGAACATGTTCATTAGGTTCTATGCCTTTGATACTTCCACCTCCAAGGATGCTTCCTTTGGACGCCGGGTTCTTGTGCCCGCTACAGTGCGTCCTCTCCCTTGAGCTGCTTTAGGACATTCCTGATGTTATTCCCTGTGGAATACCAGTGTAACCCGCTGCAGAAAAGGAGATTTATGGTAAGAACCTACCATGTTAAATCTCTTTCTGCGAGGTACACTGGATTCCACAGGGCGCCCATCCTGACGCATTTAGCTTCTTTGGGTTTGTATGGCATTAGCCGCTGGTACCTTCTCCTGTCGTGAGAACGTGGTTTGCTGTGGCTACTAACTACTGTTGTCTCTTTTACCTGCTACTGCATTGTACAAAGCCCTTTTTGGCAGGTACAGACCATAAAAAAGGTACTGTACCTGCCAAAAAAGTACAGTTGGTGGAGGGTATGCTGTCCCACCCGCAGAACTCAGTATCCCGCAGTGGTGGTGGGGGGGGGGGGCAGTTGGGAGGCTCCTGTAACTCACTGCTGTGCTTAGCAGCGGTGAATAAACGCTGTGCGCATGCACACAGCGTCTATTCGCGAAGACAAGAGGGACTGGGGGCATGCTAGTAGCTCACAGAACGCTGGCCATGCCCCCTTAGTGATGGGAAATGTGGGCGTGGCTTGCGATCACAGCATTACCATGAAGGCATGTGCTTTTACTGAGGCCATGCCAACTTTTTCCGGGCGGGGGCAGCCACGCTGCACCGGAGTCCCGTTTCCTACCTCCACAAAGTTGGGAGGTATGCAGAACCTGTGTAATCCATGAACATCCCTGTTTAAAGAGACAGTATGGTAAGCCTACTTTTACTAATAATAGTAATAATAATAATCTACTATATAAAAGCGAAAATCTGTCCTTCTGTCTTTCTATACAAATCCACAGTGTACCGAGCGTATTAAAACACAGCGGAGGCAACTAAAACAATTAGAAATCCCTAGCACCCCTAGGGGGGGAGACAGCAGCACAGAGTATATCAGGACACAGCATAACTCTGGAATTGCTGGACCAATGTACTCAAAAGTTGGTACACATATGCCTTACAATCTGGGAGCAAACACTGTGGGGGGGAAGACACCCCTTAACACCCCTAGGGGTGAGGCAGCAGCACTGAGTATTTCAGCAGACAGCATAACTCTGGAATGCCTGCAGCAATTTACAAAAAACTTGGTACACATCTGACTTACAATCTGGTAACAAGCTCTGTGGGGGTTAGACACCCCTAGCACCCCTAGGGGTGGGACAGCAGCACAGAGTATTTCAGAAGACAGCCAAACTCCCGAATGCCTGGACCAATTTATAACAAACGTGCTACACATATGACTTACAAGCTGGGAACTGTGGGGGTAAGACACCCCTAGCACCCCTAAGGGTGAGGCAGCAGCACAGATTTTTTCAGCAGACAGCATAACTCTGGAATGTCTGGAGCAATTTACACCAAACTTGCGGAAACATATGACTTACACTCTGGGAACAAACACTGTGGGGGAAACACACCACTAGCACCCCTAGTAGTGGGCCAGCAGCACGCACTATGGCCCTCATTCTGAGTTGTTCGCTCGCTAGCCGCTTTTCGCAGCAGTGCACACGCTAAGCCGCCGCCCTCTGGGAGTGAATCTTAGCTTAGCAAAATTGCGAACGAAGTATTCGCAATATAGCGAAAAGATTTTTCTTTGCAGTTTCTGAGTAGCTCGAGACTTACTCTTCCAGTGCGATCAGTTCAGTGCTTGTCGTTCCTGGTTTGACGTCACAAACACACCCAGCGTTCGCCCAGCCACTCCCCCGTTTCTCCAGCCACTCCCGCGTTTTTCTCAAAAACGGCAGCGTTTTTTCACACACTCCCATAAAACGGCCAGTTTCCGCCCAGAAACACCCACTTCCTGTCAATCACACTACGATCAGCAGAACGAAGAAAAAACCTCGTAATGCCGTGAGTAAAATACCAAACTTCTTAGCAAATTTACTTGGCGCAGCCGCAGTGCGAACATTGCGCATGCACAGTTAGCGGAAAATCGCACCGGTGCGAAGGAAAATAACGAGCGAACAACTCGGAATGAGGGCCTATATCAGGACATGCATGATATGTCAGTGATCACAGGGCTGCATGTGACAGGGCCAGTGACATGATGTGAGGAGGGGAATGGAGGTAGCACAAACCCACACACTGAGAGTTATATAGTGGAAGTAGCACAGTCCCCCGGCAGCACAGAGTATATCAGGAGATACATAGGGGGAAATTCAAATGTTTGAAAAGTCGATTGGGTGTCTGTTTTTTCCGGTCTATTAGATAGGAAAAAACAGACACCCAACTGACTTTTCAAACATTGAATTCCCCCCAGTATCTTCTACGCTATATAAGAAACTGAAAATAAATTGATAATTTCACAGGGCCACTGACATGATGTGAGGAGGGGAATAATGGAGACTACTGTGCACCGTAGTATGAATTGCTATTGTTTTGTGGCCACGCCCCTTCCCCATGAAGCCACGCCCCTACATATTTTTCGCGCGCCTACGGCGCGCACTGCCCCTATCTTACATGGGGGGGTCGCCAATGTCGTTTCTTGCACACAGCGCTAAAATGCCTAGTTACGGCACTGGCTTTGTATGCACACAGCTCCCACTTTAAGTGCCTGGAGCTATAATATCTAGTACTGGTGCCCCTTACACATTATGCCAGACGGAATGAGCCAACATTTACATTATAGAAAAAAACACAAATGGGATTCAAATCAGAGCGCTTTCACGATTGCAGCTGTGTTCTCAAAGCAGCTGATCAGCCAATCAGCACAAAACCATTCACATACACAAGAAAAAAACTTTGAGATAGTTACAGCGCCATTCTCATTAAAACTTGCTTGTATTCACAAATGAATGTCCTTATTTATCTCTTATTTCAATAAATGGAAATTCTTATTCACATGACTTTCTTCCGCAGAATAATAAATAATTAAATAATAAATTTTAAGCGTTTTTTTTGTGCATAAAACCTGGAGTTGAGAACTGTTTCTATATGGAATAAGGATACACGGATAAATATCTACACGGTCATAACCTTATTGTTTTATAGTGGAAAACTGAATAAGAATGATATCTGCAAGTACTACGGAGAGTGATTTAAAGTAATAGCAATTTCCATTTAATGAGTTATAACTCACTATTAGAAATAGTGCTTGTTTTCTCTCTCTTTTTCTGCGGAAGAAAGTCATGTGAATAAGAATTTCCATTTTAATGAAATAAGAGATAAATAAGGACATTAATTTGTGAATACAAGCAAGTTTTATTGAGAATGGCGCTGTAACTATCTCAAAGTTTTTTTCTTGTGTATGTGAACATTCACATTATGCCACACAGTATGATCCAAAATTCCCAGAGAATGAGCCAAAATTCACATTATGCCATACGGAATGAGACAAAATTCACATTATGCCATACGGAATGAGCCAAAATTCACATTATGCACATGGAATGAGACAAAATTCTCCCTGGGAGAGTGACAGCAGGGACATAGAGAGGGACAAGGAGAGTGACAGAGGGACATAGGGACAGTGACAGAGGGACAAGGAGAGTGACAGCAGGGACAGAGAGAGTGACAGAGGGACAGGGAGAGTGACACCAGGGATATAGGGACAGGGAGAGTAACAGAGGGACAGGGAGAGTGACAGAAGGACCGGGAGAGTTACAGAGGGACATAGGGGCAGGGAGAGTGACAACAGGGACATAGAGAGTGACAGAGGGACAGGGAGAGTGACAGAGGGACATAGGGGCAGGGAGAGTGACAGAGGGACAGAGAGAGTGACAGAAGGACAGGGAGAGTGACAGCAGGGATATAAGGCCAGGGAGAAGGACAGGGAGAGTGGCAGAGGGACAGGGAGAGCGACAGAGTGGCAGGGTGAGTGACAGAAGGACAGGGAGAGTGACAGAGAGAGTGACAGCTGGGATATAGGGACAGAGAGAGTGACAGAGGGACAGGGAGAATGATGGCAGGGATATAGGTACAGGGAGAGTAACAGAGGGACATGGAGAGTGACAGAGGGACAGGGAGACTGACAGAGGGACAGGGAGACTGACAGAGAGACATAGGGACAGGGAAAGTGACAGCAGGGACATAGAGAGGGACAGAAAGACAGGAAGAGTGACAGAGGGACATAGGGACAGGGAGAATGACAGCAGGGATGGAGAGAGGGACAGCAAGGACATACAGTAGAGAGAGAGAAAAGCAGCAAGGTAAGATTATCTAATGGGCAGCGGTGAGGAGGAGGAGGCTGTGGTCGGTGGCAGTGCAGTGGAAGAGGAGGCTGTGTTCAGCGGCAGCAGTGCAAAGGAGGAGGCTTTGGTCGGTGGTGCGGAGGAGGTGGCGGCTGCTGTAGCCTTCAGTGCAGCTATGGTTGTGAAGCCCCTCCCCCGTATACAGTCTGCCTATCATTTCAAATCTGCCACGGACCAGCAGCCAATCAGGAGCGGCCGCGCAGCTGCTCCTCATTAGCTGCCGGCTCAAGAGGTCCAATTGGCGCTTGAATAGCACAAAATTTAAAATGAAAGTGGCAGTGGGTGCTCAAAGTGTCGGTATGCCATAGTGGTGGATACCGGCCCACTTCGAGAACTGTAGATAGATAGATAGATAGATAGATAGATAGATAGATAGATAGATAGATAGATAGATAGATAGATAGATAGATAGATAGATAGATATCCTCCTGTGTATACACATAAATGCAATATATACTTTGACCACTACACCAGCACACACATGGTTGCACCAGAACGCACAGGGATACACTGCACTGCAACAGCAAGCACAGGGTTACACGGCACTACTCCAGCACACACAGTTTTACACAGCACTGCACCAGCACACATAGGGTTACACCATATGGGCAGCACACACAGAGTTACACTGCACTGCACAAACCATACAGTGGCAGTAGAAACGGTTACACCGCACTGCTCCAGCATACACAGGTTTACGCTGCACTGCTCCTGCACACAAACAAAGGGTTACAACATACAGTGACAGAACACAGAGGGCAAATACATAGAGTGGAATCACACACTGGGTTAAACCGCACTGCACCAGCACACACAGGGTCAATCTTTACAGTGGCAACGCACACAAACACAAATAATCAGGTATTACGGACATCTCTGAAACAGGCCCTGATGTTCTTAAATCACCATACAGATGTGTCCGCTGCAGCCTTGCTGCTTTTAGCAGCGTGCTGTAGCGGCACCACAATGTGAACGCAGTGCGTCATGCCACGCTTGTTCGAATCGCTGCCGGGTCCCATTGACATGAATGGGAGGTGAGTGCATGCACACGCCAGCTCCCAATCATGTCTATGGCATAACGAGAGTGTGCGATATGACGCGCCCCGCTATACCGCGCTGTGCTTGCTGTGATGCGTACACATTACAGTGAAGACAAAGATGAACACATCTGTATGCTGCCTTGCAGACAACTTCAGGGAATACAACCAAGTAGGGAAAAATCAGCTGTCCCACTTACGAATCCTGGGTTTCAGAGATCCAGTGCTGTAGTTGGTCCAGTAGACTTAATGAGGCACACCAAACCATAGGTTCTTCTGATGGCTGGGGGTGCAGAGCTTAGAGCAACCAGGGGGCATCCACACTGGTGACACATTTTCAGGGGACCAGGAAAGGGGTTTATCACGACTGGGGGTGGAGCTAAGTGAGACCAGGGTGGTCCACACTGGTGACGTAGCTTCTGATGGCTGTGGGTGGAGCTAAGTGCAACCAGGGGGCTTCCACACAAATGACACAGCTTCAAATGACCGGGAGCAGAGCTTAGTGCGGCCAGGAAGCTCCCAGCCTCACGCACTGTTGGCACAGCATCATATGGCCGGGGGCGGGGCTTATCGCGCACAGGGGGCAGGGCCTAGCGAGGCCAGGAGGGTCACACACTAGTGGCAAAGCCCGAGGCGGAGGTCAGTGCTGCAAGGGGCGGGGCTTATTGCGGACAGGGTTCGGGGCCTAGCACAGCCGGGAAACCTAGCAAATCCTAGGCTGGCTGGGGGCAGAGGCAGAGCTTAGCATGGCCAGGGGCGGAGTTTAGGTCAGCTCCAGTGATCGGCGGCCAGGAACTGGGGGTATGTGTGTACAATGCTTGCAGTAGCGGATCTTGCCACGGGCAAGCAGGACTTCCGGAGGGCGCCGCACCGCGCCGCGCCGCACCATGGCAAGATCTGCTACTGCTGTGCCCCCCGCTGCCCGCTGTGTCCCGCTGCCGCTGCCTGCCATATCCCGCTGTGAAGGGAACTTCCCTTCGTGGAGAGGACCTTTACTGTGCGGTGCGCGATGACGTTATCGCGCACCGCACAGCATTTCAGCGGCACTACTCTTCTGCACAGGGGGCATAACTGACCACGCCCCCTGTATGAAGCCACGCCCCTATTTCCTGCCTGGGGCACAAAAAGGGCTAGAACCGGCCCTGAATGCTTGCGGCAGCCAGGAGGATAATGTGCTGGGCTGGTGGTCACAGTGATGACAGGAAAAACATTTTCTCCTGTCAACACTGCACTGCAGGGGATCCTCTGGGCCTATTTTCATGGAAGGCCTGGAGCTGCAGCTCCACCCGCCCCATTGTTAATCCGGCACTGCCTGGGGGACCAAAAAGGGGTCCGGCCACTACACAAAGTGCATCAGGGAAGCAAGATATGCCTATATACTAGATCTCCAACCAACGTAAATTAACGAACAACTAACATTCTAAAACCCCTTTTCCATCTGTAGCACGGGTCGCAGCCGGGAGCCTGACACGGCTACGACTCGTGCTACAGCCCCCTTTCCCAAAGCGCTCACCAACCCGGCATATTGCCGGGTTGGTGACGCTGCTGCTGACGCGGCAGGGGCGGCACTGGGAGATCACTTGATCTCCCAGCGCCGCCCTTCCATTCACTGTGAACGGGAGCCGTGTCGCCTCGACACGGCTCCCGTTCACACTACACAGCTTACCAGGTTGAACACGTGTTCAACCCGGCAAGATACCCGGGTAGGATTCCCGAATCACTTGATCCGGGAATTTGCCGGGGAAGCCGTTTCCACTAGGGAAAAACACGGGTAAAGCGCGCCCCCGCGCATTTACCCGTGTTTTAACTGTAGTGGAAAAGGGGTATAATTTACCATCCTCATCCAGGGCCGGATTGGCCATAGAAGTCACCGGGAGTTTCCCCGGGGGGCCGATTGGGCCGTGGGGCCACCTGTCCTACGCGGCCCCGCCCCCCTCTGCATTACCAGGCAGGCACAATACCTGCATGATGTAATACAATCTGCGGCCGCTGTCAGGAGAGCCGGCCCCGCAAATCACCATCTCATGCTGCCCCCGCCCTTCCCCTCAACAGCTTATGCCTGTGTGCGGCCACGCCCCCCCCCCCCCTTCCCCCGCACGGCACGTCACCAGTCACCTAGTCATCAGTCACCTAGCTGCTTCGGCCAATGGCCGCTATCAGGGGAGCCGGGCACACCCCCCCCCCATGTCATCTGCTTATGCCTTGCTGCAGCGGCCGCTATCAGGAGAGCCGGCCACGCGCCCCTCCACATACTCTGCTTATGCCTTGCTGCGGCCACAGAACCGGCCCCGCCCCCCCTCTATGTCACTTGCTTCATTGCGGCCGTTTTCTAGTCAGCGCCCCCGCCCCCAACCGGCTGACCTGAAAAGGAGGTCCGCGCGCCAAGCGCCACAGACGTAATCAGTGCGGACCTTGCAGGAAGAGAAGGTGCGGCCGCTGTGGGTGCACACATTCTACAGTAGGAGAGGTGAGGTGGTATGACTCGTGTACAGTGCTCTGGAGGTGTGAGGTGTAATTTTATGGGCGAGGTGTAATTTTGTGTTTGGGAGGTAAGGTGTAATTTTGTGTAGGGGGGGTGAGGTGTAATTTTGTGTAGGGGGTGAGGTGTAATTTTGTGCTTGGGAGGAGTGAGGTGTAATTTTATGTTTGGGGGTGTGAGATGTCATTTTATGGGTGCAAGGTGTAATTTTGTGTCTTGGGGAGTGAGGTGTAATTTTGTGTCTTGGGGTGTCGGGTGTAATTTTATAGGTGTCGGGTGTAATTTTATGTCTGGGGATGTGAGGTATTATTTTATGTCTGGGGATGTGAGGTATAATTTTATGTCTATGGGTGTGAGGTGTAATTTTATGGGTTTGAGATGTAATTTTGTGTCTTGGGGAGTGAGGTGTAATTTTATGTCTTGGGGTGTCGGGTGTAATTTTATAGGTGTCGGGTATTTAGTGTCTTGGGGTGTGAGGTGTAATTTAGTATCTTGGGGTGTGAGGTGTAATTTAGTGTCCTGGGGTGTGAGGTGTAATTTTGTGTCTTGGGGTGTGAGGTGTAATTTTGTGTCTTGGGGTGTGAGGTGTAGTTTTATGAGTGTTGGGTGTAATTTTATGTCTGGGGGTGTGAGGTGTAGTTTTATGGGTGTCGGGTGTAATTTTATGTCTGGGGGTGTGAGGTGTAGTTTTATGGGTGTCGGGTGTAATTTTATAGGTGTCGGGTGTAATTTTATGTCTGGGGTGAGGTGTAATTTTATGTCTGGGGTGTGAGGTGTAATTTTGTTTCTGGGGGTGTGAGGTGTAAATTTATGGGTGTGAGGTATCATTTTATGGGTGTGAGGTGTAATTTTGTGTCTTGGGGTGTGAGGTGTAATTTTATAGGTGTCAGGTGTAATTTTGTTTCTGGGGGTGTGAGGTGTAAATTTATGGGTGTGAGGTATAATTTTATGGGTGTGAGGTGTAATTTTGTGTCTTGGGGTGTGAGGTGTAATTTTATAGGTGTCAGGTGTAATTTTGTGTCTGGGGGTGTGAGGTGTAATTTTATGTATGGGGGTGTGAGGTGTACTTTTGTGTCTGGGGGTTTAGATGTCTGCGGCTAACCGCAAAGTTAATTGATGTCACCCACAAGAGTGACCTCAATTAACCTCCCGATTATCCGCAGACCGCAATTTTCCCACCATTGACTATAATGGAGGACCGCTCCGTCTGATTGACAGGCCAGGAGCGCTCAGCCAATCAGGAGAGTGCTATGACGTAACGCTCCCTGATTTGCTGCCAGGTCCTCTAGTGACAGGAGTCACAGTGGGGTCCCGGCATTCAGGGAAAGGGGATCCATGTGTAAACATGGATCCCCTTTAGTGCATTGGACCAGGTTTCTCGCTTTTTTATTTTTTTGGTGCAGTGTGCCTCAGTGCTCTCTACCTGGTGCAATGTGTCTCAGTGCTTTCTACCTGGTGCAATGTGTCTCAGTGCTTTCTACCTGCTGCAGTGTGTCTCAGTGCTCTCTACCTGGTGCAGTGTGTCTCAGTGCTCTCTACCTGGTGCAGTGTGCCTCAGTGCTCTCTACCTGGTGCAATGTGCCTCAGTGCTCTCTACCTGGTGCAATGTGCCTCAGTGCTCTCTACCTGGTGCAATGTGCCTCAGTGCTCTCTACCTGGTGCAGTGTGCCTCAGTGCTCTCTACCTGGTGCAGTGTGCCTCAGTGCTCTCTCCCTGGTGCAATGTGTCTCAGTGCTTTCTCCCTGGTGCAATGTGTCTCAGTGCTCTCTACCTGGTGCAGTGTGTCTCAGTGCTCTCTACCTGGTGCAGTGTGTCTCAGTGCTCTCTACCTGGTGCAATGTGTCTTAGTGCTCTCTACCTGGTGCAATGTGTCTCTGTGCTCTCTACCTGGTGCAATGTGTCGCAGTACTCATTACCTGGTGCAATGTGTCGCAGTACTCTCTACCTGGTGCAATGTGCCTCAGTGCTCTCTACCTGGTGCAGTGTGTCTCAGTGCTCTCTACCTGGTGCAATGTGTCTCAGTGCTTTCTACCTGCTGCAGTGTGTCTCAGTGCTCTCTACCTGGTGCAGTGTGTCTCAGTGCTCTCTACCTGGTGCAGTGTGCCTCAGTGCTCTCTACCTGGTGCAATGTGCCTCAGTGCTCTCTACCTGGTGCAATGTGCCTCAGTGCTCTCTACCTGGTGCAATGTGCCTCAGTGCTCTCTACCTGGTGCAGTGTGTCTCAGTGCTCTCTACCTGGTGCAGTGTGTCTCAGTGCTCTCTACCTGGTGCAATGTGCCTCAGTGCTCTCTACCTGGTGCAATGTGCCTCAGTGCTCTCTCCCTGGTGCAATGTGTCTCAGTGCTTTCTCCCTGGTGCAATGTGTCTCAGTGCTCTCTACCTGGTGCAGTGTGTCTCAGTGCTCTCTACCTGGTGCAGTGTGTCTCAGTGCTCTCTACCTGGTGCAATGTGTCTTAGTGCTCTCTACCTGGTGCAATGTGTCTCTGTGCTCTCTACCTGGTGCAATGTGTCTCTGTGCTCTCTACCTGGTGCAATGTGTCGCAGTACTCTCTACCTGGTGCAATGTGTCGCAGTACTCTCTACCTGGTGCAATGTGCCTCAGTGCTCTCTACCTGGTGCAGTGTGTCTCAGTGCTCTCTAGCTGGTGCAATGTGTCTCAGTGCTTTCTACCTGCTGCAGTGTGTCTCAGTGCTCTCTACCTGGTGCAGTGTGTCTCAGTGCTCTCTACCTGGTGCAGTGTGCCTCAGTGCTCTCTACCTGGTGCAATGTGCCTCAGTGCTCTCTACCTGGTGCAATGTGCCTCAGTGCTCTCTACCTGGTGCAATGTGCCTCAGTGCTCTCTACCTGGTGCAGTGTGTCTCAGTGCTCTCTACCTGGTGCAGTGTGCCTCAGTGCTCTCTACCTGGTGCAGTGTGTCTCAGTGCTCTACCTGGTGCAATGTGTCTCTGTGCTCTCTACCTGGTGCAGTGTGCCTCAGTGCTCTCTACCTGGTGCAGTGTGTCTCAGTGCTCTCTACCTGGCGCAATGTGTATAACATGCTCTATCTGGCGCAATATGTATAACGTGCTCTACTTGTCGCAGTGTGTATAGGAGTTTCTACCTGGTGCATTGTGTATTAGGTGCACTACTGTGTGGTGTAATGTGAATTGCCACTGTTATGTGGCCACGCCCCTTCCACATGAAACAACGCCCCTAAATTTTTGACGCGCGCCTTCGGCGCGCACTGTCCATACTTTGTCCTGTGGGAATGGGAGCACCAAGCATTATAGTATGTACTGTACGTAATTTTGCCCTTCTAACTTAAAAAAGTGCCCTTCCGAATGAAAAATGTGCCCTCCCTGTGATCAGCACCCTGCCCTAAAAATCCTAGAGTGAACACTAACATGATCTGCCTTTTGTTGGTGTAACTCCGCCTACATTATATTTTGAAGCAGTAATCCCGCCTACTTTTGTATTGGTCCCGCCTACAGTTGATTTGATGCCGCCCACAAGGCCACTTCTAGAATTTTTTCCAGGGCCACTTTTATCTCCCAATCCGTCCCTGTCCTCATCCCATAGTGAAGCACAGGTATTCAGCGGTCTGCAATGTTATTTATACTGTGTGTTTAATATTTCAATTTATTATTACAATCCGGCTAGTAATAATAATAATAATAATAATTAATAATATTATATTGGATTCTCAGTGACACGTTCCCCCATGCGATGATGTAAGTAGCAGGCCAAACTGCGCTGCGGATGTGCTCCTCCAAGCCGCCAGGTGTCACTGTGGTTTCTACAGTCCTGGGCGCCGTTCTGTACACACAGCAGCGCCAGTAGTGTCAGGCAGCAGCCGCCAGTTACACGCAGTGTGTAGTGCTGGCCAGTATCTCACTGCTGCTATCGTTATGTCGTGCCTGCTGTGCTGCTTCAGGTGGTGCGGGGACGGCGGCTCCGGACACATCCCGCTGAAGGAGATGCCGGCAGTCCAGCTGGATACGCAGCACATGGGTGAGTCATGGGGACTGTGTTATTACATGTAATGGGCGTCCAGCCCTATAAATATCCCTACACCCCCTTCTCTGCATACACTCCCTGTGCCACTTCCTGTATCACCCTGCTCCTGACCAGTGTAGCCATAGTTATATGCTCCTGCTGCCCTACTGTCGTTGGGCTCTCCTGAGCCCCAGTGCCCGTGTATTGTGTGGTTCCAGCCTCCAGTAACTGTCACACCACCCCTGCTCTGTAAATGATGCATGAGTCACATTACAGACTGCAGCCCTGTCTTCTTCTCTGTGTCCTGGATCCCCCATCTGCTTCCGTGCCCTGGCTCTTTCACAGGGGGTTTTAAAGGTGTGGCATGTATATAAATACTGTATGTACAATAGGCCAGGAGCCGAAAGATGTCTCCTCTGGGGTTAGGGTAAGTGGGGACACTAGAGACCTCTGGACCCTGTAAATGCTGGATCTGGTCTACTAGTATATAATAGGGGTAACAGTAAATGTAAACATTAGTATGTAGTAGCAGAAGACACCCTTGCTCTGAGGAGCTTACAGTCTAATTCACAGGTTCTCAAACTCGGCCCTCAGGACCCCACCCACACAGTTCATGTTTTGCAGGTCACCTGTAGATTTGTAAAATGTGACAGTTGGTGATAAACAGTGCAGCTGCTGGGTGACATGGAAAACGTGAACCGTGTGGGGTCCTGAGGACCGAGTTTGAGAACCACTGGGGGGGTAGATATACACAGACAGGGAATAATGGTAAAAGATTAAGGCCTGTACCTAAAGTTTCTCAAATTGTGCAGAAAAGCCTGAAAGTAGGCAAATCTACTGCGTTTGGCAAATAATGCATTGGCGACTGTGGTCTGGCTCCATTTATCAGGCATCAAAAAAGCTTATCTTATGGTGTGTACACACGGTGAGATTTTTTTCTTATGATTTTGACTATATAGTCAAAATCGTAAGAAAAGTTAGTGCAGATCGCAAGGTGAAAGTCACCTTGCGATCCCAATTCGATGCCGATGCGCGGTGGGCATCACAAGAATAGATAGACTGTGCAGGCAAGTCAATTTTGACTATCTATAGAAAAGAGAGTCAAGATTGACACTTAGCCAAAATCGCACATAGTCAGTATCGCAAGCACATAATAAGTGTGCTCGCGATACTGACTATGTGCTGACCTAGCCCCTGTCGCATAGTGAGAATCGGGCATAGCCCAAATCTCACCGTGTGTATGGGCCACTTGTTTGTGAGCTGGCTGTGGCCATTGCTGGCCTGTGGTCTACATAGTATTGCTGGAGAGGGGTCTTCAGATCCCTTTCTGGTTGTTAGCATCTAGAAAGGGAATTCTTTCGCTGAAAGGGTTCACAATGGGGTAAGTGCTTGACCTTGACAGACTGTCTCATCTTAAGTGCTGTCCAAGCATTATTAAATAGCTCCAGTAAATCATTGTTCAAAAATTCAATATGAATTGTTGTCGATCATGGAAACCCCCCAATTAATAATAAACATGCCCTTTTAGACACTTTACATGGTGCTGCAGTGGCTTTGGAAAAATAAAATAAAAATTGTACCCTATTAGTGTCTGCTGCTTATCTGTGATACTGTAAGTCCTGGGAAAGTCCCAAAATCTGTATATATGTGGCAGTTATGGTAATTGCTTTTTATTTTTTGTTTGTTTTATAATAAACAGGTGTATTTTATTTTAGTATACTTTCAGAGACTGAATATGGTAGCCAAAGCTGGGAACACACTATACGATCTATTGGGGTGTGGTATGGTATGCCGACGGTCGGCTCCCGGCGACCAGCATACCGGCGCCGAGAGCCCGACAGTGTGGCGAGTGCAAATGAGCCCCTTGCGGGCTCGCTGCGCTCGCCACGCTATTTTATTCTCCCTCCAGGGGGGCCGTGGACCCCCACGATGGAGAATAAGTGTCGGTATGCCGGCTGTCGGGATTCCGGGGCCGGTATACTGTGCGCCGGGATACCGACAGCCGACATACTGAAGACCACCCATCTATTGGACGATGTTGCAATCTGTGATGGATCGCAGCGACCATTGTATAATGTGTACCTTCAAATCCACCCAATTCATTGTTTGATGAATTGGGTGGTCATATCGTCCCATTGGATATGCTGTATGTCCAGTGGGACGATTTCACAGCCGACGCTGTGGTGTTACATGCAGCATGTTTTGATACGTCATACATGGGATCGTGCAGTGTGTCCGGCAGTATCATATATGGTTACATTGCTTTGCTGGGTCACACTGTTGTCAGGTATGTAACAAGTTTAACTGTTTTACATGCTCAGGTTTATATTATATATTTACCACTTAGTAGCTAATGTACCAGTGATTTGTATTGCATTATCAACAATCAGCTTTGCGACTTACCTTAATTATCTCCATATACTGTATTATTAATTGTCCGCTCGCCCCAGTGATGAATAATGAATCTGTAGGTGTTAACTGCACCTTTTATTTCAGCTCTCTGCTCGCAAAGAGAAACCAGATAATATTACATTTTGCAATCACCTTTGCTGACATTTTAGCCTTTGTTTTGTTATTGTTCAGGTTTGTTTTTTTCAGGCTATCACTTATACATGAAATGTGTGTGTATACTGGCACCCTGCGCCACGCAGGGGTCCCTCTAGGTGGCGCGGCCATAAGGCTCTTAAGTATTTTCTAAATTCTCAGGTTCTGGGCCGGATGTAATGAAGTCCGAGTTGGCTGGAGGTGTGGGTTCCCGGCCAAAGTCGGGCGTTTTTTTTGTTTTTTTTTAAAGCCACAGTCATTTTCAAGGCATTGCTTTGCTTTGTACGTGATTGCTGCTTTTAAAAAAGAAATGTCAAGAGTTCGGCCAGGGAACCCGCACATCCGGCCAACTCGGACTTCATTACATCTGGCCCTGTTTGAAAACAAAAGGAACAGATGTAATATACTAATTTTGTAGGACTTGTCTTAATGCTATGAACTACACCAGGTCTGCACTATAAAGATAAAACATTTGCAATACACTCTATCGCATTGAAACACTTTGCAGCTGTACTTACCACTGTAACAGCTGTTCTAGACTATCCTGATAATGAGGCATCCATGCCCATGTGTTTTAAGCATAAGGAGTCTCAGTCCAGTATAAACTCAGGGAAACGCTTGATCTATTGGAAGTACTTCTACTTTGAGTTCAGATTTGTAGCAGTGAGAGAGAAGGAATTCATCTGGTTCCCCTAATATAAGTGCTGCTACTGATCCAGTGTTGTCCTGGTGTGCAGTTTCTTCACTTTACGTATATACAGTTGCTCCATTTGACTATACTGGGACTTCTTTCTGGTTTAATGACCAGCTCTGCGGTGTCACACAGGGCAGTACGCTGTTTACTCTATACTGCGATTTTGTCCATACAGGTTCGGAGGTGATCACATGCAATGTCTGTCGGTCACTTTCTCATGGTCTCCTCTGAGTCTTGTATATCACTGGTGATTAATGTTTCTCTATGCTGCTCTATTTCCTCTGTGGTTTTTCTAGTTGGTTTTGGCATATGCTTTTTCTGGCCTCTTCTTTCACTGACCAGGGGTCCATCTTATACATGAACAGCAGTGTAATGTACAGTTTATGCTTATAATCCGCACTGCTGGTAGGGGAGACCTGGGAAGGTATAACAACTTATATATTTGGGCTAGTGTAAACTATTAAAATTCTACTGAACTTGAAGCCTTTTAATACTCTGTTCTATTCAGTACCTTCTATTTCTCTTACGTCCTAGAGGATGCTGGGGACTCCAAAAGGACCATGGGGTATAGACGGGATCCGCAGGAGCTTGGGCAAGCTTGGGCACACTAAAAAGACTTAATCTGGGTGTGAACGGGCTCCTCCCTCTATGCCCCTCCTCCAGACCCCAGTTAGACTTTGTGCCCAGGAGTGACTGGATGCACACTAGGGGAGCTCTACTGAGTTTCTCTAGAAAAAGACTTTTGTTAGGTTTTTTATTTTCAGGGAGACCTGCTGGCTACAGGCTCCCTGCAGCGTGGGAGTGAGGGGAGAGAAGCAGACCTACTTCTTCTTAGTTTAAGGGCTCTGCTTCTCGGCTACTGGGCACCATTAGCTCCAGAGGGTTCGATCACTTGGTGCGCCTATCTGCTTGCTCCCGGAGCCACGCCGTCGCCCCCTCACAGAAGCCAGAAGTCAGAAGTCGGGTGAGTATGAGAAGAACAGAAGACTTCAGGACGGCAGAAGACTTCAGTAAAGGTACAGCACAGCGGCAACGCTGTGCTCCCACACACATCACCAACGGTATTTCACTGGGTGCAGGGCGCTGGGGGGGGCGCCCTGGGCGGCATGTTACTGGAGTTGAGGGCGGCATAAAGAGATTGTAGGTGCCTCGGCACCCTTTACAGACCCCCGCCGGCATTTTCTTTCAATTTTGAAATTGGCGGGCCGAAGCCCGCCGGGTAGGGGGCGGAGCTTTGTCCCGCAGCTCATGGGCGCCATTTTCTCCCTACACGCGGCTGAGGGATAGACGCTGCCGGGACCTCCACGCTTCTCTACTAAGTAACGGGGGGCATTTCCAAAGGGGGGCCGCAGTGTGGTGCTTGATTTTAACAAAGGCAGCGCTGGGTACATATATCGTTTGTGTCGATATATGGGCGCTGGGGTGTGAGCTGGCATACTCCCTCTGTGTCCTCTCTCTGGGCTTCATTGTGGGCCTGTCACCTAGCTGGGACGTTCTGTGTGTTGGGGTATGTCGGTACTACGTGTCGGCATGTCTGAGGCTGAATGTTATTCACCAGAGGAGGTTATTGGGGGTGTGGATGCGGGGCTAGAATTGGGACTGTCGACGCAGCCGACACCTGATTTGCTAGCACTGCTCAATACGATAAATTCCAATGTAGCTTCCTTATCAAAGAGGTTAGATAAGTCTGAGTCACAGACGCAGGTGTGGAAAAAGGAAGAGTCTTTGTCTCAGGTACAGACCTCATCCGGGTCCCATAAGAGGCCATTTACTCAAGTGGTAGATACTGATACCGACACGGACTCTGATTCCGAGGTCGATTTCACTGAGGCAGTTTTACATCCACGGTTAGTTAAGAGTATTCAGTACATGATTGTGGCTATAAAGGATGTTTTACACATTTCTGATGAACCTGCGGTACAGGAAACAAGGATTTGCTTGTTCAAGGAGAAAAAACCTGAGGTGAAGTTTCCCCCCTCTCATGAAATGAATACTCTTTGTGAAAAGGCTTGGGAGTCGCCGGATAAGAAATGGCAGATTCCCAAGAGGATTTACATGGCGTATCCTTTCCCCTCTGATGACAGGGAAAAACGGGAGACATCTCCAAATACTTGATAAACCTCTATCCCGTTTGTCTAAGAAGGTGGCACTTCCGTCTCCTGACACGGCAGCTCTCAAAGATCCGGCGGATCGCAAGTTGGAGACGTGTCTGAAGTCCATTTTCGCTAATTCGGGGGCTTTGCTCAGACCCGCTGTGGCGTCGGTATGGGTGAGTAGTGCTATTGCTAAATGGGCTGAGAATTTAGCTAGTGATATGGATACCCTTGATAAAGATAATGTTCTTTTAACTCTCGGTTATATTAAGGACGCTGCAGATTACCTAAAGGACGCAGCGGGGGATGTCTGTCTCTTGGGTTCAAGAACCAATGCCATGTCGATATCTGCCAGGAGGGCCCTGTGGATCCATCAATGGAACGCTGATGCCGACTCCAAGAGGTCCATGGAAGCACTATGTTTGGGGACGGCTTGGCGGACCTGGTCTCGACCGCGACTGCGGGTAAGTCCTCTTTTCTTCCTTATGTGCCCACACAACAGAAAAAGGCACCACATCAGCAAATGCAGTCCTTTCGTCACAATAAATACAGGCGTGGAAAAGGTTTGTCCTTCCTCGCTTCAAAGGGAAGGGGAAGGAAACCTCCTGCAGGCTCAGGCGCACAGGACCAAAAGTCCTCCCCTGCTGCTACCAAGTCCACCGCATGACGCTGGGGCTTCCCTGGGGGAGTCCGGACCGGTGGGGGGCCGTCTTCGGATATTCAGTCAGGTCTGGATTCAATCAGACCTGGATCCTTGGGTGTTAGAGATCGTGTCTCAAGGATACAAACTGGAGTTTCAGGAGATGCCCCCTCACCGGTTCTTAATTTTGGCATTACCAGTAGTTCTTCCGGACAAAGAGGTGGTGCTAGCAGCAATTCAAAAATTGTGTCTACAGAGGGTCATTATTCCCGTTCCCTCGTCCCAGCGGGGGGAGGGGTTCTACTCGAGCCTCTTTGTGGTGCCGAAACCGGACGGATCGGTCAGACAAATTCTAAATCTAAAATCCCTCAATCCATACTTGAAAGTATTCAAGATGGAATCTCTTCGAGCGGTGATTGCCAGCTTGGAGGGGGGGGATTTTATGGCGTCAGTCGACATAAAGGATGCCTACTTACATGTGCCGATATATCCTCCTCATCAGGCTTTTCTCAGGTTTGCGATACAGGATTCTCATTACCAATTTCAGACGTTGCCGTTTGGGCTTTCCACGGCTCCGAGGATTTTCACCAAAGTCATGGCGGAAACGATGGTTCTTCTTCGCAAACAAGGGGTTTCAATTATCCCGTACTTGGACGATCTCCTGATAAAGGCGAGGTCCAAGGAACGGTTGCTGAGAAGTGTAGAGTTGTCACTGTCGGTTCTGCGACAGCACGGTTGGGTGCTCAATTTGCCAAAATCCCAGTTGATTCCGACCACTCGGCTTCCTTTTCTGGGCATGATTCTGGACACGGATTTACAGAAGGTATTTCTTCCAGAAGAAAAGGCTCTGGAACTGCAGACGATGGTCAGGGAGCTTCTGAGACCGACGAGTGTGTCGATCCATCATTGTACTCTGGTTCTGGGGAAGATGGTTGCGGCATACGAAGCCATACCATTTGGCAGGTTTCACGCCCGGGTGTTTCAGTGGGACTTGCTGAGCAAATGGTTTGGGTCTCGCCTGCACATTCACCGGAAGATAAGTTTATCTCCCAGAGCCAAAATTTCTCTCCTGTGGTGGCTACAAGGTCATCACCTCCTAGGGGGACGCCGATTCGGTATCCAGGATTGGGTACTTCTGACAACAGATGCAAGTCTCCGAGGCTGGGGCGCAGTCACCCAAGGAAGAAACTTCCAGGGAAAATGGTCGCTCCAGGAAGCCTGTCTCCACATAAATATTCTCGAGTTAAGAGCCATTTACAACGGCCTGCTACAAGCAAGAAGCCTTCTTCAGGGTCGTCCTGTCCTGGTTCAGTCAGACAACATCACAGTGGTGGCACATATAAACCGTCAAGGCGGAACAAGGAGCAGAGCGGCAATGGCGGAGACCACAAAAATCCTTCGCTGGGCGGAACAACACGTGAGCGCACTGTCAGCGGTCTTCCTACTGGGGGTGGACAACTGGGAAACAGATTTCCTCAGCAGACACTATCTCCATCCGGGAGAGTGGGCTCTTCACCAAGAGGTATTTGCAAAGGTGACAGAACGCTTGGGAATTCCGTTGATCGACATGATGGCGTCTCGTCTCAACAAGAAGCTCCCGAGGTATTGTTCCAGGTCAATGGACCCCTAAGCCAGTGCAGTGGACGCCCTGGTGTCTCCGTGGTGTTCCAGTCGGTGTATGTGTTTCCTCCACTTCCTCTCATTCCAAAGGTACTGGGGATCATTCGCCGTGCAAGGGTTCAGGCGATTATCGTCGTCCCAGACTGGCCAAGAAGGGCCTGGTACCCGGATCTTCAGGACTTACTGGTGGAAGATCCTTGGCCGCTTCCTCTAAGAGAGGATCTGTTGTTGCAGGGTCCATGCGTGTTTCCAGACTTACCGCGGCTGCGTTTGACGGCATGGAGGTTGAGCACCAGATCTTAGCTCGTAAGGGTATTCCCAGGGAGGTCATTCCAACTCTCATTAAGGCTAGGAAGGAGGTTACGGCGAAACATTATCACCGTATTTGGAGGAAGTATGTTTCCTGGTGTGAGTCTAAAATGGCTCCTGCGGAAGATTTTCACTTGGGTCGCTTTCTCCACTTTTTACAGGTGGGCGTAGATGCAGGCCTGAAATTGGGTTCCATCAAAGTGCAGATTTCGGCTTTGTCTATTTTCTTTCAAAAATAATTAGCTGCCCTCACAGAGGTTCAGACCTTTGTGAAAGGAGTAATGCATATCAATCCTCCGTTTGTACCTCCTGTAGCTCCATGGGACCTTGATGTGGTCTTACGGTTTCTCATGTCTTCCTGGTTTGAACCTTTGCGTAAGGTTGAGTTGAAGTTTCTCACTTGGAAGGTGGTTATGCTTTTGGCACTGGCATCTGCCAGGCGGGTGAGAGTTGGCGGCTTTATCTCATAAGAGCCCGTACTTAATTTTTCATTCGGATAGGGCGGAATTGAGGACTCGTCAACAATTTCTACCGAAGGTGGTTTCTTCATTTCACATTAACCAACCTATTGTGGTTCCGGTGGCTACGGAAGCGGTGGCGATTCCAAAATCTCTGGATGTTGTAAGAGCGTTGAAGATCTACGTTTCTAGGACAGCTGTTGCTAGGAAGACTGAGGCGTTGTTTGTCTTGTGTGCTGCCAACAAGATTGGTCATCCCGCTTCAAAACAGACTATTGCATGGTGGATTTGTAGTACGATCCAGCAGGCTCACTCTTCGGTTGGACTACCGGTGCCGAAGTCAGTAAAAGCCCATTCTACCAGGAAGGTGGGCTCATCTTGGGCGGCTGCCCGAGGCGTTTCGGCGTTACAACTTTGCCGAGCGGCTACTTGGTCGGGGTCTAACACATTTGCTAAGTTCTATAAGTTTGATACCCTGGCCGATGAGGACCTGGCGTTTGCTCAGTCGGTGCTGCAGAGTCGTCCGCACTCTCCCACCCGTTCTGGAGCTTTGGTATAATCCCCATGGTCCTTTTGGAGTCCCCAGCATCCTCTAGGACGTAAGAGAAAATAGGATTTTGGTACTTACCGATAAATCCTTTTCTCCTAGTCCGTAGAGGATGCTGGGCGCCAGTCCCGGTGCGGACTATTACTTGCAGTGTTTTTTTTTCTGGTTAAATTGGTTTTCTCTGACGTCCTAGTGGATGCTGGGGACTCCCTAAGGACCATGGGGAATAGACGGGCTCCGCAGGAGACTGGGCACTCTAAAGAAAGATTCAGGACTATCTGGTGTGCACTGGCTCCTCCCCCTATGACCCTCCTCCAAGCCTCAGTTAGATTTATGTGCCCGGCCGAGCTGGATACACACTAGGGGCTCTCCTGAGCTCCTAGAAAGAAAGTATAGTTTTAGGTTTTTTATTTTACAGTGAGACCTGCTGGCAACAGGCTCACTGCAGCGAGGGACTAAGGGGAGAAGAAGCGAACCTACCTAACTGGTGGTAGCTTGGGCTTCTTAGGCTACTGGACACCATTAGCTCCAGAGGGATCGAACACAGGACCCGACCTCGTCGTCCGTTCCCGGAGCCGCGCCGCCGTCTCCCTTACAGAGCAAGAAGGTCCGGAAAATCGGCGGCTGAAGACTTCTGTCTTCCTCCAAGGTAGCGCACAGCACTGCAGCTGTGCGCCATTGCTCCTCATGCACACCACACACTTCGGTCACTGATGGGTGCAGGGCACTGGGGGGGGCGCCCTGAGCAGCAATAATATGCACCTTGGCTGGCAAACTAACACCATATAGGTGTAAATTAACCCCTGCCAGACGTTTTAAAATAGCGGGAGAAAGCCCGCCGAAAAAGGGGCGGAGCCTTCTCCCTCAGCACACTGGCGCCATTTTCCCTCACAGCTTCGCTGGAAGGATCGCTCCCTGGCTCTCCCCTGCAGTCCTGCACTACAGAAAGGGTAAAAAAGAGAGGGGGGGCACAATTTAGGCGCAGTATACAATATATATGCAGCTATAAGGGAAAACACTTTTATAAGGTGATATCCCTGTGATATATAGCGCTCTGGTGTGTGCTGGCATACTCTCCCTCTGTCTCCCCAAAGGGCTTTGTGGGGTCCTGTCCTCTGTCAGAGCATTCCCTGTGTGTGTGCTGTGTGTCGGTACTGCTGTGTCGACATGTATGATGAGGATAATGATGTGGAGGCGGAGCAAATGCCTGTGAATGTGATGTCACCCCCTGCGGGGTCGACACCTGTGTGGATGGACTTATGGAAGGAATTACGTGACAGTGTCAGCTCCTTACATAAAAGGTTTGACGACATAGGACAGCCGGCTTCTCAGCTTGTGCCTGTCCAAGCGTCTCAAATGTCATCAGGGGCTGTAAAACGCCCGCTACCTCAGATGACAGATACAGATGTCGACATGGATACCGACTCCAGTGTCGACGACAATGAGACTAGTGTACCCTCCAATAGGTCCACCCGTTACATGATTGAGGCAATGAAAAATGTATTACACATTTCTGATAATACCCCAGGTACCACAAGAAAGGGTATTATGTTTGGTGAGGAAAAACTACCAGTAGTTTTTCCTGCATCTGAGGAATTAAATGAGGTGTGTGAGGAAGCGTGGTCTTCCCCAGATAAGAAATTAATAGTTTCTAAACGGTTATTGGCAGCGTACCCTTTCCCGCCAGAGGATAGGTCACGTTGGGAAACACCCCCTAGGGTAGATAGAGCGCTGACACGCTTATCAAAAAAGGTGGCACTACCGTCTCCGGATACGGCCGCCCTAAAGGAACCTGCTGATAGAAAGCAGGAACATACCCTTAAAGCTATATACACACACACCGGCATTATATTGAGACCCGCTATTGCATCGGCTTGGATGTGCAGTGCTGCAGCTGCATGGTCAGATTCCCTGTCGGATAACATTGATACCATGGATAGGGACAATATTTTGCTGACGATAGAGCATATAAAAGACGCCGTCTTATACATGCGTGATGCACAGAGGGATATTTGCCGGCTAGCATCAAAAATAAGCGCTATGTCCATTGCCGCCAGAAGGGCGTTATGGACTCGGCAATGGTCAGGCGATGCCGACTCGAAGCGGCACATGGAAGTTTTGCCCTATAAAGGGGTGGAACTTTTTGGGGATGGTCTGTCAGACCTCGTTTCCACAGCTACTGCTGGGAAATCGACCTTTTTGCCACAGGCTACCCCACAGCAAAAGAAAGCACCGTATTATCAGGTACATTCCTTTCGGCCCCAGAAGAATAAGAGGGCTAGAGGCTCATCCTTTCTGCCGAGGGGCAGAGGTAGGGGGAAAAAGATGCAGCACACAGCTAGTTCCCAAGAGCAGAAGTCCTCCCCTGCGTCCGGTAAGTCCACAGCATGACGCTGGGGCTGCTCAGGCGGACCCGGGTACGGTGGGGGCCCGTCTCAGGAATTTCAGCACACAGTGGGCTCTCTCACCGGTGGATCCCTGGGTCCTTCAAGTAGTGTCTCAGGGGTACAGGCTGGAATTCGAGACGTCTCCCCCCTGCCGTTTCCTAAAATCTGCCTTACCGGCAACTCCCTCTGCCAGGGAGGCAGTGTTGGTGGCTATTCAAAAACTATATTCACAGCAAGTGATTGTCAAGGTACCCCTCCTTCAACAGGGAAAGGGTTACTATTCCACAATGTTTGTGGTACCGAAACCGGACGGTTCGGTGAGACCCATCTTAAATTTAAAAGCCTTGAACACTTATATCAAAAGGTTCAAGATGGAATCGCTCAGGGCGGTTATTGCGAGCCTGGACGAGGGGGATTACATGGTCTCCCTGGACATCAAGGATGCGTACCTGCATGCCCCTATTTACCCTCCGCACCAGGAGTACCTCAGATTTGTGGTACAGGACTGTCACTATCAGTTCCAGACGCTGCCGTTTGGGTTATCCACGGCACCGAGGGTCTTTACCAAGGTAATGGCCGAAATGATGATACTCCTTCGCAAGAAGGGAGTTTTAATTATCCCATACTTGGACGATCTCCTGATAAAGGCGAGGTCCAAAGAACAGTTGGTAGTGGGGGTAGCACTTTCTCGGGAAGTGCTACAACAGCACGGCTGGATTCTCAATATTCCAAAGTCACAGCTGGTCCCGACGACACGTCTTCTGTTCCTGGGAATGATTCTGGACACAGGCCAGTGGAAAAAGCCGAGGAGTTGTCATCTCTAGTCAGAGACATCCTAAAACCAGGACAGGTGTCGGTACATCAATGCACACGAGTCCTGGGAAAAATGGTAGCTTCGTACGAAGCAATCCCATTCGGAAGGTTCCACGCAAGGACGTTCCAGTGGGACCTGTTGGACAAATGGTCCGGGTCCCATCTCCAGATGCAACAGCGGATAACCCTGTCTGCAAGGACCAGGGTGTCGCTGCTGTGGTGGCTGCAGAGGGCTCATCTACTAGAGGGCCGCAGATTCGGAATACAGGACTGGGTCCTGGTGACCACGGATGCCAGCCTTCGGGGCTGGGGTGCAGTCACACAGGGAAGAAATTTCCAAGGACTGTGGTCAAATCGGTAGATTTCGCTTCACATAAATATTCTGGAGCTAAGGGCCATTTACAATGCCCTAAGCCAAGCAAGGCCCCTGCTTCAGAACCAGCCGGTACTCATCCAATCAGACAACATCACGGCGGTTGCCCATGTAAACAGACAGGGCGGCACAAGAAGCAGGATGGCGATGGCAGAAGCCACAAGGATTCTCCGATGGGCAGAGAATCATGTGTTGGCACTGACAGCAGTGTTCATTCCGGGAGTGGACCACTGGGAAGCAGACTTCCTCAGCAGGCACGACCTCCACCCGGGAGAATGGGGACTTCATCCAGAAGTCTTCCAAATGCTGGTAGACCGTTGGGAAAGACCACAGGTGGACATGATGGCGTCCCGCCTCAACAAAAAGTTGAAAAGATATTGCGCCAGGTCAAAGGACCCTCAGGCGATCGCTGTGGACGCTCTAGTGACACCGTGGGTGTACCAGTCGGTTTATGTGTTTCCTCCTCTGCCTCTCATTCCCAAGGTACTGAGAATAATAAGAAAGCGAGGAGTGAAAACTATACTCGTGGTTCCGGATTGGCCAAGAAGAGCTTGGTACCCGGAACTTCAAGAGATGCTTGCAGAGGACCCTTGGCCTCTGCCGCTCAGACAAGACCTGCTGCAGCAGGGACCCTGTCTGTTCCAAGACTTACCTCGGCTACGTTTGACGGCATGGCGGTTGAACACCGGATCCTAAAGGAAAAGGGCATTCCGGAGGAAGTCATCCCTACCCTGATCAAAGCCAGGAAGGATGTCACCGCAAAACATTATCACCGCATTTGGCGAAAATATGTTGCGTGGTGTGAGGCCAAGAAGGCCCTGACGGAGGAATTTCAGCTGGGTCGATTCCTGCATTTCCTGCAAGCAGGGGTGACGTTGGGCCTCAAATTGGGGTCCATTAAGGTCCAGATTTCGGCTCTGTCGATTTTCTTCCAAAAAGAACTGGCTTCACTGCCTGAAGTTAAGACGTTTGTCAAAGGAGTTCTGCATATTCAGCCTCCTTTTGTGGCCCCAGTGGCACCTTGGGATCTCAATGTGGTTTTGGAATTCCTGAAATCACATTGGTTCGAGCCACTTAAGACTGTGAATTTGAAATATCTCACGTGGAAAGTGGTCATGTTGTTGGCCCTGGCTTCGGCCAGGCGAGTATAAGAATTGGCGGCTTTGTCTTGTAAAAGTCCTTATCTGATTTTCCATATGGATAGGGCAGAGTTGAGGACTCGTCCTCAGTTTCTCCCGAAGGTGGTCTCAGCTTTTCACTTGAACCAACCTATTGTGGTGCCTGCGGCTACTAGGGACTTGGAGGATTCCAAGTTACTGGACGTAGTCAGGGCCCTGAAAATGTATGTTTCCAGGACGGCTGGAGTCAGGAAGACTGACTCGCTGTTTATCCTGTATGCACCCAACAAGCTGGGTGCTCCTGCTTCTAAGCAGTCTATCGCGCGCTGGATTTGTAGCACTATTCAGCTGGCGCATTCTGCGGTGGGATTACCGCAGCCTAAATCAGTGAAAGCCCATTCCACAAGGAAGGTGGGCTCATCTTGGGCGGCTGCCCGAGGGGTCTCGGCTTTACAACTTTGCCGAGCTGCTACTTGGTCAGGGGCAAACACGTTTGCAAAATTCTACAAATTTGATACCCTGGCTGAGGAGGACCTGGAGTTCTCTCATTCGGTGCTGCAGAGTCATCCGCACTCTCCCGCCCGTTTGGGAGCTTTGGTATAATCCCCATGGTCCTTACGGAGTCCCCAGCATCCACTAGGACGTCAGAGAAAATAAGAATTAACTCACCGGTAATTCTATTTCTCGTAGTCCGTAGTGGATGCTGGGCGCCCATCCCAAGTGCGGATTGTCTGCAATACTTGTAAATAGTTATTGTTACTATAATCGGGTTGTTATTGCGAGCCATCTGTTCAGAAGCTCCATTGTTATCATACTGTTAACCGGGGTTCCTATCACGAGTTATATAGTGTGATTGGTGTGGCTGGTATGAGTCTTACCCGGGATTCAAAAATCCTTCCTTATTGTGTCAGCTCTTCCGGGCACAGTTCCTAACTGAGGCTTGGAGGAGGGTCATAGGGGGAGGAGCCAGTGCACACCAAATAGTCCTGAATCTTTCTTTAGAGTGCCCAGTCTCCTGCGGAGCCCGTCTATTCCCCATGGTCCTTACGGAGTCCCCAGCATCCACTACGACTACGAGAAATAGAATTACCGGTGAGTTAATTCTTACTTATACACGGGTTGTGTATTGTTTATTGCAGCTTGTTGCTGGTGTTAATGCATACTGTTATCTGGTTTAAAGTTACTCCGGTTGTACAGTATGTTTGTGGTGTGGGCTGGTAGTTTTGTAGCCCTTAGTTTAAACAAAAATCTTTCCTTGAAATGTCTGTCTCTCCTGGGCACAGTTCTTATAACTGGGGTCTGGAGGAGGGGCATAGAGGGAGGAGCCAGTTCACACCCAGATTAAGTCTTTTTAGTGTTCCCAAGCTCCTGTGGATCCCGTTTATACCCCATGGTCCTTTTGGAGTCCCAAGCATCCTCTACGGACTAGGAGAAAAGGATTTGTCGGTAAGTACCAAAATCCTATTTATTAATTGCTCATGTCTGTCCATCCCCACAACACTTATGCTTTGCGTTTGTGCAGCACTTCAGTGTATAAGATATTTCATACAAGTCAATTACTGGTGTCCTAGCTTAAAGCACCTAACATGAAGCTCTTCTTCCAATGTGTCTAAGCCCTAATATAGGTAATTTATCTAGGACATGATCAATGTGATACGCTGCACACTTTGGGGCAGATGTATTAACTTGGAGAAGGCATAAGGAAGTGATAAAGCAGTGATAAATGCAAGGTGATAAACACACCAGCCAATCAGCTTCCATATGTAAATTAACAGGAACTGATTGGCTGGTGCATTATCACCTTGCACCTAACACTGCTTTATCACTTCCTTATGCCTTCTCAAGGTTAATACATCTACCTGGTTGTGCTTTGTAGATGTGCTTGTTTGATTTTGGTCTCTCTAATTGCAGGGACGGATGTTGTGATTGTAAAGAATGGCAGGAGGATCTGTGGCACTGGGGCTTGTCTCGCCAATGCTCCTCTTCATCAGAACAAGAGTTACTTTGAATTTAAAGTTCAGTCTACAGGTTGGTATTGGCAGTGACATGATATCTACTATTCACTGAGTAGCAGCAAATGCACCATCTCCTATATAATAGCCCAGATCTGTGACTTTGTGCCTGTGTGTATAACGCATCTCTCATTGGGTTAGTGGCAGGTTTATCGCACCCAGTCCACAGCTGATTGGGCGAGAAACGCCCTCCCACACAGGTTACATCCAGTGGGAGACTCTGCCCTTTGGCTGCTGTGATTTCACAGAGCAGGATTAGCAATGGGGCTGATGGAGCTGCAGCTCCAGCCCCACACCCCAAAATAGGCCCACTGCATCTGCAGCAACATACCCTCCAACAATTTACACATAAAAAGTTCTACAAATTCGAAAAGGGGGCGTGGCCACGGGTGCACCCGTGGGGCCACGCCCCCTTTCCTATACTTTCAATGGAAGCTTGGAGAGTCAAAAATCAGTACAGACCATAAAAAAAGGGACTGTACCTGCCAAAAAGGTACAGTTGGAGGGTATGCCACTGCATCTGCAGCAAGTCTCTGCGCTGTAGATAGGGGGAAAATCCTTTTACTGCAGCGTCCTATGTCCTGCTGCCAGTCCGCCTGCCCCCTCCAGCATCAGCAATCCCCACTCCCTAGCCGCGGCGCTGGTGTAACAAAAGCTGCTGCAGCCACCGGCATAGATGTGTATAAAAGCGGCGCAGCAGAAGGCTTTCACAGCCCTCCCTGCGCCGCATACTCTCTGAGCCCCGGAGCCTTCTCTGCGTGTAATGTCACAGAAGTGCCTCCCAGCCACAGCAGCGCCCAGATCCCCAGAGGCCCTGACTCCGCAACACAGCACCTGGCCGGCCTGGAAGCCCCGAGATGGCTAATATAACGGATAGATTGGGTGATATCGTGGAGGGTAATGTCTGGACGCTGAATCAATGTAAAAGGTGACAGCGCTGTGCAGTGCAGCCTGGGCCGGTGCTAGGGTGTTCGGCACCCCCCTCATTGGCGTTTCTATAATGGGTGCGAGGCACGCGGGCCCCCAGGTCCAGGGGGGCCCAACCCGCACACACTGCACCCATTTGCTTAATACTTACCTCTCTAAAGTCCCCCGTTGAAGCCTTCCCTTTTCGGCAGCGCAATAGAGTTTGAACACTAGGGGGAACAAACACTTTTGCGCCTGCTGAAAACTCCGGAAAGATGGCACAGTGGCCATTTTTCCGGAGTTTTGCACATGTGCATTAGCAAAATCTTCGGGAAAATGGCAGCTGCGCCGTGTTCCCTGAGGTTTGCGCATGCGCAATAGAGTCTGGTTTCGGACTCTATTGCTGTTGCCGCAAAGAAGGATGGCACTGCCGGGGGACTCCGGAGAGGTAAGTATTAAATGCTGTTAATCAGTCAGAGGGGAGGGGGCCCCTGAAGCATAAGGCTGCACACGGGCCTCCTTCTCTCTTAAAAAGCCTCTGGCCCCCCTGCAAACTATACATTTGCACCCTCGCATACTTTACAAAGGCACAGCGCACATAATACCCCCTGTAGTAGAGACACTTACACATGTAACGCCCCTGTACCAGTGACGCTTACACATGTAACGCCCCCCTGTACCAGTGACCATACACAAGTAACACCCCCTGTAGCAGTGACGCTTACACACGTAATGCCCCCTGTACCAGTGATGCTTACACACGTAACGCACCTTGTACCAGTGATGCTTACACACGTAACGCTCCCTGTACCTGTGTCGCTTACACGCGTAACGCCCCCCTGTGCCAATGATGCTTACACGCGTAACGCCCCCTGTAGCAGTGCCGCTTACACGCGTAACGCCCCCCTGTAGCAGTGTCGCTTACACGCGTAACGCCCCCTGTAGCAGTGCCGCTTACACGCGTAACGCCCCCCTGTAGCTGTGCCGCTTACACGCGTAACGCCCCCTGTAGCAGTGCCGCTTACACGCGTAACGCCCCCCTGTAGCAGTGCCGCTTACACGCGTAACGCCCCCCTGTAGCAGTGCCGCTTACACGCGTAACGCCCCCCTGTAGCAGTGCCGCTTACACGCGTATCGCCCCCCTGTAGCAGTGCCGCTTACACGCATTATGCTGCAGTTACACATACACACACAACAGACACATACATACATACATATATATATATATATATATATATACACACACATACTGTACATACATTACACACATACACAGTCACACATATATACAGTATACACAGACACTGTATATATATATATATATATATACACACACACACACACACACACACACACACACACACACACACACACACACACACTCACTCACTCTCTTTCCAGACACTTACCTAATGACGTCTGGCTGACCGAAGCCGTAGCAGCTCATCCTCCTGCTGCAGCATGGTCCTGTCTAGCGCCGCCCCTTATTCCCATCTAGCTCCGCCCCCTTTGGCTCCCGCCCAGCCACTGAGTGTCACACAGGGGAGGGGGAGAGGAGGCTTTTTGCTACCGGCGCCGAGGGGAAGAGGAGGTTGTGTGCTGCTGGCGCCGCTGCATGTGTGACAGCAGCCGGCAGCAGCAGGGATAGCCGCATCAGCTCTGCACAGGAATGCAGAGCACGGAGAACGCCTCTCTTTCCTGGTGCCTCCCTGCACTGCATCCCTTTGCTGAGCGGCTAGCGCCGGGCCTGTGTGCAGTGTCACTGACACTGCACAGCACTCTCACCTTTTACATTGATTCAGCCAGTCACTCAGTTCTGCCAGCCAATCACTATTAGCACCAGTGTCCCAATGCGCCGCATTACAGGGAAGAAGACGCACTAAATAAACTACAGCTCCCAGCACCCCTTAGCGCCAAAGCATTAGAGCTGCTGGGAGCTGTAGTTTATTGAGTGTATCTTCTTCCCTGTAATGCGGCGCGTTGGGACACCGGCGCTAACAATAGTGACTGGCTGCTGTGCGAGTCTCCGGGAGAGCCACTGCCAAAGGGAGAACAGCAGCTTAGCTGCTGACAAGAGAAGCAGGATAAGCATTATCCGCTCCTCCCTCACTCACAGTATCTCCGGGCCCCATCCGCGGCACCCCCACACAGCCCTTCCAGCACCCGCGGTAGCTCCGGACCCCTTCCCCCACCCGCAGCAACCCCGCACCCGCCCCTCCTGACGCACCACCGCATTCGCCCCTCCCGGGGCACCCCCGCAACTGCTCCTCCCCCACCCGCGGTGGCTCCGGACCCCCACCTGCGGCACCACCGCACCAGCTCCTCCCACACCTGCGGCACCACCGCAACCTCCCCTCCCCGCGTCTTCCCCGCACCCACCACTCCCCCAACCAAAGCACCTTCTAGGTGATTCATCAGGCCCTGCGTGCGCTGTTCACCCCATTGCAAGGGGCTTCGACCCCTTAACCATTGCACGCCCTTTGCAATATTTCTCTGACGTCCTAAGTGGATGCTGGGGACTCCGTCAGGACCATGGGGATTAGCGGCTCCGCAGGAGACAGGGCACAAAACTAAAGCTTTAGGATCAGGTGGTGTGTACTGGCTCCTCCCCCTATGACCCTCCTCCAAGCCTCAGTTAGGTTTTTGTGCCCGTCCGAGCAGGGTGCAATCTAGGTGGCTCTCTTAAGGAGCTGCTTAGAAAAAGTTTTTAGGTTTCTTATTTTCAGTGAGTCCTGCTGGCAACAGGCTCACTGCATCGAGGGACTTAGGGGAGAGAAGTTCAACTCACCTGCGTGCAGGATGGATTGACTTCTTAGGCTACTGGCCACCATTAGCTCCAGAGGGAGTCGGAACACAGGTCTCACCCTGGGGTTCGTCCCGGAGCCGCGCCGCCGACCCCCCTTGCAGATGCTGAAGATTGAAGGTCCAGAAACCGGCGGCAGAAGGCTTTTCAGTCTTCATGAAGGTAGCGCACAGCACTGCAGCTGTGCGCCATTGTTGTCACACACTTCACACCAACGGTCACGGAGGGTGCAGGGCGTTGCTGGGGGCGCCCTGGGCAGCAATGTATAATACCTTATTCTGGCTAAAAATACATCACATATAGCCCCTGGAGGCTATATGGATGTATTTAACCCCTGCCAGGTCTCAGAAAAACGGGAGAAGAAGCCCGCCGAAGAGGGGGCGGGGCCTATTCTCCTCAGCACACAGCGCCATTTTCCCTCACAGAAAGGCTGGTGGGAAGGCTCCCAGGCTCTCCCTTGCACTGCACTACAGAAACAGGGTTAAAACAGAGAGGGGGGGCACTTATTTGGCGATATGTATATATATATATTAAAATGCTATAAGGGAAAAACACTTATATAAAGGTTGTCCCTGTATAATATAGCGTTTTTGGTGTGTGCTGGCAAACTCTCCCTCTGTCTCCCCAAAGGGCTAGTGGGGTCCTGTCCTCTATCAGAGCATTCCCTGTGTGTGTGCTGTGTGTCGGTACTTGTGTGTCGACATGTATGAGGACGATGTTGGTGAGGAGGCGGAGCAATTGCCGGTAATGGTGATGTCACTCTCTAGGGAGTCGACACCGGAATGGATGGCTTATTTAAGGAATTACGTGATAATGTCAACACGCTGCAAGGTCGGTTGACGACATGAGACGGCCGGCAAACCAATTAGTACCTGTCCAGGCGTCTAAAACACCGTCAGGGGCGTTAAAACGTCCTTTTACCTCAGTCGGTCGACACAGACACGGACACTGACTCCAGTGTCGACGGTGAAGAAACAAACGTATTTTCCTTTAGGGCCACACGTTACTTGTTAAGGGCAATGAAGGAGATGTTACATATTTCTGATACTACAAGTACCACAAAAAAGGGTATTATGTGGAGTGTGAAAAAACTACATGTGGTTTTTCCTGAATCAGATAAATTAAATGAAGTGTGTGATGATGCGTGGGTTTCCCCCGATAGAAAATTATTGGCGGTATACCTTTTCCCGCCAGAAGTTATGGCGCGTTGGGAAACACACCTTAGGGTGGATAAGGCGCTCACACGCTTATAAAAACAAGTGGCGTTACCGTCTCCAGATACGGACGCCCTCAAGGAGCCAACTGATAGGAGGTTGGAAAATATCCTAAAAAGTATATACACACATACTGGTGTTATACTGCGACCAGCGATCGCCTCAGCCTGGATGGGCAGCGCTGGGGTGGCTTGGTCGGATTCCCTGACTGGAAATATTGATACCCTTGACAGGGACAGTATTTTATTGACTATAGAGCATTTAAAAGATGCATTTCTATATATGCGAAACTCTGGCATCAAGAGTAAGTGCGATGTCCATATCTGCCAGACGATGTTTCTGGACACGACAGTGGTCAGGTGATGCAGATTCCAAACGGCACATGGAAGTATTTCCGTATAAAGGGGAGGAGTTATTTGGGGTCGGTCCATCGGACCTGGTGGCCACGGCAACAGCTAGAAAATCCACCTTTTTTACCCCAAGTCACATCTCAGCAGAAAAAGACATAGTCTTTTCAGCCTCAGTCCTTTCGTCCCCATAATATCTGCCCAGGGATAGAGGTAAGGGAAGAAGACTGCAGCAGGCAGCCCATTCCCAGGAACAGAAGCCTTCCACCGCTTCTGCCAAGTCCTCAGCATGACGCTGGGGCCGTACAAACAGGTGCGGTGGGGGGTCGTCTCAAGAGTTTCAGCACGCAGTGGGCTCACTCGCAAGTGGACCCCTGGATCCTACAAGTAGTATCCCAGGGGTACAGATTGGAAATTCGAGACGTCTCCCCCTCGCAGGTTCCTGAAGTTTGCTTTACCAACGTCTACCTCTGACAGGGAGGCAGTATTGGAAACAATTCACAAGCTGTATTCCCAGCAGGTGATAATCAAAGTACCCCTCCTACAACAAGTAAAGGGGTATTATTCCACACTATATTGTGGTACTGAAGCCAGACGGCTCGGTGAGACCTATTCTAAATGGAGTCACTCAGAGCAGTGATAGCGAACCAGGAAGAAGGGGACTATATGGTGTCCCTGGACATCAAGGATGCTTACCTCCATGTCCAAATTTGCCCTTCTCACAAAGGGTACCTCAGGTTCGTGGTACAAAACTGTCACTATCAGTTTCAGACGCTGCCGTTTGGATTGTCCACGGCACCCCGGGTCTTTACCAAGGTAATGGCCGAAATGATGATTCTTCTTCAAAGAAAAGGCGTCTTAATTATCCCTTACTTGGACGATCTCCTGATAAGGGCAAGGTCCAGAGAACAGTTGGAGGTCGGAGTAGCACTATCTCAAGTAGTTCTACGACAGCACGGGTTGATTCTAAATATTCCAAAATCGCAGCTGTCTCCGACGACATGTCTGCTGTCCCTAGGGATGATTCTGGACACAGTCCAGAAAAAGGTGTTTCTCCCGGATGAGAAAGCCAGGGAGTTATCCGAGCTAGTCAGGAACCTCCAAAAACCAGGAAAAGTGTCAGTGCATCATTGCACAAGGGTCCTGGGAAAAATGGTGGCTTCTTACGAAGCGATTCCATTCAGCAGATTTCACGCAAGAACTTTTCAGTGGGATCTGCTGGACAAATGGTCCGGATCGCATCTTCAGATGCATCAGCGGATAACCCTGTCTCCAAGGACAAGGGTGTCTCTTCTGTGGTGGCTGCAGAGTGCTCATCTACTAAAGTGCCACAGTTATGCATTCAGGACTGGGTCCTGGTGACCACGGATTCCAGCTTGAAAGGCTGGGGAGCAGTCACACAGGGGAAAAAAAAAAAAAAAAATTTCCAGGGAGTGTGATCAAGTCTGGGGACTTCTCTCCGCATAAATATACTGGAGCTAAGAGCAATTTACAATGCTCTAAGCTTAGCAAGACCTCTGCTTCAAGGTCAGCCGGTATTGATCCAGTGGGACAACATCACGGCAGTCGCCCACGTAAACAGACAGGGCGGCACAAGAAGCAGGAGGACAATGGCAGAAACTGCAAGGATTCTTCGCTGGGCGGAAAATCATGTGATAGCACTGTCAGCAGTTTTCATTCCGGGAGTGGACAACTGGGAAGCAGACTTCCTCAGCACGACCTCCACCCGGGAGAGTGGGGACTTCATCGAGAAGTTGTTTCCACATGATTGTGCACCGTTGGGAAAGACCAAAGGTGGACATGATGGCGTCCCGCCTGAACAAAAAACTGGACAGGTATTGCGCCAGGTCAAGAGACCCTCAGGAAATAGCTGTGGACGTTCTGGTAACACCATGGGTGTACCAGTCGGTGTATGTGTTCCCTCCTCTGCTTCTCATACCAAAGGTACTGAGAATTATAAGACGTAGAGGAGTAAGAACTATACTCGTGGCTCCGGATGGGCCAAGAAGGACTTGGTACCCGGAACTTCATGAGATGCTCACAGAGGACTCAGGGCCTCTGCCGATAAGAAGGGACTTGCTTCAGCAAGTACCATGTCTGTTCCAAGACTTACTGCGGGTGCGTTTGACGGCATGGCGGTTGAACGCCGGATCCTAAGGGAAAAAAAAAAAGGCATTCCGGAAGAGGTCATTCCTACCCTGGTCAAAGCCAGGAAGGAGGTGACCGCACAACATTATCACCACATGTGGCGAAAATATGTTGCGTGGTGTGAGGCCAGGAAGGCCCCACGAAGAAATTTCAACTCGGTCGATTCCTGCATTTCCTGCAAACAGGATTGTCTATGGGCCTCAAATTGGGGTCCATTAAGGTTCAAATTTCGTCCCTGTCGATTTTCTTCCAGAAAGAATTGGCTTCAGTTCCTGAAGTCCAGAAATTTGACAAGGGAGTACTGCATATACAACCCCCTTTTGTGCCTCCAGTGGCACTGTGGGATCTCAACGTAGTCCTGGGATTCCTCAAATCACGTTGGTTTAAACCGCTCAAATCTGTGGATTTGAAATATCTCACATGGAAAGTGACCATGATGTTGGCCCTGGCCTCGGCCAGGCGAGTGTCAGAATTGGCGGCTTTGTCTCACAAAAGCCCATATCTGATTGTCCATTCGGACAGGGCAGAGCTGCGGACTCGTCCCCAGTTTCTCCCTAAGGTGGTGTCAGCGTTTCATCTGAACCAGCTTATTGTGGTACCTGCGGCTACTAGAGACTTGGAGGACTCCAAGTTGCTAGATGTTGTCAGGGCCCTGAAAATATAGATTTCCAGGACGGCTGGAGTCAGGAAAACTGACTTGCTGTTATCCTGTATGCACCCAAAAAAAAACTGGGTGCTCTTGCTTCTAAGCAGACGATTGCTAGTTGAATGTGTAGTACAATTCAGCTTGCACATTCTGTGGCAGGACTGCCACAGCCAAAATATATAAATGCCCATTCCACAAGGAAGGTGGGCTCATCTTGGGCGACTGCCCGAGGGGTCTCGGCTTTACAACTTTGCCGAGCTGCTACTTGGTCAGGGGCACACCCTGGCTGAGGAGGACCTGGAGTTCTCTCACTCGGTGCTGCAGAGTCATCCGCACTCTCCCGCCCGTTTGGGAGCTTTGGTATAATCCCCATGGTCCTGACGGAGTCCCCAGCATCCACTTAGGACGTCAGAGAAAATAAGATTTTACTTACCGATAAATCTATTTCTCGTAGTCCGTAGTGGATGCTGGGCGCCCATCCCAAGTGCGGAATGTCTGCAATACTTGTACATAGTTATTGTTACAAAAAAATCGGGTTGTTATTGTTGTGAGCCGTCTGTTCAGAGGCTCCTACGTTTGTCATACTGTTAACTGGGTTTAGATCACAAGTTATACGGTGTGATTGGTGTGGCTGGTATGAGTCTTACCCGGGATTCAATATCCTTCCTTATTGTGTACGCTCGTCCGGGCACAGTATCCTAACTGAGGCTTGGAGGAGGGTCATAGGGGGAGGAGCCAGTACACACCACCTGATCCTAAAGCTTTAGTTTTGTGCCCTGTCTCCTGCGGAGCCGCTAATCCCCATGGTCCTGACGGAGTCCCCAGCATCCACTACGGACTACGAGAAATAGATTTATCGGTAAGTAAAATCTTATTTTAACCACTCACACAATTATGATTGGAGGTAATACTCCCATATAATACAAATATTGCACGCCACAAGGGTGTGCAAGGGTTAAGGGGGCGTAGCCCCTTACGACTGTGTGAAGAGCACCCCTAGGGCGCGATGTATTACCTAGTTCTTTGATAAGTGTGACCAGAACCCTGCGTCTTTTCATTAGCTAGGGAATTGTGGTGGGGGACAGCTTTTAAAACAGACAAGTGGTTGGGGTTGACTACAGCAACCAATCAGATTCTAGCTATCATTTCCAGACATTATAGACACAATCTAATTGGCTGCTATGGGCTGCACCACCACTTGTCTGTTTTAGAAGCTCTAGGCCAGTGATGGGAAACCTTGGCACTCCAGCTGTTGTTGAACTACAGTTCCCGGCATGCCCTGCTACAGTTTTAGCATGGCCAAATAGCAAAACTGTAGCAGGGCATAGTGGGATATGTAGTTCAACAACAGCTGGAGTGCAAAGGCTCCCAATCACTGCTCTAGTACATAAACATCGTATGTCTCTAATTATTTATTGGTAACTGATGCTTTTGCAGGGTAAGACAAATTTACCCGTGTCCCTTCAAGGGATTATGTAGGGTCCCCGCAAGGATGATCACTTAATTGAAATGTGTGATTTTTTTAAATGTATATCACATGCTTTGCTACAATTTATTTTACATAGAACTTCACATCTCGTGCAAATGTATACATTTTTAGAGCAACGTACGCACAATTTACTTACAAATCCGCATCAGACTTTGTGTGTGCAAACACAAATATTTGACTTCATACATACGGATGCATCCTCATACATCTAGCCTCCATACACCACGCAGCAGGAAAGGCCTGGCAGGTCCTGTGCAATTCTGCTAATGTTGAGCGTCTGTTTTTGCTGAAAATGTGTCTTAAGGTGCATACACAGTGGGCGTTTTTGCCCAGCGTGTATGCAGAGCGATGATGTGAACATCGCTGGGAGGAAAATCGCTCAGTGTATACACACTGAGCAATTTTTCGCCCCGGACCAGCAATGTTCACGGGGGTGAACCACTTTCCACAGTAAGAGACTGTGGAAAGTGGTTCACTCAGCTTATAAAAGAAGGCAATGTACGGCGGCGGCCAGCTGTGAGCGGGAGTGTGCATCAGCACTCACCGCCCGCCCATACACACTAGTCGATTTTGAGCTCAAAGTAGCTCAAAATGCCAAAAGTGATCTACTTTGAGCTCAAAATCGGCTAGTGTGTATGGGCCTTTAGGTGCAACACGATCTGTCTAGGATGCACCAGGAGACTTTGCTGATTAATTTGACATATGACACTTGTGTATTGTGTGTGACGGAGTCTGTATCTGGAGCACAACGGAAATTGTATAGGAAAAAGTTGTAGCACTTCGAGTACAGATTCAGTTGCTCGGTTGCATACAGATATACAAGTGTTACATATCTAATTAACCAACACTCTCCTGGTGCGTTCTATCTGTGTTGCGACTAAGAATCATTTTCGCCAAAAAAGATTCCCATCGCTAGCAGAGTCTCAAGAGACCTAGCACACCAAGAGGGGCTGTTTGGAGCACTATAGTAATGATGTATGAGGACACCTCTGTATCTAAGATGCTTCATGGAAACTACTAAGTTTTCAATAAAGCCACTGAAATTAAAGTAAGGAAAAAAAAGTCAAGGTAACATACCAACAAGGTTTTAGCATTTCCTCTTATTTACACTTACTACAAGTGAGGTTTCCTTGTAATGATACAAAGCACTAATTCTAACATTATGCCCGGGATAGATATGTGAAGCTGCAGATATAAAAAACAATGCTCTTTTACCATTACAGGTATCTGGGGCATTGGCGTTGCAACTCAAAAAGCTAACTTAAATCAGACCCCCTTGGGTCGAGATGTGCACAGCCTGGTGATGAGAAATGACGGGGCCATCTATCACAACAACGAGGAGAAGAGCAGGCTGCCGGCAAACAGCCTTCCTCAGGAGGGTGATGTAGTGGTGAGTAATCGCATTTATTACATAAATAAAACTGCATGACCGTCTTATGTAATGGCCATTCTCACTATAGCCTTGTAACGCTTATCAGACGCTGACTGCTTCTGAATGAAGACCAACGTTTTTTCTGTCCCATAATGTTTGGCATTGGAGATTAAAAGGGGGACTCTAAGCAAACTGGTTTCATTTATGTACAAGTGCACAAGGTCTCTTGGTCAGATTTAATAGAGACACTTTCTGGTACGAATGTTAGAACAAATCTCACATTGGATTGTCATGTTCAGGACTGCAGCAACATACATGAGAATGTTGTCCATTCACAAGGAACCAGTGACCTCATGAGCCTCTTCAGGAACAGTATTCATGAGACACTAGTTCTTACTCCTGGTTAAAAGCTTCTGGCCATCACTTACATTCTCATTCCAAAAACTGTCTGGTTATCTTTTGCTTCTCTTCTTAGATTCTAATATTCTTCACCGTATATCTTATGTCTCTGTAAAATGAAGTAGGAACATCAAAAACGATTGATTGGTTGCATGTATATGAGGTAGCAAGTACTTAAATCCAATGACACAATCCCTAGATCCCGTGTGAGTCTCAACTGTCTCATTGTCTGCTGATGTAGAAACCCTGCACCAATGGCTTCCTTTTATCATTTGTTGTGGTCCTGGCCTGTAGTCATTGGCTATTGGAAGTAGATGGAAACCTTTTTATCCAATCCGAAACTATGGTATATCTTTTATATATGATCAGGAGAGCAGAGCCTCAGTGTTTATTTTCTCTGAGTACTTCATCCTCATTCTTATTCCTAATTTCTCTATCGTCCTAGTGGATGCTGGGGTTCCTGAAAGGACCATGGGGAATAGCGGCTCCGCAGGAGACAGGGCACAAAAAGTAAAGCTTTAGGATCAGGTGGTGTGCACTGGCTCCTCCCCCTATGACCCTCCTCCAAGCCCCAGTTAGATTTTTGTGCCCGGCCGAGAAGGGTGCAATCTAGGTGGCTCTCCTAAAGAGCTGCTTAGAAAAGTTTAGCTTAGGTTTTTTATTTTACAGTGAGTCCTGCTGGCAACAGGATCACTGCAACGAGGGACTTAGGGGAGAAGAAGTGAACTCACCTGCGTGCAGGATGGATTGGCTTCTTAGGCTACTGGACATTAGCTCCAGAGGGACGATCACAGGTACAGCCTGGATGGTCACCGGAGCCTCGCCGCCGGCCCCCTTGCAGATGCTGAAACAAGAAGAAGGTCCAGAATCGGCGGCATGAAGACTCCTCAGTCTTCTTAATGTAGCGCACAGCACTGCAGCTGTGCGCCATTTCCTCTCAGCACACTTCACACGGCAGTCACTGAGGGTGCAGGGCGCTGGGAGGGGGGCGCCCTGGGAGGCAATGAAAACCTATTTTTGGCTAAAAATACCTCACATATAGCCTCCGGGGGCTATATGGAGATATTTAACCCCTGCCAGAATCCGTTAAGAGCGGGAGACTAGGCCGCCGAAAAAGGGGCGGGGCCTATCTCCTCAGCACACAGCGCCATTTTCCCTCACAGAAAGGCTGGAGGGAAGGCTCCCAGGCTCTCCCCTGCACTGCACTACAGAAACAGGGTTAAAACAGAGAGGGGGGGCACTAATTTGGCGTTAGAAATATATAAAAAAGATGCTATAAGGGAAAACACTTATATAAGGTTGTCCCTATATAATTATAGCGTTTTTGGTGTGTGCTGGCAAACTCTCCCTCTGTCTCTCCAAAGGGCTAGTAGGTCCTGTCCTCTATCAGAGCATTCCCTGTGTGTGTGCTGTGTGTCGGTACGTGTGTGTCGACATGTATGAGGACGATGTTGGTGAGGAGGCGGAGCAATTGCCTGTAATGGGGATGTCACTCTCTAGGGAGTCGACACCGGAATGGATGGCTTATTTAGGGAATTACGTGATAATGTCAACACGCGCCAAGGTCGGTTGACGACATGAGACGGCCGACAAACAATTAGTACCGGTCCAGACGTCTCAAAAACACCGTCAGGGGTTTTAAAACGCCCGTTTACTTTAGTCGGTCGACACAGACACAGACAGGGACACTGAATCCAGTGTCGACGGTGAATAAACAAACGTATTCCTTATTAGGGCCACACGTTAAGGGCAATGAAGGAGGTGTTACATATTTCTGATACTACAAGTACCACAAAAGAGGGTATTATGTGGGATGTGAAAAAACTACCGTAGTTTTTCCTGAATCAGATAAATTAAATGAAGTGTGTGAGGGCGGTATACCCTTTCCCGCCAGAAGTTAGGGCGCGTTGGGAAACACCCCTTAGGGTGGATAAGGCGCTCACACGCTTATCAGAACAAGTGGCGGTACCGTCTATAGATAGGGCCGTCCTCAAGGAGCCAGCTGACAGGAGGCTGGAAAAATATCATAAAAAGTATATACACACATACTGGTGTTATACTGCGACCAGCGATCGCCTCAGCCTGGATGTGCAGAGCTGGGGTGGCTTGGTCGGATTCCCTGACTAAAAATATTGATACCCTTGACAGGGACAGTATTTTATTGACTATAGAGCATTTAAAGGATGCATTTCTATATATGCGAGATGCACAGAGGGATATTTGCACTCTGGCATCAAGAGTAAGTGCGATGTCCATATCTGCCAGAAGATGTTTATGGACACGACAGTGGTCAGGTGATGCAGATTCCAAACGGCACAAAGGTGTATTGCCGTATAAAGGAAGAGGAGTTATTTGGGGTCGGTCCATCGGACCTGGTGGCCACGGCAACTGCTGGAAAATCCACCGTTTTTACCCTAAGTCACATCTCTGCAGAAAAAGACACCGTCTTTTCAGCTTCAGTCCTTTCGTCCCTATAAGAGTCATATCTGCCCAGGGATAGAGGAAAGGGAAGAAGACTGCAGCAGGCAGCCCATTCCCAGGAACAGAAGCGTTCCACCGCTTCTGACAAGCTCTCAGCATGACGCTGAGACCGTACAGGACCCCTGGATCCTACAAGTAGTATCCCAGGGGTACAGATTGGAATGTCGAGACGTTTCCCCTGCGCAGGCTCCTGAAGTCTGCTTTACCAAGGTCTCCCTCCGACAAGGAGGCAGTATGGGAAACAATTCACGAGCTGTATTCCCAGCAGGTGATAATTAAATTACCCCTCCTACAACAAGAAAAGGGGTATTATTCCACACTATATTGTGGTACTGAAGCCAGAAGGCTAGGTGAGACCTATTCTAAATCTAAAAAAATTTGAACACTTACAAAGGTTCAAATCAAGATGGAGTCACTCAGAGCAGTGATAACGAACCGGGAAGAAGGGGACTATCTGGTGTCCCGAGACATCAGGGATGCTTACCTCCATGTCCCAAATTTGCCCTTATCACTAAGGGTACCTCAGGTTCGTGGTACAGAACTGTCACTATCAGTTTCAGACGCTGCCGTTTGGATTGTCCACGGCACCCCGGGTCTTTACCAAGGTAATGGCCGAAATGATGGTTCTTCTTCGAAGAAAAGGCGTCTTAATTATCCCTTACTTGGACGATCTCCTGATAAGGGCAAAGTCCAGGGAACAGTTGGAGGTCGGAGTAGCACTATCTCGGATACTGTTACAACAGCAGGGGTGGATTCTAAATATTCCAAAATCGCAGCTGATCCCGACAACAAGTCTCCTGTGCTTAGGGATGATTCTGGACACAGTCCAGAAAAAGGTGTTTCTCCCGGAAGAGAAAGCCAGGGAGTTATCCGAGCTAGTCAGGAACCTCCTAAAATCAGTGCATCATTGCACAAGGGCCATGGTAAAAAAATGGTGACTTCCTTCGAAGCAATTCCAGTCGGCAGATTTCATGCAAGAACTTTTCAGTGGGATCTGCTGGACAAATGGTCCGGATCGCATCTTCAGATGCATCAGCGGATAACCCTATATCCAAGGACAAGGGTGTCTCTCCTGTGGTGGTTACAGAGTGCTCATCTTCTAGAGGGCCGCAGATTCGGCATTCAGTTTTGGATGTTGGTGACCACGGAGGCCAGCCCGAGAGGCTGGGGAGCAGTCACACAAGGAAAAAATTTCCAGGGAGTGTGATCAAGTCTGGAGACTTTTCTCCACATAAATATAGCTAAGGGTAAATTTATAATGCTCTAAGCTTAGCAAGACCTCTGCTTCAAGGTCAGCCGGTATTGATCCAGTGGGATAAAACATCACGGCAGTCGCCCACGTAAATAGACAGGGCGGCACAAGAAGCAGGCGGGCAGTGGCAAAAACTGCAAGGACTTTTCGCTGGGCGGAAAATCATGTGATAGCACTGTCAGCAGTGTTTCATTCCGGGAATGGAAACTGGGAAGCAGACTTCCTCAGTAGGCACGACCTCCACCCGGCAGAGTGGGAACTTCATGGGGAAGTTTTCCACATGATTGTAAACCGTTGGGAATTACCAAAGGTGGCCATGATGGCGTCCCGTCTGAACAAAAAACGGGACAGGTATTGCGCCAGGTTAAGAGACCCTCAGGCAATAGCTGTGGACGTTCTGGTAACACCGTGGGTGTACCAGTCGGTGTATGTGTTCCATCCTCTGCTTTTCATACCTAAGGTACTGAGAATTATAAGACGTAGAGGAGTAAGAACTATACTCATGGCTCCGGATTGGCCAAGAAGGACTTGGTACCCGGAACTTCAAGAGATGCTCACAGAGGACTTATGGCCTCTGCCGCTAAGAAGGGACTTGTTTCAGCAAGTACCATGTCTGTTCCAAGACTTACCGCAGCTGCGTTTGACGGCATGGCGGTGGAACGCCGGATCCTAAGGGAAAAGGCATTCAGGAAGAGGTCATTCCTACCCTGGTCAAAGCCAGAAAGGAGGTGACCGCACAACATTATCACCACATGTGGCGAAAATATGTTGCGTGGTGTGAGGCCAGGAAGGCCCCACGAAGAAATTTCAACTCGGTCGATTCCTGCATTTCCTGCAAACAGGAGTGTCTATGGGCCTGACAATGCTAAATTCCTTTGTCGTATAAACAACCCTTTATGAAGTCTAAGAACACTGTACGCTGCTTACTTAAGGAGTACCGTAAGGGTACGCTATTTGCGTAACGATCGCTCAGCCGTAGGCGAGACGCTCAAGCGTCACGTTCGCTCACGGCCCAGTGATCACAGGACAACACGTTATTGGTTATGACTAGAGTAATGATTCGCTATGGCGTAGCGGACGCTCGAGACCACGAGGAGGTCACCAGCGGCGCAGACGCTCACAACGCTATACCTTTATGTCTAAACCTTATACCAATGAAATGCACAGAATACCTTAATGTGAGTACAGGGTGTAAGTGCAACCTTGTGTAACCTGACTAACTACAAAGCTGCTTGAGCGTCACCGACGCTCAAGTGAACACTTAACACTATAGAAAATACACAGATACTGGTTTAGGGTCCAAAGCCTATTAACTGTATTATATCTAATATACTTGTAAAAGGGGATAACAGTACAAATGATACACTACAATATAACAGAGACTTCCTAACCAAAATACAATACTATCTAATACAATTCAATACTAGTCCAGGGGAGATGTGAGAGAAAAGAGAAAGGAGAGAGAGAGAGAGAAATGGAGAGAGATGAGAGAAATTTGCTCACAGTAAGACAATGATTACGGAGAGAAACTTACGCACAAGGGGAAACGATCGCATGCGCCTGGACATCCAGCACCCGATTTTCAGCAATGAGAACCGTTGAAGAGTGAGAGCTGGATGTGGTCGGCCTGCCTATTTATGCCCCACACACAATGCAATCCTACAGTCCCTACAATCCCATTGTCCATTGGACGTCGGAATTCGGCCCTGCATCATAACAAAAGGTCATAGGTTGATTCATACAGGTGGGCTGTGACGATTTCAAACAGCTCAGGTGGGTGGGGAACTAGGTTTCCCGCCGCATACCTGAGTATGAGTAAATAGTAGAAATGGACATAAACTTCTTATGTCCATAACTATTCGCACGAGCGATTAATACGCTCCAAACCAACACCGGAATATTGCTATTTAAATACTCTTCCGATGGGTACCAAACACTACTGCATGACTCCTGTTAGACCCTTCCTACGATACAAAGAGGGATTCCTCAGCTCAGGGACATTCTATATTAACCAAACTTTCAGAAACTATCAAAGGGATCATGATCTACAAACTACATTAATTGTGAAAATATGTAACGAATGAGTCGCACGCTACGACTACATAAACTCTACCGTAAATACGCATACCGTGCGCCCGCGGGTGCACGCTATTGCGGGTATGCGCCTTCACGGGAGAGCGTACGCATGCGCAGCGCGGACCAGTGTGCGGTGCAAATATGGCAGTGTGTATGGGGATATTTTTCTGACTTTGACAGTCCACCCTTTGGCAGTCAACAATAACTGCCACTTCCTGAAAACATTTCAAAAGGAGAAAAATATATGTCAGTGGTTAATTCATTTCCATGGTTGGGTGAGGGAGGAGAGAGGAGTAGGTGTGAAGAGGGTATGACCTAGTGAGAAAGCAGAAGCATGTGTGTATGAGTCCATGTTTGGAGGGTCATGTATCATCGTGCCGTACGTGTGGTAAATCAAGCTTCGAGGTATTGCGAAGTATACATTTGAATTCCTTCTTATCCCGTACTAAGGGCCTGTGGATGGGCTGTCAAACTCTACCGAGCTCTTTTCGGATTTTGAACAAAATGGGGAGCACATTTTAGTTGATGATACATGAATGGGGGGATATGTGATTGCTGATATCTGTGCCTGTATTCCCTATACTATGTGTGTTATTACCTGAGGGTTGTAGAGATGAAGGTGAAGAACACTTATGGAAAATGCAATGATATTCTATGTCAGGGAAATGTACATCTGTCGTTGAAGTTGTGTTCGGTATCTGTTGAGAGTCGTCTTCTTTGCGCTGTATTGCTCCTTGGGCATGAGCAAATAGCTTTGTCAGAGCCATTGGATTTACAAAAAATGTTGGGCTAGCGTGAGTTTAAAAATACTAGGGAAACTGGGGATCCATGGCAAAGTTCATCAAGTGTCCATATCATAGGTTGTCAAAACTTCATCTTTGGTGCTTGTCTGTTGTCTGTATAGCGTCTCGTCAACTTCCTCGTCCAAGGGGGTCTTCGTATCTTGGAGAAAAGCAGAAAAACAGGTGAAAGAAACGGACCGTATAATCGCATTTTCATCACATCATGGTTTCTATCATTGGGTCATAAATCAAATCCAGGTTAATTACAGTTTCCTCACTCCTCAAACTCATCACTCTTGTACTTTGTTTGCACCTCATTAAAGCCTGCCCGCATCTAAATATCAATCCAATAAATATAACACCTCCTAAGATACATAGTAGAAACTTTCTAACATCCATTATGACTCCTTGAGCCCAGTCTCCTAAACCGGAGAACCAATTTCGCGGGTTCAACCATGACACCCAACCAGTCAGCTCATTACCTACAGCAGCAAGGGTGAGATTGTGTTTTCGGCGAAATTCCCACTTCAATTGGAGAATGTCGTCCATCTTTTGGTCTATGACCTCTACCGGATCCTCGGTGCTATTTGTGATATACGTGCAACACTTTATGCCATACTGTGTTGCCAATGTAACACAATATCCGCCTGTTACTGCTGTAAGATAATTAAGAACCATCCTATGCTGAACTAGTTCTGTTTTATAAGCTTGAAGTTCTCTTCCAGTGTATCTAAACGTGTCATCATACATTTCAGTGATATTATCTAACAAATTGGCGAGTGCGGAAATGTATCTATAATTCATCACTCCTCGAGCGGTACGAGTGAAATCTAACGCTACCAGAACCTGAATCCCGGTGGATTCATGGATAAGATCAGAGGCCGGATGCTCTAACCTTTCTGACAGTTGTCTTTTAACTCGGTGCTCGTAATGAGTGTGAGTATAAGGAGCTTGGGCACCACAGTGTATGTCCTTCATTTTGTCATGTGTAACAGTCATCACTTCAGGCAATACTTTTCCAATATAACACAATCCTTCAGAGTTTGGGGCAAGCCACTTGTACGCCTTTCTCCCGCATATGAAATATGCATCATCGGGGAGAACATATGGGACGGAGAAGGACATTACCATGTTACAAACCTTCCAGGTGAAATCTCCTGACCCTAATTCTTCCATCTGCTTAATGCACGTATCAGTTTGTACGATATGTGCACAGTATCCTGGTGATACCTCTCCAACTCTAGTAATCCTATTTCCTAAGGTATATCGATACCGGAAAGATTTTCCTCTACTGGCTATGTGGCGTACAAGCTCTGTATCTGTAGGCATTCTATCTGCTCTGTGTGAAAAGGTCATGGTAAGGTTGCTCCATGACACTTCCCAATTTCCCGGCTTACGGGGATTGGAGATATTAAAACATAAGAGGGAACTATCCACATGGTATTGGTGGAGCTTCAAACTAGGAGGGCTGGAGATGTTAAACCTCCGGTCCACCGGTCTCCCACCACTTAGCTCAAGTACCTCCCCTAACGTTAAAGGAAATGGTACTAGCCCTGATTTGCTATGACCCTGAGGTACTTGAGAGCATACCCAACAATCTGTTTGGTTTAACACGTTACCCACTAAAGAGTGATAGTCACTCAATGGATGCCGGTCCATATGGATATTAAGACTGGATTGGCATTTCTTTATGCATCCATCTTCAACCATTGTCACAGAGCCTACAGATACAGTTTTTCTTTTTGAACTAACAATCCTTCAAAGAAAATGTTTACAGATAACATGGTTGTTAGATCGTGCCCGGTACTCGCCTTTGCTTGGTGATTGAGTTGCTATTGGAAATTTACACCTCCGTCTCAGTCATCAGGACCTTTCTGGATCCTTTCTCGACCTCACTGGTACTCTCACCGAAACAGACTGCTCTGGTCAACATCATGGTTAACAGAAAAATCCGGATCGCAGTCTCTTGGGGCAAGTCCATCTTACAGGAGGAGAAAAGAAGAAATTTGTAAAGGGGGCATAAGAAAACAGTTTGAGGGGGGGGGAGAGAACTTGTTACGATAATAAGTTCTCTCGTCTTGTTGTTCTTCTTGTTCTGCTGTCCTCTCAAAGGTGCTGTCTCTCAGTCTTCCAAACGAACATTCTGGTGATGCAATATTCCTTCCTAACCGGCGATCTTTCTGTAAGGAGAAAAAATCTGGCATTACCATTGGTCCAACTGAGGGGTGACATACCATCTTTAAACCATGGAAACATGAGTGGGAAGAGAGAGACAACAAAAAAACAAAAGAGATAGAGAACAATTCATGTGCATATATACATTACATAACTCGACAATAACCACCAATGAGAAAAGAGAAACAAAACATTTTTAAACATTGTCAACATTAAGAAAACATTGTTAGCATTAGAAAAACATTGTCAGACTTATTAGGCTGTCATATCTATGTGTCTACTGGTCTCCTTGAGCAGTCCCTCCCCACCAGCACCTGCATTACTCCACTGTCTGTATCTGGCCAGAAATACATTGTGGCGGAGGTCATGCTGGGGTTTGGTAGACTTCTACAAGGACCAAGTGGATATGCAATGTGTGAATTCTTACCACTACTCGTCAGAGATGGGGATAGAGAGAGAGAGAAGAAAAAAACATTTTTCACAAATACATTTACAACTTTTCACCTGGTCATTCCTGTGTCTTCAGTGAATGACCTCCCACTTTGTTAACCGTTACCTCAGGCTTACCATCAGTCCTAATGATCACCTTTCCTGACTATATATTATGGGTGTGGCCCAAAATTCTTCCTATATGATTCCTGATTATAATGGTGTGTGTTGTAATTTTGCTCATTTCTTGGTCTAGGGGGTCTAACTTTATGTGGGTTATTACAGTTGTTGGCATAATGCCCTTCTCTTCTACAATTGTAACAAATCCTTGGCTTTCTCCATGTGCTAGGGGCCTGGGGTTCCGGTCGACTTGATGCATTCTCTAGTGCTTGGATGTTCAGTGTCATCAACCGCTCTCCCTGCGCTTCCCTGGTTCTTTTGATATTTCGGTCATGCTCGATAGCGGACTCTCTTAATGCCGCCACCGAGATACCTCTCCAATGAGGTATTGAGGTTTGTACCCTAATTTTTAGTGTGTCTTTCAAGTTGCTCGCTAATACGGACACAGCTACCTCTCTGTGGTGTACATTAGTTTCAATGTCATCTATACCAGTGTACCTAGCCATATCCTGCAGAGCCCGGTGAAAATACTCTTCTGCGGATTCACCTTCTTTTTGTCTTATTGTATGGGGTACATTTGTTTGTGCGTGATATAAAACATTGTACGTACCTGTGGACACGACCTCACCTGACCCTCCGTTAGGGGGTTTGATTATTGCCTTTACCAATTTGGTCGCGTCCACCTGGATGTCTTGTAGGATGGCTTCTGGAAGAGGTGCCGACATCGTTCTGGGCTCACTTTCTTGTTTGTATTCCTGAGGGAAGTTTGACATGGGGTGCAACTTGCATAGGTTAATAGTTGTACATTCAACAACATTACAATAATCATTGTTACATTTGTTACACTTATTCTTATAATCTTTATTACAGTTGCTAAGAGCGTTTTTTATTGTTCCACCCTGTGCTTTTCTCCGCAACCACAATCCTCCCTGCTGCCATATCTCTCCCCTCAAGATAAGAGTCAGAAAGGTCAATTGAATCTCTTTGTAATTCACCTTCCTGTTGCCATAACTGCAAATAACCATGATGCTGAATTCGTCTCTTTGTTGGTTCAATGAGACATATCCTCCTCCTTAAATTTTGTAACACTTTTGGGCTAAAGCTGCCTATTCTTGGGAATTTGTCCCTGTCTTGTACAGTCATTCTCTCCCATTCATCACATAAAACTTCAGCGTGATTTCCATATTTCTCACACATCACATATCGTGCCGACCCGACTGGCCGGTTCCCTAAATCAACCCGAACCGAGGTTGATCGCCCCCTACCTGAACAACTGGCCCCCATAATCTGCAGGTGTTGCTTATTCCTCCTTGGATCTTTATCTCAAGGTTTTCAGCGAACCCTTACAAACAAACCAAGATGTCCTGGGCAGGCCGGCGGTGGCGGTTTACCAAGTACCCCACTCACTTCTCGCCCACGTTGGCCAGTACTGCAATCACTGTAACCAGAGCTGTTGTACCCAACTCAGGGCCCCTGTGAACCTGTGTTTACTGGAACATATGAGGGTTACCCGCAGGACACTTACTCTTTCCAGTAAAGGTGGGGTTGTTAGATAGTTCCTGAGTGACCAGCGAACTTCCCTTCCAAAAATAAAAAATTACACAAATCACGTCAGAATGTACAAATAGCGTTTGTGACCACTTTACTCTAATGGTATTAGGTCAGATTACTAACTACTGCACACAATTACGTGCGGTCCAATCGTTCAGTACATAAGCACTACTTGTCATGTACTGAAAGATCAATGGAATCGATGTTTCCGGCCGCGATTCCTTCAGCAAGAGCTTGTATGGCCTATATGGGTTCTGCACCAACACCCCAGGCGTTGTGCCTCTTGTACCTTTATAGCGGACCTCTTTGTCTATTTTACCTGTTACCTTATGACCTCCTGGTCTGTTACCGTCTGTTAATGACCTCCTGGTCTGTTACCTTATGACCTCCTGGTCTGTTACCTTATGGTCCGCTATACTCTAATGCTCAAATATTATTTAACCAGGGATGCCTCCCTAGCCACCGTATATGTCACTTACACGTGTGTCCCTTGACGAGTACCCGACTTTCCTTTTGGTTCAACCTCTAAGTTATATAAACTTATGTGATAAAAAAACACACTCACTCAACACATGTACACTTTGTTTCTATATCTATTTCTGCGCAGAAATTTTTTTTTTTTTCAGCCCAGCAGTGTTACCAATTTGGAGCAGGATCTGTTAGACTAAATTTCAGATTTTTCCAAAAATAGATTTGCGTTATTTACCGCGTCGCGTTATTTACCGCTGTGCGTTACTTATCGCCTTTGCGCTAATTATCGCTTTGCGCTAATTCAACTTTTCGTGACTTGAGCTACGTGGGCGTAACCGGACGCTACGTTGCGTAACGTACGCTGCGTGCGTCTGCCTTTGGATTGCGTACGCAAGTCTTTTGTTAGGGACACGTGTACGCAAAACAAAGATCCACCGTAACACAATTTCTATTTTTATCAATGTAGATGATCCCTGATCATCTACCGCACACCACACTGACTGCCTTATCTCCCAGACAAGCCGTGTGTTGGTCTATACTTTAACTATTACCTCTACTATGAAATAACAGCAAATCTCTTTTAGCACTTTCTATCAACTATAAAAATTGGCAAACAGGAATAGTGATATACGAAATTGAAAAAGAAATGCAGATATATATGTATGCGTGCGTGTATACGCAAGACAGAAGAGGAATAAAACAGTTTTAAAAGACACAAGCGTTTTGTTCTTACTTCCGGTTCCCGGATTCCTTCAGCACTCTTTATCTAAGCGAAGCAGACGCTTATCCCGTCAGCACTGCGAGACAACCTCCCACCCTTTGCTGGGGGATAATGTCTGCTGATCTACCTAGTGCAGATATGAGAAGGACAGGACGAGTCCCCCAATTGACAATGCTAAATTCCTTTGTCGTATAAACAACCCTTTATGAAGTCTAAGAACACTGTACGCTGCTTACTTAAGGAGTACCGTAAGGGTACGCTATTTGCGTAACGATCGCTCAGCCGTAGGCGAGACGCTCAAGCGTCACGTTCGCTCACGGCCCAGTGATCACAGGACAACACGTTATTGGTTATGACTAGAGTAATGATTCGCTATGGCGTAGCGGACGCTCGAGACCACGAGGAGGTCACCAGCGGCGCAGACGCTCACAACGCTATACCTTTATGTCTAAACCTTATACCAATGAAATGCACAGAATACCTTAATGTGAGTACAGGGTGTAAGTGCAACCTTGTGTAACCTGACTAACTACAAAGCTGCTTGAGCGTCACCGACGCTCAAGTGAACACTTAACACTATAGAAAATACACAGATACTGGTTTAGGGTCCAAAGCCTATTAACTGTATTATATCTAATATACTTGTAAAAGGGGATAACAGTACAAATGATACACTACAATATAACAGAGACTTCCTAACCAAAATACAATACTATCTAATACAATTCAATACTAGTCCAGGGGAGATGTGAGAGAAAAGAGAAAGGAGAGAGAGAGAGAGAAATGGAGAGAGATGAGAGAAATTTGCTCACAGTAAGACAATGATTACGGAGAGAAACTTACGCACAAGGGGAAACGATCGCATGCGCCTGGACATCCAGCACCCGATTTTCAGCAATGAGAACCGTTGAAGAGTGAGAGCTGGATGTGGTCGGCCTGCCTATTTATGCCCCACACACAATGCAATCCTACAGTCCCTACAATCCCATTGTCCATTGGACGTCGGAATTCGGCCCTGCATCATAACAAAAGGTCATAGGTTGATTCATACAGGTGGGCTGTGACGATTTCAAACAGCTCAGGTGGGTGGGGAACTAGGTTTCCCGCCGCATACCTGAGTATGAGTAAATAGTAGAAATGGACATAAACTTCTTATGTCCATAACTATTCGCACGAGCGATTAATACGCTCCAAACCAACACCGGAATATTGCTATTTAAATACTCTTCCGATGGGTACCAAACACTACTGCATGACTCCTGTTAGACCCTTCCTACGATACAAAGAGGGATTCCTCAGCTCAGGGACATTCTATATTAACCAAACTTTCAGAAACTATCAAAGGGATCATGATCTACAAACTACATTAATTGTGAAAATATGTAACGAATGAGTCGCACGCTACGACTACATAAACTCTACCGTAAATACGCATACCGTGCGCCCGCGGGTGCACGCTATTGCGGGTATGCGCCTTCACGGGAGAGCGTACGCATGCGCAGCGCGGACCAGTGTGCGGTGCAAATATGGCAGTGTGTATGGGGATATTTTTCTGACTTTGACAGGCCTCAAATTGGGGTCCATTAAGGTTCAAATTTCGGCCCTGTCGATTTTTCTTCCAGAAAGAATTGGCTTCAGTTCCTGAAGTCCAGAAGTTTGTCAAGGGAGTATTGCATATACAACCCCCTTTTGTGCCTCCAGTGGCACTGTGGGATCTCAACGTAGTTCTGGGATTCCTCAAAACACATTGGTTTAAAACCAGTCAAATCTGTGGATTTGAAGCATCTCACATGAAAAGTGAACATGCTCTTGGACCTGGCCTGGACCAGGCGAGTGTCAAATTGGTGGTTTTTTTCTCAAAAAAGCCCATATCTGTTTGTCCATTCGGACAGGGCAGAGCTGCGGACTCGTCCCCAGTTCTCTCCCTAAGGTGGTGTCAGTGTTTCACCTGAACCAGCTTATTGTGGTGTCTTGCGCCTACTAGGGACTTGGAGGACTCCAAGTTGCTAGATGTGGTCAGGGCCCTGAAAATATAGGTTCCAGGACGGCTGGAGTCAGGAAAACTGACTTGCTGTTATCCTGTATGCACCCAACAAACTGGGTGCTCTTGCTTTTAAGCAGACTTTTGCTAGTTGGATGTGTAATACAATTCAGCTTGCACATTCTGTGGCAGGCCTGCCACAGCCAAAATATGTAAATGCCCATTCCACAAGGAAGGTGGGCTCATCTTGGGCGGCTGCCCGAGGGGTCTCGGCTTTACAACTCTGCCGAGCGGCTATTTAGTCAGGGGCAAACACGTTTGTAAAATCCTACAAATTTGATACCCTGGCTAAGGAGGACCTGGAGTTCTCTCATTCGGTGCTGCAGAGTCATCCGCACTCTCCCGCCCGTTTGGGAGCTTTGGTATAATCCCCATGGTCCTTTCAGGAACCCCAGCATCCACTAGGACGATAGAGAAAATAAGAATTTACTTACCGATAATTCTATTTCTCGGAGTCCGTAGTGGATGCTGGGCGCCCATCCCAAGTGCGGATTATCTGCATTACTTGTACATAGTTACAAAAATCGGGTTATTATTTGTTGTGAGCCATCTTTTCAGAGGCTCCGCTGTTATCATACTGTTAACTGGGTTCAGATCACAGGTTGTACAGTGTGATTGGTGTGGCTGGTATGAGTCTTACCCGGGATTCGTAAATCCTTCCTTATTGTGTACGCTCGTCCGGGCACAGTATCCTAACTGAGGCTTGGAGGAGGGTCATAGGGGGAGGAGCCAGTGCACACCACCTGATCCTAAAGCTTTACTTTTTGTGCCCTGTCTCCTGCGGAGCCGCTATTCCCCATGGTCCTTTCAGGAACCCCAGCATCCACTACGGACTCCGAGAAATAGAATTATCGGTAAGTAAATTCTTATTATATACTGTCTATACGCTCTCTTCATTTATATCAGTTGTTACAGAATCTAATTTACAGCGCCTGATTCTCATCATTTACATTTGCACCTAGGATTTTTTTGCCAAAGAAGCACATTCATACATATTAGCAGGTGAATTATGCTGCAAATTTCTGTAAAAAGGTTTAGAAATGGTAGTTCTTATACTACATGTATGTGCTTTGGTACATCAGCGGTGAATTTGTAAAGCATAAGAGACAGTGAAGGTTAAAGTGCTACTAACTGCCCCATATATACTGTATATAGTAGACAAACAACATATACCATATTTCTCTAACGTCCTAGTGGATGCTGGGGACTCCGAAAGGACCATGGGGAATAGCGGCTCCGCAGGAGACTGGGCACAAAAGTAAAAAGCTTTAGGACTACCTGGTGTGCACTGGCTCCTCCCCCTATGACCCTCCTCCAAGCCTCAGTTAGATTTTTGTGCCCGAACGAGACGGGTGCAGGCTAAGGGGCTCTCCTGAGCTGCTTAGTGTAAAAGTTTAAAGTAGGTTTTTTATTTTCAGTGAGACCTGCTGGCAACAGGCTCACTGCACCGAGGGACTAAGGGGAGAAGAAGCGAACTCACCTGCGTGCAGAGTGGATTGGGCTTCTTAGGCTACTGGACATTGGCTCCAGAGGGACGATCACAGGCCCAGCCATGGATGGGTCCCAGAGCCGCGCCGCCGGCCCCCTTACAGAGCCAGAAGACTGGAGAGGTCCGGAAAATCGGTGGCAGAAGACGTCCTGTCTTCAATAAGGTAGCGCACAGCACCGCAGCTGTGCGCCATTGCTCTCAGCACACTTCACACTCCGGTCACTGAGGGTGCAGGGCGCTGGGGGGGTGCCCTGAGACGCAATAAAACACCTTTTTTTGGCAAAAAATACATCACATATAGCTCCTGGGCTATATGGATGCATTTAACCCCTGCCAATTTTTCCATAAAAAAGCGGGAGAAAGGCCGCCGAGAAGGGGGCGGAGCCTATCTCTTCAGCACACTGGCGCCATTTTTTCCTCACAGCTCCGTTGGAGGAAGGCTCCCTGACTCTCCCCTGCAGTCCTGCACTACAGAAACAGGGTAAAACAAGAGAGGGGGGGCACTAAATTGGCATATTAATATATACAGCAGCTATATTACGGAAAAACACTTATATAAGGTTATCCCTATATATATATATATATATATATATATATATATATAGCGCTCTGGTGTGTGCTGGCAAACTCTCCCTCTGTCTCCCCAAAGGGCTAGTGGGGTCCTGTCCTCTATCAGAGCATTCCCTGTGTGTGTGCTGTGTGTCGGTACGTTGTGTCGACATGTATGAGGAGGAAAATGGTGTGGAGGCGGAGCAATTGCCTGTGTTAGTGATGTCACCCCCTAGGGAGTCGACACCTGTCTGGATGGTCTTATGGAAAGAATTACGTGATAGTGTCAGCACTTTACAAAAGACTGTTGACGACATGAGACAGCCGGCAAATCAGTTAATACCTGTACAGGCGTCTCAAACACCGTCAGGGACTCTAAAGCGCCCGTTACCTCAGGTCGATACAGACACGGACACTGACTCCAGTGTCGACGGTGAGGAAACAAACGTATTTTCCAGTAGGGCCACACGTTACATGATCACGGCAATGAAGGAGGTTTTGAACATTTCTGATACTACAAGTACCACAAAAAAGGGTATTATGTGGGGTGTGAAAAAACTACCCGTCAGATGAATTAAATGAGGTGTGTGATGAAGCGTGGGTTTCCCCCGATAAAAAACTGCTAATTTCTAAAAAATTATTGGCATTATACCCTTTCCCGCCAGAGGTTAGGGCACGTTGGGAAACACCCCCTAGGGTAGATAAGGCGCTCACACGCTTATCAAAACAAGTGGCGTTACCGTCTCCTGATACGGCCGCCCTCAAGGAACCAGCTGATAGGAAGCTGGAAAATATCCTAAAAAGTATATACACACATACTGGTATTATACTGCGACCAGCAATCGCCTCAGCCTGGATGTGCAGTGCTGGGGTGGCTTGGTCGGATTCCCTGACTGAAAATATTGATACCCTGGACAGGGACAATATATTATTGACTATAGAGCATTTAAAGGATGCATTTCTATATATGCGAGATGCACAGAGGGATATTTGCACTCTGGCATCAAGAGTAAGTGCGATGTCCATTTCTGCCAGAAGAGGATTATGGACGCGACAGTGGTCAGGGGATGCGGATTCCAAACGGCATATGGAAGTATTGCCGTATAAAGGGGAGGAGTTATTTGGGGTCGGTCTATCGGACCTGGTGGCCACGGCAACGGCTGGGAAATCCACCTTTTTACCCCAAGTCACCTCGCAGCAGAAAAAGATACCGTCTTTTCAGGCTCAGTCCTTTCGTCCCCATAAGGGCAAGCGGGCAAAAGGCCACTCATATCTGCCCCGGGGCAGAGGAAGGGGAAAAAGACTGCAGCAGACAGCCTCTTCCCACGAACAGAAGCCCTCCCCCGCTTCTGCCAAGTCCTCAGCATGACGCTGGGGCCTTACAAGCGGACTCGGGCACGGTGGGGGCCCGTCTCAAGAATTTCTGCGCGCAGTGGGCTCACTCGCAAGTGGACCCCTGGATCCTGCAGGTAGTATCCCAGGGGTACAAATTGGAATTCGAGACGTCTCCCCCTCGCCGGTTCCTGAAGTCTGCTTTACCAACGTCTCCCCCCGACAGGGAGGCGGTATTGGAAGCCATTCACAGGCTGTATTCCCAGCAAGTGATAATCAAGGTACCCCTCCTACAACAGGGAAAGGGGTATTATTCCACGCTGTTTGTGGTACCGAAGCCGGACGGCTCGGTGAGACCTATTTTAAATCTGAAATCCTTGAACACTTACATAAAAAGGTTCAAATTCAAGATGGAATCACTCAGAGCAGTGATAGCGAACCTGGAAGAAGGGGACTATATGGTGTCTCTGGACATCAAGGATGCTTACCTCCATGTCCCAATTTGCCCTTCTCACCAAGGGTACCTCAGGTTTGTGGTACAGAACTGTCACTATCAGTTTCAGACGCTGCCGTTTGGATTGTCCACGGCACCCCGGGTCTTTACCAAGGTAATGGCCGAAATGATGATTCTTCTTCGAAGAAAAGGCGTCTTAATTATCCCTTACTTGGACGATCTCCTGATAAGGGCAAGGTCCAGAGAACAGTTAGAGGTCGGAGTAGCACTATCTCAAGTAGTACTACGACAGCACGGATGGATTCTAAATTCCAAAATCGCAGCTGATTCCGACGACACGTCTGCTGTTCCTAGGAATGATTCTGGACACAGTACAGAAAAAGGTGTTTCTCCCGGAAGAGAGAGCCAGGGAGTTATACGACCTAGTCAGGAACCTCCTAAGACCAGGCCAAGTGTCAGTACATCAATGCACAAGGGTCCTGGGAAAGATGGTGGCTTCTTACGAAGCGATTCCATTCGGCAGATTCCACGCAAGAACTTTTCAGTGGGATCTGCTGGACAAATGGTCCGGATCGCATCTTCAAATGCATCAGCGGATAACCCTGTCTCCAAGGACAAGGGTGTCTCTCCTGTGGTGGTTACAGAGTGCTCATCTCCTAGAGGGCCGCAGATTCGGCATTCAGGATTGGGTCCTGGTGACCACGGATGCCAGCCTGAGAGGCTGGGGAGCAGTCACACAGGGAAGAAATTCCAGGGCTTGTGGTCAAGCATGGAAACGTCACTTCACATAAATATCCTGGAACTAAGGGCCATTTACAATGCCCTAAGTCAGGCAAGACCTCTGCTTCAGGGTCAGCCGGTGTTGATCCAGTCGGACAACATCACGGCAGTCGCCCACGTAAACAGACAGGGCGGCACAAGAAGCAGGAGGGCAATGACGGAAGTGGCAAGGATTCTTCGCTGGGCGGAAAATCATGTGATAGCACTGTCAGCAGTGTTCATTCCGGGAGTGGACAACTGGGAAGCAGACTTCCTCAGCAGACACGATCTTCACCCGGGGGAGTGGGGACTTCACCCAGAAGTCTTCCACATGATTGTGAACCGTTGGGAAAAACCAAAGGTGGACATGATGGCGTCCCGCCTCAACAAAAAACTGGACAGATATTGCGCCAGGTCAAGGGACCCTCAGGCAATAGCTGTGGACGCTCTGGTAACACCGTGGGTGTACCAGTCAGTGTATGTGTTCCCTCCTCTTCCTCTCATACCAAAAGTACTGAGAATCATAAGAAGGAGAGGAGTAAAGACTATACTCGTGGCTCCGGATTGGCCAAGAAGGACTTGGTACCCGGAAATTCAAGAGATGCTCACGGAAGACCCGTGGCCTCTACCTCTAAGAAAGGACCTGCTCCAGCAGGGACCATGTCTGTTCCAAGACTTACCGCGACTGCGTTTGACGGCATGGCGGTTGAACGCCGGATCCTGAAGGAAAAAGGCATTCCGGATGAAGTCATCCCTACCCTGATCAAAGCCAGGAAGGATGTAACCGTACAACATTATCACCGTATTTGGCGTAAATATGTTGCGTGGTGCGAGGCCAGGAAGGCCCCTACAGAGGAATTTCAACTGGGTCGATTCCTGCATTTCCTGCAAACAGGACTGTCTATGGGCCTCAAATTAGGGTCCATTAAGGTTCAAATTTCGGCCCTGTCAATATTCTTCCAAAAAGAACTAGCTTCTGTTCCTGAAGTTCAGACGTTTGTCAAGGGAGTACTGCATATACAGCCTCCTTTTGTGCCTCCAGTGGCACCTTGGGATCTCAATGTAGTTTTGGGATTCCTAAAATCACATTGGTTTGAACCACTCACCACTGTGGACTTAAAATATCTCACATGGAAAGTGGTAATGCTGTTAGCCCTGGCTTCAGCCAGGCGTGTCTCAGAATTGGCGGCTTTATCCTATAAAAGCCCTTACCTAATTTTTCATACGGACAGGGCAGAATTGAGGACTCGTCCTCAATTTCTCCCTAAGGTGGTTTCAGCATTTCACTTAAACCAGCCTATTGTGGTGCCTGCGGCCACTAGGGACTTGGAGGATTCCAAGTTGCTGGACGTAGTCAGGGCCCTGAAAATATATGTTTCCAGGACGGCTGGAGTCAGAAAATCTGACTCGCTGTTTATCCTGTATGCACCCAACAAGCTGGGTGCTCCTGCTTCTAAGCAGACGATTGCTCGTTGGATTTGTAGTACAATTCAGCTTGCACATTCTGTGGCAGGCCTGCCACAGCCAAAATCTGTAAAAGCCCATTCCACACGGAAAGTGGGCTCATCTTGGGCGGCTGCCCGAGGGGTCTCGGCTTTACAACTTTGCCGAGCAGCTACTTGGTCAGGGGCAAACACGTTTGCTAAATTCTACAAATTTGATACCCTGGCTGAGGAGGACCTGGAGTTCTCTCATTCGGTGCTGCAGAGTCATCCGCACTCTCCCGCCCGTTTGGGAGCTTTGGTATAATCCCCATGGTCCTTTCGGAGTCCCCAGCATCCACTAGGACGTTAGAGAAAATAAGAATTTACTTACCGATAATTCTATTTCTCATAGTCCGTAGTGGATGCTGGGCGCCCATCCCAAGTGCGGATTGTCTGCATTACTTGTACATAGTTATTGTTACAAAAATCGGGTTATTGTTGTTGTGAGCCATCTTTTCAGAGGCTCCTCTGTTATCATGCTGTTAACTGGGTTCAGATCACAAGTTGTACGGTGTGATTGGTGTGGCTGGTATGAGTCTTACCCGGGATTCAAAATCCTTCCTTATTGTGTACGCTCGTCCGGGCACAGTATCCTAACTGAGGCTTGGAGGAGGGTCATAGGGGGAGGAGCCAGTGCACACCTGGTAGTCCTAAAGCTTTTTACTTTTGTGCCCAGTCTCCTGCGGAGCCGCTATTCCCCATGGTCCTTTCGGAGTCCCCAGCATCCACTACGGACTATGAGAAATAGAATTATCGGTAAGTAAATTCTTATTTTTAAATACAGTTAAGGAGTAATATTCTAAGAATGAGAACCATGTGGAATATGTTCAAAGTGCAATTTTATTTTATATTTTGTTACAAATTAATATTACGTTTTTAGTGACCATTTTACGATTTTGCAGCATTTTTATTTTAATATGCCGGAATGCTGCCAGAGAGATGAGCTTCAGCCTGTTGCATAGTGGCCAGTAACTCTTTATATCTGTGGCACAATCCGTTCTAATGTTTGCACGTTTTCATGATGCTTACGTATTTAACCTTGTTTTCATTATGTCTCGTTCTGAGGATCAGGCCAGTAGTAAGTTCATACTTTTATCATTTGAAAACTGAACAATAGTTTTTTTCTTTCCTTAGGGTATCACCTATGACCATGTAGAGTTAAATGTTTATCTAAATGGAAAGAATATGCATTGTCCTGCGTCTGGCATAAGAGGGACTGTGTATCCTGTTGTGTATGGTAAGTCCAAGTAGTAAAAGAGAAAATAGAACAATCAGGCTGGCATTTTCAATTCGTTTTGTGTCATTTATAGGATAAAGGTCTGGGAAGCTGTATGGGGTCATTCTATAGCCCTGCTGTGGAGTGGGTTCCATTTTGAGTCTGTTAGATCCTATTAATATTTATTTATTACTTAACAGTTTCTTGTATAGCGCAGCAAATTCCGTTGCGCTTTACAACTGGACACAATTAGAAGACAAAACTGGGTAAAAACAAACAGTCATGGAGGGAGGAGGGCCCTGCTCGCAAGCTTACAATCTTAATATAATATAAATGAAAATTTAAGGGGAAAAAAACGAAAACCATTAGCCTTAAGACCAACACCAGAAACTGTAAAAGTGTGTGTGTGTGTGTGTGTGTGTGTGTGTGTGTGTGTGTGTGTGTATAGATAGATAGATAGATAGATAGATATAGATACTTTATGGCTCTGGATGAACTCGGAGCCCACGTAGGAAACAGAACAATAATTAGTGGGGGGAGGTCAGGGACAGGTACAGAAAAACAGGACAGTTGTGAGACATGCATCAGCAGTACACTCGCAGTGCCTTCTATTAACACTGTTCCTTCTTCTAGTGGATGACAGCGCGATCCTGGATTGTCAGTTCAGCGAGTTCTATCACACACCCCCAGCTGGGTTTGAGAAAATATTGTTTGAGCAGCAGATTTTCTAAAGACTGGATATCATCAGCGTTCCCAAAGCCTCTATTTCTTAAAACTGCACGATGCCTACTGACAATGTACTTTGTATTTATATCTCACTGGGTGCAGGCCTTTCAGATCTTGTGTGTACTGTAAGTAGTTTATAAAGTGTCATCTGTCTGCTGGGCCCACCATCTAGAAATTCCTTTGAACCCTTACCTGATATTTTTGTGATGTGTAAAGTATTTTTCTGCCAGTGTCTCTCTCATTGTAAATATAACCTTTTAGCCAGTATCTCATTGAATCTCTTCGCATTGATTCAGTATTATCTGAAATCTTATATATCACACCCGCATTGTGTATTCACAGAGGGGGGGTTTCAGTGATACCTACATACTGTTTGTTCACCAAACAGGTTTATTTGTTTCAATTGTGGCAGCTTTCGTATATCTGAAACGTGGGTGTGGCCCTGTGTTTCGATGGGCACCGCAGTACTGTGCCTGTGTTTGCTGCTTGCTGAGATTCCAGTCCCAGAGTGCCTTATGACTTTGTGCTCATGTCACAGACAGTGTGATTGCACACAGTAATGCACCTATGCTGGACAAGCTGATGAACGCTCCATTGTGTACATTGTGCATGGATTCTTACGTTTGTACTGAACTGTAACGCTGACAGACGTTTGTGCACTAGTGGCCTGTTGGTAATCTGTCCGCCATGTTCCGCTGTGATATTTAGGACAGGGCTGTCACATGAGGCACACTGGGATTTCCAAAGTCGTTTTTTTTTTTGACCGTTAATTTAATTGGTTTATAAAAAGACAACACTAGTGCATGATGATTCTGTACACAAGTTACTGAATATACTTTTCTATAGGCAGCACAGAAATGGAAGCATTGCAGTATACAGAGTAACACCATTATTTGGGGATAACGATTGATGCAATGATCTTATAATGGCAGTGCTTTGGGCTCTATTCCAGAACAAGGCTCCAGTCCTCAGTGGCTGTAAGCAGGACATAGGTCAGGGTTAATTTGTCCAGAGAATTAGCACTTGTTATTTTAGTGAATGTATCTGACTTCAGAGAGAACTTTTAAATTAGAAGTGCTTGCCGCTATTGCTCCAGTCACTTTAACCCTGTAATCATTATGGACCTTTTTAAATATGTTTTGCAATATGCACAGGAGCTGGGTTTGTTCCCTAGCAATGCCCTTTCCATTTCTCCCACTGACCCGCTTAGCACTGACCATTCATCTGCAGTTCTGTAACTGCTGAGGTTCAACTGTTTACAGGATAGAGCTGCAGATGAGTGGTACCCAACTAGTTGTTAAGAAAGTCATGTATACACCTTGTGTGAGCTGGACTGAGACAGACAAGGAGCACATCATACTGGCATTAATGCTCATACTTCCAAATATTCCTAAATACTGTAATCCGGGAACAATCTGTGAAGTCTGGAGGTGTATTGGAGGCTGTAACGGGGGTAATTATAGAAGTAACAGCAAAAAAGTGCACATTTTACTCATGTCGCATTTGAAATCGAGAAAACAAAACCAGTGAATGTTGTGGTGTGTGTAGTGCCTCATGGGGATGTTTTTATTCTTTTACTTTCTTCTACACACACCCATTAATTTCTTATTGGGTAAATGTAAATCTAATTAAGGCTTCTGCAACCCATATTAATTGCTTACTAATGTGATTCTATTTATAATCTATATAGAGCAAGGTTCTATGGAGAAAATGTTTTTTCAGAACGTCTGTAAACATGTTCACCCTTCTCTGCTTCTCTGGCATTTCTCATGGGTAATGCTACGTGAACTTGTGAATGTGTCAAGACATCCAGTTTTGTAGAGTATAATTTAAAACATTTTTATATATATATATACACACACACACACACAATATGTAGAGGTCCATGTATGTAACAGCAAACCACTCTTGGTAGCAAAATTTTAATCCTTTTAATTTAAAATGGATTCAAATTTTGCTACCAAGAGTGGCGTGCTGGTACATGCGTGGACTTCTACAAATTGTTGATACATTAAGTGATCACCGGGCACCCACATGATTGTTTTGGAGGTGTGTGCAAAGTGGCTCCGGTGCCCTCCTTAGGGGTTATGCAGCCCCAATATAAGCCAGGTGTAAAGGCGGCATTTGAAGACTTCCATAGCCAGGTAAAGTTTAGCAAATGTGCATTTATTCTTCAGCGTTTCGGGGGCCGAACCCCCTTCATCATGAAAACACACAAGTGAAAATAGCACACATCAAATCTTAAATTACTTTCCCCCCCAGGACCGCCAACCCCCGCCGCGGGCACGCTGTGCACGACCGTGACCGGAAGCATATGTCCGTGACCGGTCTAAACAGTATGTGTCAGTATATCTATCTTGCAGCCCATCAGACGATTTAAGAATAGCCATCAGCTTTGATTCAACATGCAACTGTTGTATTTTTCTGAATGTAGAACAACAAATTCATGTCCTTTCCGCTGCGGGTGCATCTATTGATCTTGGCATTTGCTGTAACGTGGAGACATTGACACATTTGGTGACTCGACACTTGTGCAGTGGCATTTGGTATGTTAGCCAATGACATTAAGGAACAGTGTGCTCAGACCCTATACAGTACAGCGAGTTATCAGGGCCAGCACATCTCTTCCCCGGAGATGCCTAAAGAGGACAAAGCCAGGAGTGCTTGAATCTTTGATTTATATTTGTAGAAGGAAAACTTATAAGGCAATATTCAATTGTTTGTCACTCCTGATCTCCTGTCTAAAGAGATTGAAGGGGGTGATATTCAAATGTTTCTTTTTATCGTGCTTTTCATGCCAGAGAAAAAGTCAGCAAAAAAGTCCCACTTGAACGCTCAAACGGGTTACTGTTTGCTAATTTCAGCCCACCTCCTCAAGGGAGTGCAAGCATGGATGGAGCAACAATTCAGTGGCTTCGTTGGTAGCCATCTACTGGCTGTCGGCAGGAGAAACTATAGAATATCGCCCATTCTATTCTTTGTTTAGGCAAAAACAAACCTAGAGTTGTTGAATACCTATTTTTTATGTGATATTGAGTTACTGTTTTATTGAACACAGTTGTGAAAACTACTGTATGAAAGCAATTTGATTTGTTCCTATAGGCAGCGCCACTGTTTTCCTGTGCAAATGAGGCAGGTTTACTGCCACCAAATATTTGGAATCTTATTGAATTGTGATTTCTGCAAGTCTGCTGTAGAAACTATGGGGTCAATCCAATTATCCGCGAATACATTGCGTGTGCCAGTCAGCGCAACAACAGCCGCACTATACGGGCAGTCCGAACTTGCACAAAACTGCTTGCAGCCCCATAGGACTGTGAGTTTAAAATTGGCAAATTTGGGCTCAGAGCAGGCCTTTGCAGTTAACTGAATGGACCCCTATGTGTGTAGTCTCTATTTGGAAATTTAATACAACCGTACTCCTTACTCTTAAATCAAATATAGGTCACCATCTCCATTTTTAAAATGAAAGTCAAAGTGTATTAGGTGGAGCTTAAACATAGTGGTGGGGGATTTGGATCACAGTAACCACATACACAGAGAATACAGCAACCACCAGCATCATTAGTCTGTATGACGGTGCATCCCTGCCTCTTACATATTAGTGCACGGTACTATTGGAAACTGATATCTGAATGAGTGCTTAATGTTACCATAGTGCACTTTTAGGTAAATGTATTTTCTCTTACCTCCTAGAGGATGCTGGGGACTCCGTAAGGACCATGGGGGATAGACGGGCTCCGCAGGAGACATGGGCACTAAGAAAGAACTTTAGGTATGGGTGTGCACTGGCTCCTCCCTCTATGCCCCTCCTCCAGACCTCAGTTTATTACTGTGCCCAGAGGAGACTGGGTGCATTACAGGTAGCTCTCCTGAGTTTCCTAGAAAGAAAGTATTTTGTTAGGTTTTTTATTTTCAGGGAGCCTGCTGGCAACAGACTCCCTGCATCGAGGGACTGAGGGGAGAGAAACGGACCTACTTTAATGTTGGGCTCTGTTTCTTAGTCTACTGGACACCATAAGCTCCAGTGGGAATGGAACGCAGGTCTCACCCTCGCCGTTCGTCCCAGAGCCGCGCCGCTGTCCTCCTCGCAGAGCCGGAAGATAGAAACCGGGTGAGTATGTGAAGAAAGAAGACTTCAGAGGCAGCAGAAGACTTCAGATCTTCATAGAAGTAACGCACAGGGGTAACGCTGTGCGCCTTTGCTCCCACACAGCACACACAGCAGTCACTGTAAGGGTGCAGGGCGTAGGGGGGTGGGGGGGTGTCGGTACGCGTGTGTCGGCATGTCTGAGGTAGAAGGCTTTCCTAGCGAGGAGGTGGAGCAAATGAATGTGGTGTCTCCGTCGGCAACACCGACACCTGACTGGGTGGAGATTTTGAATGTTTTAAGTGCTAATGTGAATTTATTGCACAAAAGGTTGGCCAAAGCTGAGTCCAGGAATTATGCAGAGAGTCAGGCCCTGCCTGCCCCTATGTCGCAGGGACCCTCGGGGTCTCAAAAGCGCCCACTATCCCAAATAGTAGACACTAATACCGACACGGATTCTGACTCCAGTGTCGACTACGATGATGCAAAATTACAGACAAAATTGGCTAAAAGTATTCAATATATGATTATTGCAATAAAGGATGTTTACATATCACAGAGGAACCCCCTGTCCCTGACACGAGGGTGTGCATGTATAAGGAAAAGAAATCTGAGGTAACCTTTACCCCTTCCCGTGAGCTGAACGAGTTATTTGAAAAGGCGTGGGAATCTCCAGACAAGAAACTGCAGATTCCCAAAAGGATTCTTATGGCGTATCCTTTCCCGGCTAAGGACAGGATGCGGTGGGAATCCTCCCCAAGGGTGGACAAAGCGTTGACACGCTTATCCAAAAAGGTAGCACTGCCATCCCAAGATACGGCTACCCTCAGGGATCCTGCTGATTGCAAGCAGGAGGCTACCTTAAAGTCCATTTACACACACTTGGGTACCTTGCTCAGACCGGCGATAGCGTCGGCTTGGGTATGTAGCGCTGTAGCAGCGTGGACAGATACCTTATCTGCGGAATTGGATACCCTGGATAAGGATACCATTTTATTGACCCTGGGTCATATTAAAGATGCTGTCTTATATATGAGGGATGCTCAAAGAGACATTGGCCTACTGGGTTCTAGAGTCAACGCTTTGTCGATTTTTTGCTAGACGAGTCCTATGGACCCGGCAATGGACAGGTGATGCCGACTCTAAGAGGCATATGGAGGTTTTACCTTACAAGGGTGAGGATTTGTTAGGGGAAGGTCTCGGACCTGGTCTCCACAGCTACAGCAGGTAAATCAAATTTTTTGCCTTGTATTCCCTCACAGCCTAAGAAAGCGCCACATTATCAAATGCAGTCCTTTCGGTCAAATAAAAACAAAAGAGTACGAGGATCTTCCTTTCTTGCCAGAGGTAAGGGCAGAGGGAAAAAGCTGCCTACCACAGCTAGATCCCAGGAGCAGAAGTCCTCCCCGGCCTCTACAAAATCCACCGCATGACGCTGGGGCTCCGCTGAGGGAGTCCGCCCCAGTGGGGGCACGTCTTCGACTTTTCAGCCACATCTGGGTTCACTCACAGGTGAATCCCTGGGCAATAGAAATTGTTTCCCAGGGTTACAAGCTGGAATTCGAAGAGGTGCCTCCTCGCCAGTTTTTCAAATCGGCCCTACCAGCTTCTCCCCCAGAAAGGGAGATAGTTTTAAATGCAATTCACAAATTGTGTCTTCAACAGGTGGTGGTCAAAGTTCCCCTGCTTCAACAAGGGAGGGGGTATTACTCAACCCTATTTGTAGTCCCAAAACCGGACGGTTTGGTCAGACCCATTTTAAAATTAAAATCCTTGAACTTATACTTGAAAAGGTTCAAGTTCAAGATGGAATCGCTCAGAGCGGTCATCGCCAGCCTAGAAGGGGGGGATTTTATGGTATCCCTGGGCATAAAGGTTGCATACCTTCATGTTCCCATATATCCACCTCCTCAGGCGTACCTGAGATTTGCGGTACAGGATTGTCATTACCAATTTCAGACGTTGCCGTTTGGGCTTCCACGTCCCCGAGGATTTTCACCAAGGTAATGGCGGAAAATAAGAATTTACTTACCGATAATTCTATTTCTCGGAGTCCGTAGTGGATGCTGGGGTTCCTGAAAGGACCATGGGGAATAGCGGCTCCGCAGGAGACAGGGCACAAAAAGTAAAGCTTTCCGATCAGGTGGTGTGCACTGGCTCCTCCCCCTATGACCCTCCTCCAGACTCCAGTTAGGTACTGTGCCCGGACGAGCGTACACAATAAGGGAGGAATTTTGAATCCCGGGTAAGACTCATACCAGCCACACCAATCACACTGTACAACCTGTGATCTGAACCCAGTTAACAGTATGATAACAGCGGAGCCTCTGAAAAGATGGCTCACAACAACAATAACCCGATTTAGTTAGCAATAACTATGTACAAGTATTGCAGATAATCCGCACTTGGGATGGGCGCCCAGCATCCACTACGGACTCCGAGAAATAGAATTATCGGTAAGTAAATTCTTATTTTCTCTATCGTCCTTGTGGATGCTGGGGTTCCTGAAAGGACCATGGGGATTATACCAAAGCTCCCAAACGGGCGGGAGAGTGCGGATGACTCTGCAGCACCGAATGAGAGAACTCCAGGTCCTCTTTTGCCAGGGTATCAAATTTGTAGAATTTTACAAACGTGTTCTCCCCCGACCACGTAGCTGCTCGGCAAAGTTGTAATGCCGAGACCCCTCGGGCAGCCGCCCAAGATGAGCCCACCTTCCTTGTGGAATGGGCCTTAACAGATTTAGACTGTGGCAGGCCTGCCACAGAATGTGCAAGTTGAATTGTGCTACCAATCCCACGAGCAATCGACTGCTTAGAAGCAGAAGCACCCAGCATTGTTGGGTGCATACAGGATAAACAGCAAGTCAGATTTCCTGACTCCAGCCAACCTGGAAACTATATTTTCAGGGCCCTGATAACATCCAGCAACTTGGAGTCCTCCAAGTCCCTAGTAGCCGCAGGTACCACAATAAGCTGGTTCAGGTGAAACGCTGACACCACCTTAAGGAGAAACTGGGGACGAGTCCGCAGCTTTGCTCTGTCCGAATGGACAATCAGATATGGCTTTGTGAGATAAAGCCGCCAATTCTGACACTCGCCTGGCCGAGGCCAGGACCAACAGCATGGTTATTTTCCATGTGAGATATATCAAATCCACAGATTTGAGTTGTTTAAACCAATGTGATTTTTTAGGAATCCCAAAACTACGTTGAGATCGCCCAGTGCCACTGGAGACATCAAAGGGGCTGTATATGCAGTACTCCCTTAACAACTTCTGGACTTCAGGAACTGAAGCCAATTTCTTTCTGGAAGAAAATCAACAGGCCGAAATTTGAACCTTAATGGACCCAATTTGAGACCCATAGACACTCCTGTTTGCAGGAAATGTAGAAATTAACCTAGTTGAAATTCTTCCGTGGAGCCTTCCTGGACTCACACCCTGGCACATATTTTCACCTAAGTGGTGATAATGTTGTGCGGTCACCTCCTTCCTGGCTCTGACCAGGGTAGGGATGACCTCTTCCGGAATGCCTCTTTCCCTTAGGATCCGGCGTTCACCCGCCTTGGCGTCAACGCAGCTGCGGTAAGTCCCGGAACAGACACGGTTCTTGCCGAATCAAGACCCTTCTTAGTATCTCTTGAAGTTCCGGGAACCAAGTCCTTCTTGGCCAAACCGGAGCCACGAGTATAGTTCTTACTCCTCTCCTTCCTATCATTTTCAATACATTGGGTATGAAAAGCAGAGGATGGAACACATACACCGACTGGTACACCGACGGTGTTACCAGAGCGTCCCAGCTATTGCCTGAGTGTCTCTTGACCTGGCGCTTCAGGTGGGACGCCATCATAACCACCTTTGGTCTTTCCCAACGGTTTACAATCATGTGGAAACTTCCAGATTAAGTTTCCACTTTTCCGGGTGGAATTCATTTATGCTGAGGAAATCTTCCCAGTTGCCCACTCCCGGAATGAACACTGCTGACAGTGTTATCACATGATTTTCCGCCCAGCGAAGAATCCTTGCTGTCATTGCCCTCCTGCTTCTTGTGTCGCCCCGTCTGATAACGTGGGCGACCGCCATGATGATGTCCTACTGGATCAGCACCGGTTGACTTTGAAGCAGGAGTCTTCCTAGGCTCAGAGCATTGTAAATTGCCCTTAGCTCCAGTATATTCATGTGGAGAGAAGTCTCCAGACTTGACCACACTTCCTTGGAAATTTTTTCCCTGTGTGACTACTCCCCAGCCTCTCAGGCTGGTATCCGTGGTCCCCAGAACACAGTCCTGAATGCTGAGTGTGCTGCCCTCTAAAAGATGAGCACTCTGCAGCCCCCACAGAAGAGACACCCTTGTCCTTGGAGACAGGATTATCCGCTGATGCATCTGAAAATGCGATCCGGACCATTCGTCCAGCAAATCC